>NC_134313.1:21283583-21592333 GCF_964195595.1 Calonectris borealis
ACATTAGGAAATGAAGCTCTCAGGCTACTGGTGCTCCAGCAAACCGGTGCCTGAGCCCACGTGCTCCCGAGGACACAGTCCAGGCTCTGGTGCTCATATTTCAGCACTGGTGTTCCATGGCAAACACCGCCATGCTTGGAAGAAGTATTGCCAGGGTGTCACAGGTCCTAACGCTGCACTGTGTTCGCAGAAGCGGCTGAAGAATCGGCTGCAAAACTCATTATATGTTGTTTGGATTCAGTCAATACAGTATTTATATGACCACTGGCATTAGAGGAAACCAAAGACGTTTGTAATCCCACTAATTATCTCCCTTTTTACTGCTTGATGATTAGGCATTTTGAGATCTTCAGTGTGATCAGGGGCCTGAGATCTATATTCTGGCTGCCTGCTATAGGTGCCTATCTCAAACAATGTGGCTATGCCTGCTCTCCACAAGGAACCACAAGCTGGCAGTGTCCACAACTCCACTGATGTGAGTTTTACACACCTCTTTGGGCATCTGTGCCAGAGCATGTTGTACAAATGTGCTAGAGGCAATTTCCAAGGGGAAGATAGTATGAATGCACTGCAAATGCAGAGCGACGTGGAGACGTCTGAGCTATGGGGCTAGTTATAACTATGTAGTACAGGGCCTGAGCCTCAGTACTAGGCATACCCTAGTCCTCAGGACATGGATTCCCATCTCTATTTTCCAACTCTCTTGGAAAATACTGTCTCTGACTACTATAAATGACTTGGTTCTAGCAGGCCAATTAATCAGGGCCAACTTGTGATAAATGTTTCTCCCATATAAAATCATGACAGCTTCCTAATTGTAGGATGAGTGCATCCTATACTTCATCTGAGAAGTGCGACACGTAGATGTAGTGAGGTTATTTAGCGCTGCACAGCTGGCGTGCTTTGCTGCTGCGATGCCACAGGATGCTGCTCACAAACCATAGCTAGCCTCTTGCCTCACTGCTATTTATTTGTGTTGTCTGACTTTTTGTTTCCTAATTAAAAGTGACACATACAGTTGGGAAGGAGCTGATTGGCCTCTTAAAATAATTTTGACTGGTTGAATGAGGTTTCTAATTAGTTAACCATGAATTTTGGGGACGCTGCCGGAATGGAGCACAGAAAGCCAAGCCTCTGCCTCCTACCCGTATGTGGAATGTGAAACCAGAAACTGTTTGCAAAAATAAATAATAGGTGTGGGGAGCAAAGTACACTGTAAAAATAAAAGAGATATTTTATTTATAAACTACCTTCTTAAATAAGAAATAGTTGCAATTCTTAATTCCAGACTGTCTCTCTGTGCCTCTCCCTTTCAATGGCTACGCTGCTGTTTACTTACCTCTGATACCTCAGATCCCTGGTGGCTGATTCCTGCCTTTTTCTTTGCTATATCTGTCACCCAGAACCTAACTAATAGCTGCTGGGAATGAATTAATAAATAGACTGAGTGTAAGGAAGTTCCCATGGTCCTAGAGACTGCAAGGTTTTAGGTAGACTGAAGTCTAATGTGCTAGTCTTGCTGTCGAAGTATCCAGTTAGTATTTGACTTAATTGCCGAGAATACATGTAGTTATATAGATATATAATCTATTTAGTACTGCTGGAGAAAGCACTTGAAATTCTGACTCAGCATATTTTAAACTCAAAAACTCTTTCAGAGAAAACGAGTAAGATTTTAAGGATTTTTTTGGCAAAAGTTGGGCTTCATCAGACCTATCATATGTTCACATAGTCATGGTAGGCTTGTATTTCTTGCAGTTGAATTGAAATGCAATTTTATGTTGTTTTTCCCCAAGTTCTAGAAGAATGTGCCAGTTTTTTGGGGTTTGTTCTATTTATTGCATTTTGTTAAAGTATTTCCATTCAGTCAGGGATTCTCTAGCTTCCAAGCTAGGTTGCCTATGCTATAACTCTTGGTATTTGTCAATGTCAAAAATAGCTGTATTGTTCATGTTCTCTTCTCTGCTTCTTTTCTTACTATTTACCCTCTCCAGAACAAGTACCAGGGAAGTGATGCTGAATGCTGGAAGACTGGGCTGTGTAATATCATTACTGCTGGCTGCTCCTGCTCCTGTTAGAGTCAAACTCTGGCCAAAAAGTTAAGCTAAAATGGATGAAGGCTGAGAATACTTGTGGAGTTGAGTGTGCCCATTCATGAAAAATATAGCAAGGGTGAGAATTCAAAAAGCTGCAATATTGAGATTGCTCACTCTTGGGACTCTAGTTCATTTCTCATTTGGAATGAAATACATTTCAGAAACATCATTGTCTTTACCACATTCTCCTTTTAACCAGACACCTAAAGCAATTAAGCTGTGTTTTTGAAGGTGAACTTAAACAAGAATAGCAATTCAAGCCCTTAATCCCATGTTTTCCCAGCTTAAAGCTACATCAAATGCTAGGTATTTCACCCACATAATTAACTATTAGCTTGTACAGTTGAAGGAGGGGTTTCATCATTCTTTTAACTGAAAGCAGAAGATGTATTATGATTGTTCTAGAAAATCGATAGTGCCAGATTCTCTACAGAAGCTTGTAAAATGGAGAGTCGGTGCAGTCTATGTAGCTTTTTCCTCTTTGTCCGTTGGTGTGTAGATTACACCTTTTCCAGGCCATTTTTCCCAGACCATTTGATTTGCAGGTATTTTTCAAAAGGTAGATAGAAGTTGATTAGAGCACCACAGAAACTCAAGAGAAAAAGGTGATGTCCTTAGCTTCAACCACAGCATTATATCCAATAAAGTTTATTTCCTGTGGATTATATTAGCTAAGTCTACTCTACGAAAAAATTAGGTTTGTTAGGCAAATCAGTCGTAATTAGAACAAAGTCTCTACCTCTAAGGAAGTAGGACAGTCCTACCTCATAAATGCTATATGCTTGCTACGTATACTTTAGTCAGATACTTGAGTTCTCGAAGGAAATAAATACTGAGAACAGACCTGGATTTATGTCCTTTTCTATGTGGAGAAAATGAAGGAGATTGTTTTACATTCTAATTTTTAATCAAGTCAGAGAGCAGCCAAGATTGACTTTTGCAGTTGGTTGATTAGGGTGTCATTCAGGTTGATGGAGAATGTGGCTGATGTGCCTGAACCAGCAGAAGAAATCAGAAGGCTCATTCATGCCTTGCTATGATTATATATGTTCAAAAAGATGAGAGTCTGATTCCTCTCTCTCTCCAAATCAGGCAGTGGAAGGATTTAAACCTGGGACTTGCCTCCAAATGCTCTGATCATCCCTGGCAGTGCAATTATCTTCCCTCTCTATTGCACCTGAATTGAAAAGAACAGAGCTACAGAGAGGCCTGTGAAGAAAAGACTTTCTAATGGGGACAGAGAGATCGAGCTCACTGTAGCAGGGTGCTCAGGAATGATCTCATATTCCTTCTACAAATAGCATAAGGGATTCTGTCACCAACATGTTGGCTTTTGTGTCTCTAACCTTTATGTATCTAATTCTCCTCGTGAATAGGGATTTTATGCACCTGATTCAGGATTTTGGTTTCCATTAGCTAGGAAGGTTGTAGCTTTGCAGGACTTAACCCCTAAGACTTCAAAAGAGAGATCTTAAGTTGCTAACCCATTGAGTCTGAAGAAATTTTGATCTTTTTTTGCTAGATATTCAACTTTTACCAGTATTTAGGATAACCTTTTTTATTTATACTTGACTGGGGGACTGTGATTTTTCCTTTCCCAGGTGAATCATACTATCATGGTTCCTGCCTTCATGACCTCAAGAAGAGATACACATATTGCACAGTACGTGGGGCTATATGTTACATTAATCCAGAAACTAAAGATAACGCACCAATGGGTTGTTGTTTCTCTCCTGTACCTTTCTCTGGTGAGGAATAAGACCTGGGGATAGTCCATAGAATAAGTAAACTCTTCAACCAAACAACATTGCTGATAAATCATTTCCACAGAATTGCGTTTTCAATGTAATTTGCAACAGAAGGCACGTTCACATAATAGGGCTGAAAGGCTTGTAGCCGTATGAAATATCTTTCTCCTAAACCTGGCAACTGTTTTTGTCTAGGATTTACAGTGGAAGATCACTGTTGTTGGTCCTCTCAACAACCATATTAGACTAGGCCATCTATTTTTTATTATTTTCAAACAGAAATATCATGCCCACCACATTCAGTTACTGTGCATCACTCTTGTTTGATAGGGTTGGAAGTTGGTCTTTGAAAATGCCTTGAGTACCCTGAAAGTGTAAAAGTTAAGGACAAAACTTACCCTAGACAGATAACGAGAGGATGCTGGGGCATTGCCTCCTTCCCCAGTGAATGAGAGCAAATTTAATTGAATTAGTCTACATGCTTTTTCTCTATATGTGTAAGCTCAAAGATTTTTTCTGAACATAGGAGCAACTTGATTTTCCCATGTTCCCAACAGCATGAAAATAAGTTTTCAGAAAACACCTAGCTCTTTTAGCTGCCGACATGTTTGGAAAGAGTCCAATAAAGCTTTTGCCCTGAGAAGCCTCACAGCCTCTGTCTGAGACAAAATTCAGACAGGTCATATGGCATAACCAGTAGCTCAGATGCGTCTGTGGTAAACCACCATGTTCTTTTAAGAGCTGATGTTTTTTGCCACTCTGTTAATGTTCCCATCTGTTTACTTGTTCCCAGGTGTGAAATCAAATGCTGGAAGAGCCAGGCTGGGCTGCAGCAAGACTCAGTGCCCATCGCTGTATTCTTTTGAAGGCAGGTCCTGGCAAGCAGCACTACATGGGATCATGCCTTAAATATGCACATGTAAATATACAAACTTCAGTCCTGAGGAGTAATTTATCTAAGATGACTACTTGCTTGTTGCCAGGAGAATAAGAAAAGAAAGCATACAGGTAGTAGGAAAAAGTGTCATTGCTTGGTAAGTGAGTCTTCCCCATCATCTGCTCTTAATACTGTCTGGATTCTGTAGGGTCAGGCAAATATCCTGCATTCCGATCTGGTCTCAACACTATGGTAAATTGGGACCATCTTCACTGAAATCACTGGAGAAACTTTAGCACATAACCAGTCAGACTTATGAGACTTCAGATCCCATTTTATTCATTTGAATTTATATATTTAGAATGAGGTTCTTTGTAATGTGCTACATTAAGAATAAACATTTTGTGTCCTACTGTATAGCATTGGTTTACCTAGAGATAAAAGCCTGCTTCTTATACCTACACTTAGGATCCATTCTGCGGTGACCTCCCTTATACACTGAGGAAGTTGAGCTGGAGTAACTCCAGTTACAGTGTGTGACATGATGCAACCTTGCTGCAACTCATCTGCAGCAATAACACATATTGCAGCAGAAATGTAAAGAAGCAGAAATAGATTTTGGTTTCCTAGAATTTGTATTTGAACTCTGAGCATGCATATGATACTGTGACAAAAGCTATTAAATTATTTTAATGCTAGATATGTGGGAACTGATATCATGTGAATGTAACCTTTATCTGGGTATTGAAGTTCCATTTATTTTGTCTTGTAGGGTTGATTACATAATGAGCTACAGAATTTTGTATAGCTACTAAATAAACAATGTATATGAGACTTTGCATGGTCTGGGAAGGAAGCCTCTGGATCCATCCCTTCCCTGTTACACAGAAGGAAGAGTTCAAGGAATACGAAAATACTCATTGTGTTGGAGGAAGTGGTCTTAGAAAAATAAAGTCTTAAACACATCCATGCCCCTACTCAGTTTCTGGCTGAGCCACTGATTTTCTGTGCAATCCTGGACAAATCATTTTGTTTATATCTACAGTATATAATGTAAGATCCTGTAGAAATACCCACAGTGACTTTGGCTGAACTTTGAGAACTATTTTTTTCCTCACCTCACTGAAATTTTCAGGTCTTAAAAAGCTGGCACAGGTCACATAGGTCATGTGGTACTGGGGTAATAAACTGTACTTTTATCAAATCGGGTAGAAGACACCAAACCATTGAAACTCTTGGGGCAAGATATTTTGGTTGGTTGGTTGGTAAGTTGGTTTTTGGAAACAAAAAAGCAAATACCTTAATAGGAATAGGGAATTTTAGAAAACAAAAACTCTTCTTATTTCTGATTTTCTTAGACAAAATGTAATTCCTTAGAAAATTGCACTGTGGAATTAAGTGGCTGTAGATCTGGAAACAAGCTTTTTTGTGTATTTGTTGTTGTCCTTCTGCCTGTGTATGCATGGGATCATGAGTGTTCCAGGGAAGAGTGTAAACTGAACCTGGCCTGGCTGGTTCAACATCCTTGTCAAAACGACTTTGCTATGTGTTTGGGGCAACAGCAAGCTGACCTTGCTGGTCCCTGATTCTCAGGATTGGGAGTGTCTGTGCTTCTAGATAAGGACCCTGGTGGCTAGCTCAGGCTCTGGTATTAGCAAGAGCAGCCCCAAAGCTTGCTGAGTTTCAGTGTAGCCGACAGAACTGCTGCCATTTCAGCAGTCACTCTGGGTCCTTGCAAATATTTAAGTGCATCCCAGCACAAGTCATGAGTCCCTTTCTCTGTTTCCCCTTGGGTTAGAAAGGCTGCAAACTGGGAGTAACAGAAAGGCTCCTGGACTTCCCCCAGGCTCCTGCCGTCCCTTCCTCGCCTCTGCGTGAGACCCCATGTTGTCGGGCACACAAGATGTCTCAGATGCGCTATTCCCACAACTCAGATGTGGCAGTACGTGGTCACTGAGTGAGTGGGGGGACTTGGTTCTCTCTAGTAAGGAAACCTTTAGTGCAGTGTGCTGGTAGGAGATGCTCTGGCTGCTACATGGCTCTGCCGCATCTCCCCACTCTGGCACCTGTCCATTATGTGCTGCCCGTGACCCATCAGTTTGGGCCAATGATGAATTGTCTTTGAGAGGCAGGTGCTGTGGCAGGGAACTAAGCTGGAGGAAAATAAGCAAAGGCCAAATATGTCTGATAACTCTGTGCACTTCTGGAAGGTCCTTTCAGCAGTTAGCCCCCAAGAACAGGGGGACAGAAGGGGAAGGAGAAGTCACCTTATGCAAGTGGGAAGGGGCCATGCAATAACAGCAGAGTGAGCCTGCTCTTTTGTGCAGTTTTTTCTCATCTGAAAACCATCAATTGTAGGTTTACAATCTCACTTTTCCATGTCTGCATGAGAATAAGTCTGTTAAATACCCTGCAGAAAGTGAATGAGGCATTTGTGTAAACAGCAGCATTTTAAAATATGAACTAAAAATCTAGGAAGCCTTTGTACACCCATCTTTGCTATCTGAGGCCCTTTCATAAAGTTCTCTTTTTACTTTTTAAAAAAGCATGTATTGTTACCATGTTTGTGCTCTGATATTTTTGCTTTGCCTCATAGGGAATAGCTGTTTTTATGCTAACCCTTCAGCTCAGTGTCTGATCCTACAGTCTTCTTCCTGACTGAAGCTCTCTGATCTTACATGAGCAAATATCTTGCACTTACATTTCATAATAATTGCAAAGACGGTGTAATAAACCACAACAGAACTAGTCCTGGTGATGGTGGAGAATTATGAGAAATGCTATATGAAAGCAAGCTATAAGAAGTTGGTTTACAGA
Source organism: Calonectris borealis (assembly GCF_964195595.1). Classification (NCBI taxonomy): domain Eukaryota; kingdom Metazoa; phylum Chordata; class Aves; order Procellariiformes; family Procellariidae; genus Calonectris; species Calonectris borealis. Next base: position 21,291,122 of record NC_134313.1, read on the forward strand.
GGCAGAAAAAGAAAAAACAGAGTGCAAAGGTGGGCTGAACAGTTCAGAGGTGGAAGGATATTCTGATTTTGCTAAAAGCAACAGTAGCATTGATGCTTTGCTCTTTGCTTTGTATTCTTTCCTTTTTGTCTCTCTCTATATTTGACATACAGACATTTTAAAGCAAGATAAGACTTTCTCATTTCTCTATATTATCATAGGGGATATTTCTTATTGGTTCAAATGCAGTGGTTTCTGTCCAGATGCAAGATGAAAAGCCTCCACCCCCAGTTTTGAATAGGAATAGCTTCCTCAGGAGCAGGTCAGATGCCTGGCTAAATATTCCAGGTAGTTCTTTTAGAATGAAATTGTAGTTGTGATACAGGTGGCAATTGCATGAGCACTGAAGGTGCTTGCACTCAGTATTCTTGAAGGTAGGTTTCCTTGTGGGTAAAAACCTTGCAAGCTGTTTTTTTAGCGATGCGCTATTGCTATTTAGGGGACTACTTACTTTCATGGGGAAAAATGTGCAAAATGGTCTGCAAAGGTGTTCGCTGATATTATGTAAAAACAACAAAACAGGAACTCAGATCCAAATTCCTCTGAATTTCAGCAATATTCCAACCCTGTTTCTAATCTGTGCATTTTTGATTTGTCTCTAGCAAATACCAAAGGCATTATTTAAGTATAAGATAACTTCTTAAATAGTTACCACAATCTTTTTCTGAGGAAGTTGCCCCTGAGAAAGTTTCTAGATATAATGAGAGGTGCCTGTATAACCCTTGCAAATTGGAAGAAGTCTGTATAACAGACTTGGAAATTGGAAGAAGTGTTTTGCATGTGATGATAACTACGCAGTAGTACAGGAGACAATCTGGAATAGTTCAGCCACCATTCCTCACTGTTTTATAATTAGTTACCTTAGTTTAGACGTCAAACATAGAAAATTATTATCCTTCTGAACTGCCGTTTCCCATTACTATTTGGCAGCCTGAATTTCATTATATGCTGTAAAAAAGCTCTCCGCAAACTCTGCTAAAGAAACACAATTGTCTTAGAAAAGTAGCTAAAGCATGTGAGGGTTAAACGTAACTTTTTTCCCGTAAGTGTCATTTGCCCGACTTAGAATTCTTTAATAGATACTGAGCAGCGCAGAACTGAAAGTATTTTTAATTTCAGTGCTTTGTATATTTACAGAGGGATTACAACAAACTTCTACACTTTATCTACATTTTAATAGGTCAGTGTGAACATATGAAGTGTATTAAGGTGGACTGCCTTACTTATTAAACTTACGTGAATTCGTCAAAAGCCCTTAGCAGTTGTATGCAGTAGGGGCTGGAAAGCCATGCATGATTGAGGTCATGCATCCAGCCAGTTTGTAAGATGATCCCTCTGCACCGAGCCACCAGCCATCCTTAGCATAGGGGCGCACTCATACACGCATTCCTGTCAAGTCATCTTGTGAAAGGCTGCTTGCTTCCAGCTTGGCTTGAAAGTGCAACCTTAATAAAACTCACTGAAGTCTGAGAGAAAATAGCAGTTCTGCAGCAGATAGTGTAGGGGAAAGAGACTGGGATATGCATATGCAGCTGACTAAAGCAGGCTACATGCTGGACTGTAACAGAGAGGAAACAATAAATCTTAACTACTATGCAATAAATATTCCCAATTTTAACTAAGGAAGCTATCCTCATAGTGAAATTAAAAAAATAACAGTTTACCCAAGCTTGATTACTAAAGTGCGCTTCTCCAGCCCTTTTTCCAAAGACTTTAAGGGAAATTCAAATTTAAAGGAAGAGGAAGAAAAAGGTTTTCTTAAAGTAGGAAAGGAAAGTAATAATAACATGTCAGTTTTCCTTTCCTTTGCTTTCCTGGCAGCGATTCTTGCTCATATAGGCTGTAATAACCAGCGCCGGGGTCCAGAAGCTAGTGGGAGAAGATTTAACCGGATCCAGCATGGGCAGTGCACCTATACTTTCATTCTGCCAGAACAGGACGGGAACTGTCGTGAAAGCACGACAGACCAATACAACACAAATGCTCTTCAGAGAGATGCTCCTCACGTGGAACAGGATTTCTCTTCCCAGAAACTGCAACATCTGGAACATGTGATGGAAAATTACACTCAGTGGCTGCAAAAAGTAAGTGTTTCTTTTTTTCATTTCTCACTAAATGGATTTTTTTGGTGAGGCTTATGCTGTTCAAAGTTTTCGTTAGTTTCTGTGAGAACTGAGGTAATAAGGATTGATCGAGTTCGTGGCTGTGTAAGGGAGAAATGTTTCAGCCAGAGTGCACTCTTCTTAGTGACATTGCTCTTGGGAACAGAATTTTCTTCACGTTACTGAAAGATGCAACTTCTTAAAAGCTTTATCTCAAGAGACCGTGGATGTTTGTGAGCCAGAGAACACAAAAATCCTCCAGAGACTCTAATGACAGAACTTACTAAGTATTCCTATAAACTCTACTTATAGTTCACAGCTTCAGATCAGATGCCATGCAGGATACCTGCTACTTTGACAGCAAAAGGAAGCATTTAAAAAAATCAACATTTAAAGGCACTGGGTTAATAACATCATTGTTCCTCCATAAATAGATCCTGTAATGCTATTCTACCCAGCTAATTGCTGGAAAGAAAGAACAAAGTATATAAGCAGTCACACTCCTAAAACCTTGCAGTAAAACTTTTTAACTGTGTAGATTACACTGGACTTGAAACAGTCTGTTTTAATTTGTGTGTGTATATGTGCATTTTTTCATAGAAAGCAAAAAATGGGTTTGAAGGTGTTGCAGTAACTTAGCAGAAGTAACTATTTTTAAGAATTTGTGCAATAGCTCTAAACTTCTAATGAATTTTTCAGTATTTTATGTATGAGCTGAAGTTTGGGCCTGAAAAGACTTAAATATGTGAATAATTTCACTCACATGAGCAGTCCCATTTACCCTAACAGTATTACTCACTTGTGTAAAATTACATACCTTGCAGGATCTTGTCCATGCCTTGGTAATGAAAATGCCTTGGGATAGCTGACCAGTAAAAATAAATAAACAAACAGTCTTTGTATATAGTTATTTGTAATATTCCCATTCTCACGCTGGCATTTTGACCTGGCAAAACTTAGAAAATTGAGCAATTGAGTGGTGCAACTAGTCATGTAAGATGGCACAAGAAAACTGCTGTATGTACCCATTTGAGAGATACATGATTTAACCCTAACACAAGTTCATACTAACAATGAACATCAGTAAAAATCTAGTGAATACTCTGCTAGGTGGGCTAAAACTTCATATTAGCATAGTTACTGTTACCTATCTCATTTACAAGTTTTGTTTCATCCAGACAGTATACAAGACAGAAATATGTTGAAAAGCATATACAGCTGTCCCCATCCCCCTAACCCTGCTAAAATCTTTAGAGAGGATTTCCTGATCTCTTGGTAAATTAGTTGTGCTCTTTGCATATCTGGCTGTAGCAAGAGAGAAAAGACTCTGTCCAGTAAACCTGTCACTATAAACCAATATTTAACCAAGAATTTCTTTTTTAGACTACTTTCCTCATTTTTTAATATCTGGTCTGCTTTGGGGAATATAACGCTGGAAATGAGGGGATGTCTCTTGTAGAGGAAAGCATTTCTTAAGAAATTATTTTACTGCACCTTGGGAGGCTGAGGCAAGCACTAAAAAGAGGAAAGTTGTTATCTGTGTTTGTGCACACATGATTTTACTTGAGCAAATTGCCTGCTGAATCATGCTTTTAAGACTTTACTTGTTCTGTGTTTGTCCACTAGAGACTGAACTAAGATCACTGTTTCACTGAGAACTGAACATGAAGAAATATGAGTCTCTGGAGTGTGAATGTCTGAGTTAGGGTTAGTCCTCTCACACTTTGGAGGGAAGTGATTAAACAGGTAGGAAGCCCAATGAAAGAGGTTTATATCTGAGGACTGTTTTCTTCTGCAGTGATTGCAAAACTGGCTAGGGGCAGAACCATCCCCCTCCTCCTTTCCTTCCCAGCCCCCAACGCTCTGCTCCCAGGGGTTTACATAGAACTGGGATTGTGCACGTATCCCCATGTGTCAGTTTTCCCTGGAATGAAAGGACCCGTTTCTCTGCGTGATGGAGTACGGCTCACTCTGAACAAATGAGGCTGATGCAGCTCCATTATAGCATCTCTGAATACTGAATTTGCTTTGTTGCTCTTGCCATCACAAAGCATCTCAGCCATAACTCATTTCCTTTCAAAACAAGCATAATGCTTAAGTGTAATGAATATATTATGTAGATACCTCGCATCTCATTTTTGTACTCTGCATTTATTTTTCCCCCTAGATTTTTAATATCAGATATAACTGCTGCTACACTAAACAACATTTTACAATGCACCTGCTGCGAACAAAGTAAAGAATAATTAATGATTATGGGTCTATGACTGGAAATGGATAGTTACAATAAGAAATAACATTTAAGAATTTGAGAGATATTCTGACTTACATAAAGGGAATACGTTTATTACTTCAGGTAATATATATAACTTTCATTAAAATTGTACATAGGCAATGTTTGGCAGGGTGAATTATTTTCGCAACACAAATGCTAGACTGCAATATTGAAAGAGTATTTATTAAGAAAGTTTGTAAGAATCATGGTTTGCTTAACTCTGTAGTATTTTAATTTAAAAATGTTCTTCCTTGATATCTAAACTAGCAGATTTCCAGAAGCAAAACAAGTGTTCTTTTTTTTTTTAAAAAAGGCAATTTTTTAATGCTTAAAACCAAAAGTGCTTCTTTGATGACCTACTAGATTAATTGTAGGTAAAAATGTGCTTGCTTGGGGAGCCAATTACAGGCAATTAAGTCCCAGCCTTGTCCATTAGCATTTGCATATCTATAGCCCGCCTAACTGGGATTGGTTGGCAAACCAGGGACACGGCAAAACCCTCTGCGCAGAGACTACTCGGAAGAAGATGACTTGGTAAACATTTTTAGAGATTTTCCTAGAACTGTTTATTTTAATACCGGATAACTTTCCCCATTGTTTAAGCTTGGGTTTCATTTCTGCAATATGTTTATACTAATAGTTCAAAACAAACAGTTCATCACATTTTCTTTCTTGCAGTAACTGACTGGCACACATGATACTGTTTGGTATTTAATTGCAGTGCCTAAGTATTGCCAAAGAGGAGTTACATGAAATGTTACCATCATGTCTTGTTTGGGAACTTTCTGTTAGTCAGTGTGCTGAACTTATGGTATCAATGGACTCAGTATACATTCAGGATAGCTATATAGATGAGTGTTTCATATACTTATCCCTCAGTCCAAATAGTGGTAATAATTGTTATTACAGTAATAAGTGGGTTTTACATGATCCACTCTTTCTTTTTTTCCGATCATTACCTAAGCAGAATATCGTAAAAGTTTAAAATGAATGCTGAATAATGGTATAAGAAGCTAACACAGACATACAAGTTTGAGTTGAAAGTGAACCACAATCACTCTTGTCAGCCAGTATCCAAACTTAGATTTTTTTTTTGCCTTTTCTTTGCAAATATTGATGGCACCACTACACTTAAACCAAATAAAGAAGCTTCAACTCACTTCCCTTTCCCTTCAAAGTGCCTATGCTGTCACCAGTTATAAAAAAAGTATAAAATGATGAGCTGGATTCAGACATTAAAGAAAGAAATCATGAGTGATTTTTCTGGGGTATCTGTAGCATTTGATAGTCTACTTTGAAGTTTATTCTTACCATGGCTTTGATAAATTATTTGTTTATGGCATTCTCTGTGCTCTCTGTTGACTTCCTTATTTTGCAGAAGTAACATTGCAAGTGCTCACTTGGGTTTTAAACGTGTAAGGAACCTAGGTTTTGAGGGGACCAGTCACCGTATAGGCTTTTGGAAAGACTGGTGTCTGTCACTGTGGGCTGTGGCTCCATTGAAAGTCTGCCCCCCCTCTGCTGCCTTTACCCGCAGGGCCTAGCACTGCAATGAAATAGTAATAATATGCATATATATGTGGAGTGGCTGGATTTTGCCTTGGATTTTATATGGTTTGCTGAAGATGAGAAAATTCCTCACACGTCACTCTTGCTGTAAAGCTGTGTGAAAGTGTGACAGAGCCTGCCTTGAAGAGGACAGATCTAAAGAGCTGTCATAATATCTTATGAGGCAAATTTATATTAATATAAAGATGGAGGTGGCCATAGTGTGTGTAAAATTTTGTCACATTAAGAAACCAATTTTCCCTAGTTGAACTGTTACAAGAAAAAGTAAAAATTCCATTTTATTTATGATTATGTCTCACTGGGCATTTTGTAATGTAACATGTGACCTTAAAGTCCACATAATATTTGGATGTTAAGTGCAACCAGGAGATCCATGATGAACTCCTGTTAATTTTCACAAATAAAAGCAGGTCATTAGATTTGGAATCTGCCATTCTGCTTGTATGAGCATTACTCAGGGCTGTGTAAGGAATGGCTTTCCAGTAAATCTTTCATTTTTCTGGACCAGGTGGACGAGGGCTAAAAGAAAACTTCATCCAAAACTGGCCACTAGCCTGCTTTTTGGCATTCAGCTTGAACCTGGATTTTTTGTCTAGACCCAGAGGCTACTATTTTAGGTGCTCCTTTTTGCTTTGAAATCAATGTATTCTCATATCCAAAGCAGATACTCATTCTAGTGACATCTGAAGTGCAATTCCCACAAACAAGCTGCAAAACAAATGGTGGGATTCAAATTAATGTGATTACTTATATAGTATGTACTACTCAGTGGGTAAGTATATATAAAAGCCAAATTTAAGGAGCAAAAGTAAGTTCATGGAAACAGACTGGTTCTAAGAAAATTCACATTTGAGTGTAAAATTAAAATTGCTTATTTATCTCCAAAAAAATATGGCCAATAATATGCCTGCATTTCAAAGCTTTATTAATCAAATTGCTGAAGTCCTTGGGGTACTCTGAGATACCCACAAGAGGCAACACTTCAAATGTGGAAATGCCTGAAAGCTTTATATTATTTGGGGATAACCTATTTGGCAATGTTTTTTTTTAGAAGCAGAAGAATCAGGGAAGTAGACTGTAGGGCAGTCTCACATGTTGCCACATTTGGTAGCAAATTACTTGAAAAAAATATTTCCCATGCTTGGACAGAAGGCTTTATCATAATGTGAAGTAGAACCTGAATGTGTTTATTTTCAGTGATGACAGCTGTAATTAGGAACTTTCTGGTAACAATAAAATATTACATTTATTAGTCATCAGAACTGTCCAACCAACATGCCCAGTGGGAGATCTCATTTGGAGCACTGAGAGCTTTTCTAAATGAAACTGATATAAAGTAAATGGCGTGTCATTTTGAGGGTGCTGAGAACTCATCGTTCCCATTCCCTTCTGTGGTTTGGAAGCAATCTCTACTTCACAGTGCTGGGTGCCTTGGAAAAAAAAAGACAACCCATGTGGGAAAAGTATAGAGCTGGTATTTTAGGCCTGCATCATCCCACCCAAATTTCTGGCCAAAACCCAGAGATACCCAAGATAGGTTTTTCTTTGCTGCGGGGAATCTCTCAGTGCTGTGTCAAGAGACAGTAGCAAGCTCAGAGGAAGAGCCAGCCATCTGAACAGTCCTGTGGAAGTCCCTGCTTCTCTTCATCGACTCCAGGGAAATCCTGAGCAGCTCGCTTGCTGATTTAAATGCCTTAGTTAAGTGAAATGGATTTAAGCTTTACTTCTGTCCACGGCTGTAGCATAGACTTCCCTTGTGACTGCAAGGAAATCGTAAACTTTAAGTATTCCTGCTTCCCTTTTCTAACACAGATATAGTACTACTACTCAATTTCACAAGACTGTTGGGAAGCTTAATATGTTATTTTTTGTGTTGCTTTTGGAGTCTTTCTGGTGGAAGGTATTTTCTGCTATTAACAGTTTATGTATGATAATAATACTTTCAATGTTTACAGAAAACGATGTGAGATTAAAAAATATTTTGGAAGAAAATTAGTTTTAAAATTAGTAACTAAAATAATTTATAAAAAATAAGCAGATAAATACAATGAATATGAATCTATAATGCTAAGTATATTTTGCAGGTTGCAGTTGAGTAAATGGATTATATATGTCCTGCTAACAGTGAGAATGGTCCTCATTCTTGCAGTGTTCTTAAAACCCGTCGAGCAGCTGCTGCTCCAACCTGTATTCATCTAAGATGAATAGGACCATAGCTTAGTCTTGTACAGATTCTCAGGAAGACTAGTGAGGAATGGCTAGTTGTTCAGAGCTATTGTTACCAGCAATTTTTAATAAACTTGTCATTATCTAAACTCAGCTCACTTGTGTGATTTATTGCAAGCATATCCTGAAAGGCAAAGATACTTAACAACCTGCTTGTATTCATCTCAATTTACAGTTCAGCTTAGTTCAGTCCTCTTCTCTGTATTTGCAATAAGATGCAAACAGGGAAGAGCTAGTAAATGAGGACCTTCTAGAACCAGTATCATGGTTTTAGCTGCGAACCTCATCTTCAGCACCAGCAGCTCAAGTGTCTTGAATAAACAGCCCTGGTGTAAAAGTCTTCCCAGTAGTATAAGGATTTCCTCTCTTGTTAAAGTGTTGAAGTTTGATCAGGAAAAGGGTATTGAAATAGTTTCATGTTTCATAGGAAGGGTTCTTTTTCTTATGAAACAAGCTGTGTTTTAACACAGGGTTATTCTTGTGTAAGCACATGTGCATATTTTAGGCAGTGTTATGAAACACCAGGATGGTGAATGTTCACTTGGAAGGGTAACTTAGAAATGTCATAAATTGTTGCACATTTGCACTACGTTCTCATTAATGTTCCTGCACAAAGGTCAACCTTAGTTAGGAATCAGGTTAATCTAAAACAGTGTAAGTCACTCCTAAACTGGGATAAGAAGTCTACCCAGGGACTTGCACCAGTTTAATTGTCCCTGTTTAAAACTGAGGTAAGTCAAACCAGTGCAACTTCCTTGTCTAAACAAGACCTAATTAGGGCTACGCTCAACATTGAACAAACATTAGAATAGTGCAACTTGAGCATCTTTCCAGTTGACTGTATACCTGTCTTGCTTTGACTGTCTGTACCTATATGTTTGTTCTAAAAATGGCTTGCTTTCAGAATTAAATTAAATTAAAATTAAAACAAGCCAACCAAACAAAAGAAAATAATTTTATAATCCCTCAGAGGAAGTCATATAGAAAATCGGTATTCTAGGCCATGGAGCTACATGATTGAAAGAAATTTCTTATATTCCCTTGACTAGTTTTCAGGAACAAAAATGAAAAAAAGAAAAAAAATCCAATAAGAAAAGGGTAATACTTAGAGAACCATGCTAGTTTTATGGTGGAATAGGTGTGTCTTTAGCAAAGGTAATTTAAAGGTCTGTTGTATGGTAGTACATGGCCAGTCATATGATCTGTGTTACTTGCTGTCTTAAGAGAGAGAAAAATAGGCTGAAAGTGCAGACACGATCTTGCAGTTGGAAAATCTGTGTTGAAGATCCATGAGTAAAAAGTGGCAGATCAAAAATTCTGTAAGTCTGCAGAACTCCTTTTCCTCGGACACCTTGCTTCGGTGCATGAGTGTGTGCACACATATACGCATGGACATACACAGATATATGCATTTAGATTTTTGGAGTGTTTGGTGTTAAGGTACATGGAAATTTGTTTCTAAATGTTGTGTCTTAAATCCATTCTTGTGTTTTATACCTACTTACCTGCTGTCAATCTGTTGTTCTCCTGGAATTGACCTGTTGGCTCAAAAAAACCTAGAAGAGTTGATAGCAAGATGAAACTGTGTGTATTGCACAGGCATTAATTCTGTGTGAATGAGTCCCCATACTGTGTTGCTGATGAATTATAAGTGTGCCTTTGCATTTGTCCTTTTCAGAATGTATATGAAGCAAGAATTTTCATATATTCCGGAAAAAATATTGGACCTTTGTACTTCCCATCCCAGACATGTTTCTGTCCTGGGGTATGCATATGTTGCAAGACAAATCTGTTTGTACTTTTTGCATGCATGGCATTTTCTTCTTTAATAGGAATTGGCATAACTATATAGTTATAATTTTTCATTAGGTCTTCTGGGAATTTTTATTTGTTGGAGTAAATTCTTGCCATTTGTCATGTTTTGTCTAGTTGTCTTGTTGCAAATAATGTACCAGGCATTCCTTCTGCAATAGGAATGTATGGGAACAACCAAAATCCACTTGTTCCAGTTAGCAGAATTCCCTTCTGACTCTGTTCTGCCCGAGGATTTGGGTCCTGGCATTCTTTCACCTCCCTCTGTACCCAGCAGGCAAATAGGTTTGAGAGATTACCCTAGAGATAGGATAAGCTCTGAGCATCCCTGCCAGGAAATTAAGGCAAGACTAGAGAACTGTGGGAGAAAACTGGGAGTATGAGCAGACGACCTTAGAAGGTAATTTGTCTCTTTTTGACAGCAAGACTTCTTTCACACTAGAACATAGATGATCAGATTGGTGCTAATCAATTTTGAATCTAAAAACTATTTCTGCTGCAGGCTGATATGCCATTTATAGACTGATCCTGCCTTCTTTCACATATAAACTTCCTTTAAAGGCTTTCTCTGTGCAAGAGGATTTTCTTGAAAGATACTATCTATGTTACGAAACTTCTGTCTTAAGGATAACATTGTTTAGCAGGCCAGGCTTTTAGTTTCCTCATCCATGACCCACACCAGCCTAAACCTGCAGAGGAAACTTGCAAGATTTCAAAGAGAAAAGCACTGGTGTCATTTGAGTGCTCCTGCACACTATTTTAAATGTTACAAAAACTTTCAGGCATTACCAAAAGCTCTCCAGCCTTCAAAGTGAGGTTCTTACTTCCTGACTGTAGGTGAAAAAAATCTGATTCTCGATGTGTAAATTTACTATTTTGAGATGTATTTTAATATTTGTCCTTTAATACAATCCAAATCTGCAGAACACATTTTAAATACCCACAAAAACCAAAGGAGCAGTCCTAGTAATCTCTAGAGATGCTTTTACATTTATCTTCGGGGTTGTTGTAGACTTGCCTGCCCTTTGGATCATATTATTTATGAATGTTTTAAAGTTGTCAGCCTATACTTATAAAAGTTTATTTTTCTTTCTGAATCTCTTGTCTGCAAATATGGTCTTGCACAGTGAAGATTTAGGAAAAAATAATGTAGTTGTTGTTAAATGATGATTTTGTAATTTTTTTTTTCTAAGCATTTTATTGAATGAATTTTCAATTTGTATTAAACCACCTATGGCTCGATTCAAATGTAATTATTTTCACTTTGGTACGTTCGGCTTTGAATAGTTTTAGCAATAATTATCTTCTAGGAGTTTCAGTTCTCATGCAGAAGTCTTTTGCAGGAAAGAGAACTGTATTAAATAAATCTCTTTTTTAAAACTCTCCTATGAGCTCAGTGTGCGGGTAACAGTGAGGGTGAATAATAAGGTCATTTACATACCTTTCTCTTCTCTCTTCCGAGTCATGCGTTAGTGTCTCAAGAAGGCAAGGATCTTCAGATAATTATCTCACTATCACTATCAGAGCACTAGTTCTCCTAAAAACCTAATATTTTCTATGAAAAAACTGTGTAGAAATGACTTGATATTTCTGAAATCCCACAGAAACATTTTATATACAACCTGGTTCTCCGAAGTCTCCTCCAACACCAAAGGACTCAATGAAGACTGCTACAGCCTTTGAAAATTGGGCATTCATACGTAGATAAAAGTAGCTGAAATGAGGATTTAGGATCACTGCCATTATCATTTAAGTATTAAGTATATTTATTTGTGTCATAGTTAAATATTTACCCTCTACAGTCTTAATTCATCAGGAAATTCCTGTGGCCTTCTAGGCCACATCAGCAAGTCAACACAGTAACAGGCAGTCCCCAAACTGTGATGCCTCCTTTGGTGCTGTGCCTAGAATTTTGAGTATCTGCTTATAGGGAAAATTGCTCAAAGAGATGACCTAATCTCTTCCTGAATGAACTATTCCCCTTTGTTCCTTGGCTAAAACTTCATACTTCACTTTGTGTGTGACTTACCATAGTAGAGATAAATGGTCAAGGGCCACCTATCTTTCCTGCGTCACTTCTATCCTGTTAATGGGAAAGGCCATCAATGCTCTGCTAAGAAGTTTTTCTGTGTTACTATTTTTGCATGGAGGAGATATGGACTGCAAAATTCTTTATCACTTTAGCCTGTTAACTACAGAGGCGATGATTAAGGTTGTTTCTCTTCACATTTTTCTTGAATGATCCAGTTTGATCTCTTGGCTTTTCCAAGAATTCTGGCTGATGCAATAAATATCCTGTTGTATATTCCTCTGACATCGTTTGCCTCCATGACGTCGTACAACTCAACCATTATGGCCTCTGCCTTCATGTCAGTTGTTAAAGAATTGTTTTTACCTGTTACAACCAGAGTTTTATGCAGGGAAACATAAACAAGACAACTGTATTTGCAGAGGCACAAGGCAAGAGGGCTTTGCCAAGTACCAAGGGGTTATCATTAAAGGTGAAGGATGGTTACAGCAAAATGAATTCAATAATCATTGATAAAAGATAGATTTTTATAGTTTGATCTGCTTGATGAGTCATTGTGCCAGACACTGTACAAAGATATAATACATGGCTCTGTCTACAACTGAGAAGTATCCTGTTGAATGAGTGATTTCAAATCCTCATTAGCTGAGTTTTGCTGAGAAAGCTGGCTTTGTTTCATACTCCACTGACTTCCCTGAAACCAGGGTATTAGTTGAGTTTCTGCATCTCACCTCACTGGCAAAATACTTGTACCTCATTACATGCTTACGTACACTGCTCTAAAGACACAATATAATGCTTGGGTAAACTATGTGAAATATCTGTGATGAGTTTGTGTGTTGGGTAACTTGTGAATGCAGTAAGAATATATGTAGCTTTTTCAAGTGCTTTTTTATGATTTTGAATTCCATAAAATAGTTATGGGACAGGTAACTCCTAAGGAAAGTGAAGATGAGTTTGTAACTGCGGACTATTGCCTCTTGGAAAGGGTCATCTCAGAGAAAGTGTAAGGGACCTGGAGAAAGACTGGAAAGGCTAAATATAAGGTTGGAGGTGGGGGTGGTGCTTCAGAGCAAGAAGTCTGTCTATTTGAGGTTGATAGAGGTTTTTCATTAAAACTCTGACAGGAAGGGTGAAGGTTGCTGTTGTAATCCATAAATTTGTGTGCTGCCCAAGGTATCAACTATATATCACTAAAGCACACAATAAGATAACTTGTCCTGCAGTGACAGAAAAGTCTGAAAAATTACTCTGGTGTACAGCACTATGTTCAGTAAAATGCCCTGAAACAATGTAGTTGTAAACTATTTACTGGCTGTGTGGCCCTATAAAGATCATAATACTATGTATTTCAGTAGTATTACAGTCTGCTGCAGAAAACTTCATCATAGCTGAGGAAGATTTTATTTAAAATAACTCTCTTCTTTTTTTTTTTTTTTAAAGAATAGAAAAATTATCTTTCTAAACTTAAGAAAAATATAGGAGTATGAGGCAAAGAAGATGTTCAGCAGCAGGTTTTAATGCAGAAACCATGAAGTCTCCAAATTTTGCTGGTTATTAAAGTATCTGAAATGCAGATGACCCCCAGCTGAAATGTTGGGTAGAACCAGAATGGCATGTGTGGCAGTGCAGGTGGTCACCACATGTCACTCTCTTACCAGGAATGGTCTTGCAACTGTCAATGACAACCTCAAAAAGTAATGCTTGTGTTTGCTGCATACACTTGACCATTAAGTGAAGAAATAACTTACTGGCATCAAGCAAGCACCATGGAGAGTCTGTGATGAGCTAGAGGTCAGAAATACTACAAAGGCATTTGCCCAAATTTGCCAACTTTAGATTTTGCAAGATCTAAGGACTTGACCCCAAAAGTGCTGAGGGTTCTCAAGTTTTGAGTTGATGGTATTCAGAACTTTCCAGGAAACATCTGGCACATTACAAGCTTTACCCCTATAAAAGAAATTGTTTTCATTTCACCATTGGAGAGTGTTATCACAAGCATGTAGCTACTTTTCAGTAGACTTCAACAGGAGGTAGAACCAAGTGGGAATTTCTCTGTTACTCTAAACAAGCACACATCTATTTTATACTTTTGGATAAGTGGATGAGAATGGGAAGTCCAGAGACTCCCTATAGAAGCCTTCCTACAGAGAACAATGTCACCACAATTCAAAGCATCAAAAAAAGGTGAATTATAATTCCTTGCACAGTTCACCTAGGGGATCATATGACCTTAGATACCTTTTTTTGCCAATGCGTGATAACCATGATGACACATGCTGTACTGGCCACCAATAAGACTTAAAAACATAAAAATATTTCATTATTATTATGTATACAGTGAGTGAATAAATTATGTATTTAAGAGATTATACAACACATTTATATATTGACTTTTAAAATGTAATGGATGTACCAATATTAAAAAGAGTTATAAAATTAAACACAGAGAGAAATAAAATAATTTGTCTAGAATTCAGGTTCTTAAAGCTAGGATTACTGATTGTATTTCTTTAATGCTAAACCAGTAAGCCAAAAAAAGCAGCAGTTGTTACCTTCTAGCTTAATACCTCCCAGTGCTCCCTGCAAAAAAAATGCATTATGAACCCTAGGAAAAAAAAAAGTTCCTTGATCCAGGATTTAACACTCCTACACATCTTGGAAACATCTAGCAATTTGGCCACTGACCCCCTGGGGTATTTCCTAGAAGCAGAATTGAGCAAGACTGAATTTTTTTTGTTGTACTGCTATGGGCATGAAGATACGACATGAATTCTTGATTTGTAAAATATGAACCAAGTGTGACATCCTTTTCCTTTTTGTGCATTTTTAAAGACTACTTAAACATTTTCATTCATTATTTTGCTGCTGAAATCATGCAGAGCTCCTGAAATTACAATTAAAATTCTTTGGTCCTTTGCCACCAGAATTAGCCTTGGTTTTTTTCTCTGGGCTATAACTCATGGAACTCCATATGATGGAACACTGGAAATGTGTTTTAGGGTAAATTTCTCATTTTCATTCTTCTTAAGTTTCAAGATGACACCTCAATGTTAGTTATGTCAGTGTGGTTTTGAATGCTGTCATGTTTTCACTTCCATAGTAAAATCCTTCTGAAAAGCTATAAGAAAGCTGCAGCAAGATTATTTTTAGTATACTACTCATAATGCAATACAAGCTTTATATTGTGAGACAGCTTCACATCCTAAGTCAGAATTGCTTGGTATTTTTTCTATCCGAGTGGATATTAATTTTGGGTTTGCTTCTCTCAGGCTTAGTCTGGTATTGATATCACATGTTTTCCAGGTGTTGCTAGAATGAGCCCTTACCAAAAGTATGACTAGAAAAAACAGTAATTTCCTATGGGAACATGAACCCAAAAGAGGTTTTCAACACATTCCACAAACTCAAACCATTATCATTAAATAGCCTTGAGAGGATTAGAAACTGAAAAAAAAAAAGTCTCTCGACTCTCACCCAGAGTTGCTAATGAATTCCTGCGGAGCTTGACCTGATGCTGCTCACAGTGAATCAGCAGCAAAAATGTGAGCTCAGTTCCTGTCCAGGAGAGGGCATTTCCCAACCTCAGGCCCACCCAGCTGAAGCTGACCCCTTGCCCCCTCCTTCCCCCGGCGCTTTCAGAGGTGGCAGAAGTTCCAGGTCTACTTTTTGGTACTGGCTCTCTGGATTCACCTACTTCAAAAGGTCTCTACCCTAATGTAAGGGATTCCTTAACGGTAAGAGACAGACCTCAGCTCTGTCCGGACAAAACCTATTTGGCAGAACAGGAAATTCCCAGATGGTCAGGAGGAATTTTAAAGGGCTGGAGGGGTACGTTGCAAAATGCTAGCCTGGCACCCACAGAGACTGAAGTCTGTTATTTATAGAAAAGCAGAGGCAGAAAACAGATGGTGTGCTTCCTCACAATATGCTCTACAATCGCTGCATTGTGTCAGCATAAATTTGTGGGGTACCACATCAAGAACTGAGATGATAGTACGGTCTCTATCCCCAGCCAGTTTTTTCCTCTGCATGCCTAGAAAGATACCAGCTAACGCCGCGTGCAGTGGTAGTTTTATAACACAAAAAAGATCACTTTTAGAAAGACCTGGAACAACAGTATAAGTCAGAAATCATGTCAATGGCATCAATGGAGCGATGCCAATGTCAATCTGCTGCAGCTGAAAGAAGACTGAAGCCCAGTCTGCGAGAAGCAGACAAACTCAGATGTTTTTTGTTCATTTGAGGATAGGATTCTGTGCACTTTTTAATGTGCATAGCCTTCTCCCAGCGCTCCCCAGGCCTGAAAGTGGGATGTACGTCTCACGAGAACAATTTTATAAAGACATTTTCAGTATTTCCTTTTTTGTTCATGTCAAAAAGAACATAAACACAACTTTGCCTATCAGGTTTTTTTCAGTATTTCTCTTTCCAGTCCCTCAAAACACCAAAGAAGAACTGAGATACCTGTTGAAACAGGAGCACTCAAACTCATCAGGCAGATTATCTTAATTTAAACCTAGTCTTGGATTCTGTCTGCTCTGTATTTTCAGGGGACATTTGTGTTTTTCGGGTTTCTTTTGCTGAAGCCAGTCAGGAAATGTTTTGGTTTCTTTTTCTGAAATGTTTAAAATAGAAAAATCGTTTTTGTTGACATTTTCTCCAGATTATTTGGACACTTCCCCGAGATACTTGCGTGAGAGAATTGCTACGTGGCAGATGTAACCTAGTTAGAGACTTCCCAACCTGGGGACTTGACACCTCAGGTAAAAGTAACCACATCGTGACAAAGGGCAACATCTGCAAACCAAAACATTGTGCTTTTCAGCCAAAAGGTTAGAATTCTTGGTTAAACAATGTCATTGGTCTCTTTCTTATCTATCTGACTATTTATAAATTAATCTTCCTTTTATTTTAAAAAATTAAGCTTTTCATAAACTGAAAGAAATATCACTAGAAAACATTTTTCTGCTGATAAAGAGAAAATCAGCAGACTGCTACAAAGTGACTGCCTTAGGGCTGACTTGAGTGAAAGTAGAATCACGTTCCAGTATTATCTTGGGATATGAAGGAGAAGCCTGAGTGTAACATCCATGTACAGACACAGTGGAGATGTTAGAAAAGGGATGCACTGTTTTGGTGTCCTCCTGTTTCTCTGGGAACTGTTGCTTCTGCAGTTCCTTTTTTTTTTTTTCATGAAAAAGATAGAGAGAATATGCATGTGGAATGTTGTTGATACAGAAAAGATCATGCAAACTGTCCCCATTGAACTAGAGACATCTGAGTTCAAAGAGAGCTATTTGTAACTTTTCTTCCACTGCCCTGGTTTTCGGTTTAATTACGAAAAATATTTTTTAGCTGGCTAATTTAGTTCATGCTAAAGGAAAAAAAAAAATCATCAAACTGCTTAAGAAAAAGCTCTTATAGCAATTATGTTGCGAAACAAAAAAGTAGATCCATGCTGAACACATAATAATATTCCACTGTTTTGTTTAGTGATATGCTAGAAATGCATATCTGGATTTTGCAGAGATTATCTGAAAACCAGAGGCTCTTTTTTTCCAAACTTGGTGGAGCCTGCATGTCTTGGCTGACAGGGCTATATGTCATCCCTCTGTCATCTTCTGATAATGATGCTTTTTAATACTGTATGCCAGTCACCAAGACCATGTACATTTTACTTTTGTGTTTCTATACGGCAACATGCTGACAAAAAATCTTACTGTGAAGGTGACCAGACAAAATTTAAAAAATGGTAAGAGTGACTTGTGTGTCCCTTCCCGTAAACCATCTCTCTGTTTGCTCGAATTTTTAACTTGTTCATATTTTTCAGCTTGTGTTATCTTTGCTAACAAATGAGGAAATTCAGGTGTCTGTGATTCTTTTGTATAGTGCTTTTTGCAAAATGATTGTTTATTAAAGATATACTTTCCAAACAAAATTTGACTGTTATTGCCTTCCTTTGGGATTTCTTTTGTATATGGAAGAAAATAGTTTGCCTGACTCTCAAATCCCGAAGTTAGTCTATAGTATTACTACCTGGAAACAAGTAATGAAGGTTTTCGATATTTATTTTAATTTCAGAACACATATAAAAAGATCAGAATTAAACCATTTGTCCTTCACAATTCATCACAACTGAATAATGTCCATTAAACACAACATGCAGTGGAACAGGAACACATCTGTTGTTAATACAGGTGAAATGTAATTGCAGTAAACATTTACAGGATTTTTAGCTTGGAACAAAGTTTACAGAATTACTGACAAATTTGAGAATAAAATGTTATAATGATTATGTTTCAAATTATGAACAACAGTCTAATTACATTTTCGGATATAAATTAAGCATCTAGGATGAAATCCTAGCTATACTGATTTCAAAGGCAGAACTTCAAGTAATTTCAGTGCAGTCAAGACTGCACACCAAACTCTGCTGGTTTAATTTCTGGCATTAGGAAAGTAGTCGTGTTCATACCATAAATTCAGTGCATATATCTATTATATCTCTTTCTAATACTGACAGAAGGTCCATGTTTGATTTATATTCTTGCATTCATTTTTTAAATAATGTCAACAATTGTTCATACTTCTATAACCCTTTGTATTCAGGACCTCAACATATTTTACAGACATCAATGAATAAAGCTTCATAGCAATCAGAAGGCTTGGTGATGGCATTAATTTTGTTCTCATTATCCAGTGGAAAACCTAGGGTACACAAGGGTAGCTGATGTACCTTTAGACACTTGGGAAATCTAAGTACAGCCAACAATAAAACCAAGACTTGAGGCAGTTTCAGTGTTTATATGATAGTTATCAAAATCCTTCACACTAATACAGACAGGTAAATATCCAGCTGTCTCTCAGGTTACTCCTCTCATTGCTGTCCAGAAATTTTATTTTTTGTGGCAGTAAATGATGGGTTAATTTCATAGCTGCTGTAAATTGACACTGCTCAACGTAGAGTAGTGGAATGGTGTTAATTTAAATCAGCTAGGCATCTGGATGCTCATGCTTGCATCAAAACCTCGTTCTCAATGCATCAAAACCCATGCCTCAATGGATTTGCCTGCTTTATTGGAATGAAAACTAAGCTAGCCAGAGCTCCTGCATACATGCACACTATTCCATTTTCTCATTCAATTTCCAGAGTGGCATTTCTTTTTTTTTTTTGCTTTCTTAAGAGACGAGCCCTGGTCACACAACCTGATGTGCAAAGGGGCAGTGATGCTATGCAGCAGGGTCTCCTCAGCACCACCCATGGAAAAGCCAAACCATTTGACACCTATCGGTTTTTAAACCAAGAGAGCCATTTCCTCTTCTTAGCAAGTACAGACCTTTCCTGAGCTGAAAAGATCTTGTTATGTTACAGCCCATTGCTCCCCATCGCTGTAGAGAAGGTACAGAAACATCTAACAGCACTAATTTTTAAAATTAAAAGGAAAACCTGAAATTTTTTGCAAATGCCTTACAATGTCCTGTATAATTTATTAGCAACAAAATCACTCTCTGCTGGGGTTCAGTGTGATGACAGGTAAAATATAGAGCATGTGCTGCCTTGTATAAATCATACTAGAAACTTATCCAAATGATTGATGAAATGTATTATTTCACATAAAGAATGTACACTGAAGCCCCTTGTTTAATCACCAGTAGGAAAATCACACAGTTTAACAGTAGTTTTGAAGCAATTTTTTATTTGTTTTCCATTTAATATATGTTGTTTGAAGTCTAGAGGCTCCTGTAAATTCAGAACATAGAAGTGTGTTAGGAGAAAAATGTAAAATCTGATTTTCACAGGGGCTGTGACAGCTACCCCTGACTTCAACAAGATAGGTGGGTATTTAGTGTTATTGAAAATCCGTACATAGATTACATTTTCAAAGATGACTAGTAATCAGGGTGCACAAGCAGCAATGCTTGTCTCTTAGGAGCTACAGAATCAACAGCTGCTGAAAATTAGACCTGTTAAGAAATTCTAGAGTTCACCAGAATGAGAGCAGATCAGACAGCATGTAGGGCAGTCTTGTGACTATTAAGTCACAAAGACAACAAACTTCCACATTGTTATCCAGCTTCCAGGTTGCAAATGAGGGAGTTTCTTTATATTTTTTTTAAATTATTGTTTTTTTTTTTCCTACCCATAATCCTTTTAAGGACTAAAACAAACATTCAACAGGACCTCTAAACTCTTTACCAGTCTGGACATTGTGAATGAATCTGCCTTATATAAATGTAAGACAAAGTCAGTTCACACACATATGCATGCTTGCTTGGTCTCTTTACTTTTGAGATAAATTTAATAATCCAAGAGAAAGCAGTTAACAACCTGCTACACCACCTGAACACTCCAAGTCTATGGGGCCGGATGGGGTACTGAGGGAGCTGGCGGAGGAGCTTGCCGAGCCACTCTCCATCATTTACCAGCAGTCCTGGTTAACTGGGGAGGACCCGGATGACTGGAGGCTTGCCAATGTGACGCCCATCTACAAGAAGGGCCGGAAGGAGGATCCGGGGAACTACAGGCCGGTCAGCCTGATCTCGGTGCTGGGGAAGATCATGGAGCGGTTTGTTTCGAGGGTGCTCACGAGCCATGTGCGGGACAACCAGGGGATCAGGCCCAGCCAGCACGGGTTCATGGAAGGCAGGTCCTGCTTGACCAACCTGATCTCCTTCTATGACCAGGTGACCCACCTAGTGGATGAGGGAAAGGCTGTGGATGTGGTCTACTTGGACTTCAGTAAAGCCTTTGACACTGTCTCCCACAGCATTCTCCTAGAGAAGCTGGCGGCTCACGGCCTAGACGGGTGCACTCTTTGCTGGGTAAAAAACTGGCTGGATGGCCGAGCCCAGAGACTTATGGTCAACGGAGTCAAATCCAGTTGGTGGCCGGTCACGAGCGGTGTTCCCCAGGGCTCACTACTGGGGCCGGTCTTGTTCAATATCTTTATCAATGATCTGGATGAGGGGATCGAGTGCTCCCTCAGTAAGTTTGCAGACGACACCAAGCTGGGCGGGAGTGTTGATCTGCTCGAGGGTAGGAAGGCTCTGCAGAGGGACCTGGACAGGCTGGATCAATGGGCCGAGGCCAACTGTATGAGGTTCAACAAGGCCAAGTGCCGGGTCCTGCACTTTGGCCACAACAACCCCAGGCAACGCTACAGGCTTGGGCAAGAGTGGCTGGAAAACTGCCCAGAGGAAAAGGACCTGGGGACGCTGGTTGACAGCCAGCTGAACATGAGCCGGCAGTGTGCCCAGGTGGCCAAGAAGGCCAACAGCATCCTGGCCTGTATCAGAAATAGTGTGGCCAGCAGGAGCAGGGAGGTGATCGTGCCCCTGTACTCGGCACTGGTGAGGCTGCACCTCGAATGCTGTATTCAGTTCTGGGTCCCTCAGTACAAGAAGGACATTGAGGTGCTGGAGCATGTCCAGAGGAGGGCAACGAAGCTGGTGAAGGGCCTGGAGCACAAGTCTTATGAGGAGCGGCTGAGGGAACTGGGACTGTTTAGTCTGGAGAAGAGGAAGCTCAGGGGAGACCTCATCATGCTCTACAACTACCTGAAAGGAGGTTGTAGCGAGGTGGGTGTTGGTCTCTTCTCCCAAGTAGCAAGCGATAGGACAAGAGAAAATGGCCTCAAGTTGCGCCGAGGGGAGATTTAGATTGGACATTAGGAAAAATTTTTTTACTGAAAGAGTGGTAAAGCACTGGAAGAGGCTGCCCAGGGAAGTGGTTGAGTGACCATCCCTGGAAGTACTTAAAAGACGTGTAGATGAGGCGCTTAGGGATATGGTTTAGTGGGCATGGTGGTGTTGGGTTGATGGTTGGACTCGATGATCTTAGAGGTCTTTTCCAACCTTAATGATTCTATGATTCTATGATTCTATGAAATTTGCATTGCTTGCAGTAAGCCATGCACCTGCATGTCCCAGGGTGGCATGTAAACCTACAGCAGAGTCATAGGACAGGTCTAGGCACTAGGCTACTGCAGAGCTGAGTGGAAAGTTGCTTCCTTCCAGTAAATATCCCTTCAATAGACCTGCTTCTGCTTTTCCAGTTACAACTGAAAGCAAAAATTAAACGCATGAATAGGACTTATTTTCAGTGCAAAAAAATCACCAAATGGATCCACTTTGCATCAAACTTGTGGTAGCATAGCTCTAACAGACATAGTGGAATAATAGCAGAGATGAGTTTGTTGTAAAATGGTTACAAAATATGAACATTTTCAAAGGGATTTGTCTCTACACAGAGTTTTGGACCAAATTCCTCAACACTCTTCTTCTGTTTGACACATATTTTTCACTTGGTTCCCAGGAAAAAAGTCATTCATTGCAGAACAAATAACTATGACAATATGGATATTTAATTGATTTTTATGAGTGAATCTGATTTTGCCATATATTTGCCTAAATCCACATTGTGTGAATTTTCAGACACATAAAGGAAAGCAGAGTGGTTTTATGTGTTGCTATTATGTGCATATTTCCAAATTTAACACGTTTACTATACTGTATACAATTTTAGCTGACTCTTCATGTTTCCACATGTTTTCTACTGTAGGTCTTAGAAAAGCTGTGCTCATATAAATATTTAGAATAGTATACTTTTGTTTGATTTACAATTTTTTCACGTCTTCTAGTTTGGAAGAGCTAGCTTGTTAGGTCAAGCCACTGTTATCTCTGTTACATAGCATGTAAGGGAATGAACTATTAAAATACATAATCACAAACAAATTTGGTAAAAATGTAAGGAACATCAGCAGTAAAGACACTACTCCACTGTTGAGTAGAAAACACATCAAATTTTCTGCAGGAAGAAGGAAAGACAAGAAAATTCCAAGGCATAATTTTATTATGTTCCAAGGAATAATGTGTCTGAAAAGTTGTAGAAGACTTTATTGGAAAAGATAAATGATCAGGTCTTTTATCAATACCTCAAACACTCTTTGCCACAGAAATAGAATTTTTTATGTGAACTTCCAAGATTACCTATTTTTTAATATCCTTTTTTATGTTATCAGGACTTGGGAATGTTAATGCTAATTTGATTTTGATTAATTTCTCTCAGTGACATAAGATATTCTCTCTTTCTTGTTATACTTATTGGAATATCCACTGGCCTTGCTTCTGTTTCCGCTTATGTTGGCTGCAGATCAGTATAGCATCTCTGTATTCAACAAAATGTAGCTACAAGCAGAACAGGCATTGTTTTCTTTTGCATATGTACACATAATTTTGAACATATGGTTCCAAGCATATTCTTGATTTAAATTGTCACTAACTTCAGTGCATGCTTGTTTTTCATTTTTGTTCTACTTTTATGTTTTGCATTTGTTGCTGAAGAGATTCATAGCCAGCTGTAAAGCTCCTTCTTTGAGCAACACCCAGAAGGACTTAGATGAAGGCAGCTAGAAAACTCCATTATATGAAGGCATCCAAAGATAATTAGGTTGCCTTGTACAAGGGACTATCATGAGAAGTGAGACTGGGGGTGGTGAATACAATCTGAATTAACAATCACTACTAGCATAGGAGATTTTGAGAGATCAGATCAGCTTTCATCTGAAGGTAGTTTAACTTCTGGTGAGGCTAACTTTTCTTTCAGATACTTACCATATCAGGCAGAGACTGAAAAAATGGTATTTTCCTCTTATTTCAATACATGATCCAAAGACAGTTTGGCAGACTTCGGAATCCCTTTGGCATTCCAAACCTTTCAGATATATATAAACTTTTTTGCTTTCCAGTTATGATCCAGAAATACCTAAATTGTGTTAGTTGAGCATGCTATCTTGAAGAGTAAGATGCAAAAAGGATTGTGTCCCATCTAGGAATTCACAAGTGCTGTAGCAGAAAGATATTGAATGAGACTCAAAACATCTGCAGTTTTGAATGACAGGCTATATATTTTGGAAGAATCCTTTTTTCTTTTATTATTTACTGTCACGGAATCCACTTAAATTGACTTCAGTAATAACATTAGTTAACTGCATCACAAATGTGAAAAGGAATCTCTCTTCAGCACAGGCTGATTTGGTTACAAGTTAGCATAATATTCAAGTCATCAGAAATAATGTGGCAGAGTGTCCTGTTTAACTAGCCTGTTAGAAAATATGTATTTTTTACCTGGTGATAGTGAAAATTGAGGCATATAATAATTCTGATGCAAGCACTGGCAATTTTCATAGAATTATAGAATCATAGAATGGTTTGGGTTGGAAGGGACCTTAAAGATCATCTAGTTCCAACTTCCCTGCCATGGGCAGGGACACCTTCCACTAGACCAGGTTGCTCAAAGCCCCATCCAACCTGGTCTTGAACACTTCCAGGGATGGGGCATCCACAACTTGTCTGGGCAACCTGTTCCAGTGCCTCACCACCCTCATAGTGAAGAATTTCTTCCTTATATCTAATCTAAATCTACCCTCTTTCAGTTTAAAACCATTACCCCTTGCCCTACCGCTACATGCCCTTGTAAAAAGTCCCTCTCCAGCTTTCTTGTGGGCCCCTTTCAGGTACTGGAGGGCTGCTACAAAGTCTCCTCGGCACCTTCTCTTCTCCAGGCTGAACAACCCTAAGTCACTCAGCCTGTCTTCATAGGAGAGGTGCTCCAGCCCTCTGATCATCTTCATGGCCCTCCTCTGGACTCGCTCCAACAGGCCCATGTCCTTCTTATGTTGGGGGCCCCAGAGGTGAACACAGTACTCCAGGTGGGGTCTCACGAGAGCGGAATAGAGGAGGAGAATCACCTCCCTCAACCTGCTGGCCACGCTTCTTTTGATGCAGCCCAGGGTAAGGTTGGTTTTCTGGGCTGCAAATGCACATTGCCGGCTGGTGTTGAGCTTCTCATCAACCAACACCCCCAAGTCCTTCTCCTCAGGACTGCTCTCAATCCATTCTCCGCCCAGCCTGTATTTTACTAATACTGACCTCTACTGCTTTGAGGGCAAGGTATAGCTCTTAGTAACATAATTTTAGTTTAAGTTTAGCACAGTTTTCTCTTGTCATTAAATGCTATTCTCAATTTATCAATCAGATTTGGGGGAATTAATAGGGTGATTTAAATCTTGAATTTCCTATTCTTCACATCTATCAAGAGGTTATACAGCACGAAGAGATGAACACACACTGCACTTAAACAACTTTGCTGAATATCCTGAACAATTGGAAGATGAATAGCGAACAAGATTTTAAAGGTAGGAAGGACAGGTCATTTTATAGAGAAAAAATATACTTTTTTTTTCTAAGCAGAATAAGCTAATCCCTTTTAACTTTTTTCCAGTTTAGTTCTTTGTGCCTCTACGTTTTTCTTTCTTTAGAAAACATCAACTAATAAAGATGACATATTCTTTTTCTAGAAAACACATGACATCATCAACATCTAGGTCTCTCTCCTACAATGTTCTAATTTCAGTATCATCCACTTCTTCCCGTCAGATGCTTTAATGTTGTGTTTTGTCTGTCTACATTATGTCCTAATGTTTAGGTGTTTAGGCATCAGTAAAATTCATTAAAACTATTTTTTGTGTGTCAAGCTCATTAACAGCACTATTAAATAAGGTTGGTCTCATTAATTAATTAACCTATTAAGAACTCTCTTAACACTTTATACTTTCTTTTTAATTCAACCCAATGCCTCATGTCTTTGGTCATTTCCTTAACAAATCATTAAAGTTGTACTGGTATCAATATTTTTATCATCATCTGCTGAAATATTACACAGTTATGGTATTCAGTGTGAATTATTTTTATTGCATTTCCCATGTGGAGAAATGACAGCTATGAAGGATAAATTAAAAAACACAATCTCTTTGTTGATCACTGATGTTATACTTCTTCTCCATATATCTCTGAACTTTAATAATTTAACAACCAAAGGTAATACTGATGTAAAACTAACAGTTATTTTGACCATTTTTCTTCTTTTTTAAATAGTTCGCCCATTTAACTACAAGAAGCATGACAGCAGCTATATGGAGTCAAACCAAAGCTACATCTAGCTCAGCATGCTCTCTCCAAGAGCAAGTGCCTAAGGAATAGAACAAAAATAATTATTTTTTCACCAGAAGTCTCTGAACTCCCAGCAATGGGGATATCAGAAATATTCACGAATGCTCTAAGCCAAACTTTGGGTTCAACATACTTAGCAACAAACTGGATTTTGCTTCTTGTCTAGTAGCTGTCTAGTCTCCTTCTTGTCTATTCTTGTCATGTACTTGTCTAGTCTCCATTTGAGCCCAAATATGATGGGGTTACTCTCCCAAATTGATAAATGTATAAAAATTTATATTTCTTAAATTACATTTAATGTAAATATTGCTTCAGAATTTAGACAGGAAATATTTGTGACCACTTGCCTTTTTAAAAATGTTTGGGGATAATTTTCATTTGGTGGCAGAAACTTTAATTTCTAGATGTAAAATAGCCATCTGCCTCCCCAGTCTCCATATAAATATTTTTATGGAAAACTGAAGCAAAATGTTTATTCAGTTGTAGGGCCATACAGAGATTACCTTTACTTTTCAACCTTTTCTTCACCACATAGTTGCCTTGTTTCTTTTTTCCTTGTTCTCTTTTTATTTGTTATAACCTGACATTAGATGATCTATTCAAGAGCCTCTGTTCTTTGTGGTATAGTTTTATTCCTCATCAATATGTTTTTTCCTTTGATCATTCATTATAGGTAACTTCCCAGCTCTCACTCTGTTATTCAGGTAGTTTCAAGAATTTTCCAACATTTTAAAATTAGGTTTCAGTTTGATCAGGAATACTATTCGTAATTATCTGTGAAAGGAAATGCGATCCTGGCTCAGAAACAGCCAGTCTGATGAGCTGGCTTTGTGCCGCAGGTCTTGGATTCCCTGAGATCCCAGGGTGCAGAGGAACTGGAGTGCCTAGGAGTCAAAGCTGACCCAGAAACCTTGGCACTTGGATGCTATGGCTCCCACGAGCTTCGAAACTCCTGGCTTCATGTCTGTCCAGGCTGAAATTGAGCCAAGAGCTTGCTAACCTTGGAGGACCTGGGAGTCTGGACCTTTGCAGCTGGCAATCCCAGGATTTTGTGGGTCACATGTCCTTGCGAATCCGTTCAGTGGCTCTTTGCAGAACTGGGAGCCTGGAAATGTCTTTGTGTTGGGCCACATGGGAGCCTGGAAGTGGAGGTGACAAATCCTGCCTGGAAAGTAGGTTTCCATTGCAACTTTGTATTTGAAGTCCTTTCAGGAAACTTTCTTACAACAATAACTTGGAATTGTTTTAAGGGGAAACAGTTCTGGAGCAGCGATAAGCATGTTAGCTTGAAGGGCCTCTGCAAGTTTCTGGATGTTTTGCTCTTGGAAACACTGGTATGTTGAAGAAGAGCATTTGAGGTATCTTGCAATGGCTCCAGAAGTTTAATTTCAACCCTTGCTCTGGATTTGCCCTAGAGAGCAAGATGTGTCCTTGATTTTTGATGACCTCAAGGTTATTTTCACATAAGGGTATATGCAGATGTGTGTATAGTATGTGTTTATGTTGGAATTCCATAATGATCATAATTCTACTTCCCCTAAAATCAACTGGAGTTGGGCAACTGCTTTCAGTTAAAACAAATTAGATGTTCATTCAGAAATAAACAGACTCTTTTGGCATGTTGAGCTTGTGTCTTTTCATAATGGGTGTGAGGCTCATTGCTTTTTAAAACTGGAATGTGGTTTGTGTAATTTATGGACATAAACTAAAATGAAAAAGAATTCCAGAACAAAAGTGACAAGGTTGTTAGGGTTCCAATAATGTGGATACTTACTGGTTCTGGTTCTTTTTTTTTTTTTTTTCCCTAAAGGAATAAAATACATCTTTAGTCTCTGGCTACAGATGCAGAATGTTACCCTTCCTTAGCACTTTGGATTACCAGAACTTTATGTGGGTGAAAGTCACTGTTATTGACAAGGTCAGAGTTAAAGTTCAATTTGGATTAGTTCCAAACATTCAGATGCTTACTGTATCTTAATATTTGAGCAGTTATTGGGTAAGAAATGTATCAGCTTCTTCACTATGCAAAATCTGGGCTAAGAATCCTATGGGAGAAGCATTTTGTCCTCAAGATTTCTAATACTTTTTGCCTGAGGAGCCAGGAAGCTCTTGAAACAGTCTTTCTCTCAGACTTTGTTGCTGTTTTACCAGGCTCTGAATTTTCTGAACTTTCCAGTGCATGATCTAATATGAGGGGAAGAAAAGGCTAAATATTGTCCTGCTTAGTCCAGTCTGTTTGGACTCTCGGGTCTTCCGATCAGCCAGGCAGTGGCTGTATAAAACTGCATGTCCTGACTTCCTATCTCTTCCTATCTTCCCACATGGGGGTCTCGCAACAAGTATTGGCACGTTCACCCATTATTTAGGAAAAACTTGCTCATCATCCCACTTTGCTGCTCTCTCTCTGAATCCTGAATTGAATGAAAAGCCACAGCCTTGGTCTCTTAAGCCATCTTCTGTGAAGTAGGGAGAGCTCCTGGAGAGGAGCTCTGTGTGACCAGAGGGGTCTGAGCTTTAAAAGCATGCACTGCAGTGGGACAGGGCTGTGCTAGACCCTTTGGTTAACTATGTCAGTTAACCCTTATTAACTGAAATAATGCTTCTTGGGATAGGAAGTGCAGTGGAAAAATAGTCTTTGAAACAAAGGTTTAGAACCCCAATTTTTTTTTTCAGGCATATTATTAAAATTCAGTGAGCAGGAAAGCAGTTTAAAATGTTGTGAGGCACAGAAATAAATTCAGAGACCCTACCTGACCCTTAAAAAAAAAGGTAGAGAAAAAAAAAATGTGTGATGTGGTTGAGTTTCTACTGTAAACTTTTTTGGCTGTCAAAGCAAGCAATACAGTCCATGTTTGGATCACCAAGAATAGAGACCTCCAGAATTGCATGTCACAGTAAGAAATTACTAAGAGGGATATGAAAAGGAAACATTAAAATAATATTTTTTGCAAAAGAGAGGATATTATAAATAGCTAAATGAAGTGTCTCAGATAAAGCAGAAACTATGATGTTTATTACTTTCTTTTTTTTTTGGCCAAAATTCTGTTCAGCAAAATTAAAGTTTAGTGTTAAGAATATGCTTAAGACTCATTATGGTCATCTCTTAAACAAAAGTGCCGATGGACGTTAGTTGTTAGCTTTAAAACCAATCAGGTAGGACATCTTACACTAAAGATTAACACCTAGGGCATATTGAGTGAAAGCAACAGCTAAGCCTGTAGTGACTGTGGTGGAGCCAGGATTGCATACAGGAGTAAATGGAAGGACCAGTGATAGTATTAAGATCCTCCTTCTTCTTGTTCTGACTGTGTTTCTCTTTAATAAGGAACTACATTCTTCTAATTAACAAAAAATATTCCTAAACAGAGATAACATCTTATCTCTCACAATTTACTAGTCAAAAACATCTACTAACTTTGTAATCTTTCTAATGATTTTAAAAGACCTATTTAAGAACCTTACTCAGTCTGACCTCTATGCTGGTAAGGTGTGAGATAGAAGATGGAGGACGAAATGCTCTCCTGCTGAGAAGGTACTTGAGGTTTCATACTTCATGTTAGAGTGTTGTATTCATTGGGCCAATTTATAAAGATCAGAATGGTGTCAACACAGCTTTGGCATATAATAGAATATATAAAGCCTAATCACAGTTTTTCAAGAATATTTCTGGATGTCTTTTGTGAAAAGAACATATTTGGCTTCCTGATGCCAAGTATATAAAGACACATCTTTTCAACTCATGATTCAAACTATCTAAACAGCACAAAGGAGTGAAACATATTTCTGTACTGTACTATTTCCTAATAAATAATAAGTACCATGTCTCAAGTGCTGAACACTTGTTCAGACTCTGAGTTCAAACATTATTTTCAAGGCTATGTCCTTATACCTTCAGTGCTTAGGATGCAGATGCCTAAATGTCTTATTAGATATGAATCTAAATTAATAATGTGCTTCATGTTTATGTAGCTAATTGGGCAGTTAGAGAAGAAAAAAACAAATCCTGAGTGGGAAGCAAAAAAGGAAATGATAGGCAGCATCAAGTAAAAACTTGAAATAATTACTAATGATACCACTTTTGTAAAAATTTTTTTAAAACTCTTTGTTTGTTTGTTCTTCCTTATAAAAACATTATTTTATTCAATTCAGGTCTCACTTCTGCCCGCTTTATAGAATGTTACAAAACACATAATCAGCTAAGTTACACAAGCAAAATAGCAGTCACAAATATTCCTGAGAGTTTACTTTGTGCTGAATGTCTACATTAATAGATGTGAAACTATTTGATTATCATTAATTGGATTTTAGAAAAGTTTACAATTTCAGAGGACCTGGCTAGGAATTCTTTGCGTTATTGACAAAGCTTGTGTTCTGCTTTCTGTCAGTTGAAATAAACAGCTAGAAAATGTGTTTCTCTGCAGCCATTTTTTGTATTATTTTAAGCAACATTGAAAGGAGAACATTAATTTGAGGAGATTCCTTTATAAATTTTGTTCAGTAAGTCACCAAAGTCTGACAGTTAAATCTGATTTTTGTTCTGACCATATTAGAAAAAAAGAATTCTCTATAAGCTTTTGTTTTTATATCATGCTGATATGAATAAGAATTGAGATTATTTAATATAGATGGCATATAAACAACTAAGTCAGATAAGGATATGAGTACCCATGAACAGATAAGATTCCTAAGGAAAATAAAATCAGGGATTTGGGGGAAGCTGGTTGTGGGGTATTTATATAAATAAACAACAATAATAAACTTATCTGTTTTTCAGAATGACAAGGATAGAATGTATTTCCTTTTCTCTTATATTACAGTTGGAAATATTCTGTCACAAAGAACTACACCCTAGCTGAATCTTTCTTAAAAGCTAATAAATGTCTATCCCTTTTCTTAAGTGGCTGATTTTGAACATAAACCAGCATATCCTTATACAAAAACTCTGTATTTTAAAATTTATTTTGTATCACTCTTGAAGGATTTGAACACAGGAAACACATTTAAAATGATATAATGGAAGAATATAACACTGTAGGTCACACAGATTGGCTCATATTAATTTACAGGGCACTAGTTATGACCTGTCAGTTAAGGAGTCACAATTTTTTCCATTATAAACCTCCCTTGAAGTTGCTTTTTCCTTTTTTGTCATTCATAAGCTAATCCACATGTATCACAGATGTTTATGCAGATTCATGAACATCTTTGAAAAATCTAAGTTTTATTTTAGATAACATTCAAAAAATATTATAATTGGTTTGCAGCGAAAAGTGTGTTGTTCATGTGCCCTTGGTGCATTTGCATAAGGAGAAGATTCATTCTTGGAGTTGCCTCCTCCTGACACACTCCCTAAAGCACCAGGCCACTCCGTCCTGGGCTGTGTCTAGGTGGTGAGATAGGTGTGCTCCACACGTGCTCCACAGTCCCAGCCTCCTGCCCATGTTCCCACTGGGGGAGCGTGTTGGACACAAGGACACACGAGTGCATTCAGAGGGAGAGCAGCAGAGCAAAGGGTATTACCGCCTGGCAGGGGGGATCTGTGCTCAAGGGCTCCACGAGAGAGACATAGTCAATGTGTGTCTTCATGCTCCTCATATTGCTGCTGCTGTGGTACGGGAATAGTCATAGGCACAAACCACAGATGATGGGTTAGTGCAAGAAATAGAATGGTTCAAATAATTGACTTGTTTTGGCAGGCTAATGAATCGAAAGTCAAGAGACCATTATAGTGGCTCTGAAGGGTTTGGCTTTGTTTGCTTGTTTCTGCCAAAATAGGAAATAAATGTAAATAATATTATAATGCAGTTGCACACTATTACGCTGTCACTTGTAAATGCAGAAACTAGATTCATTGACCTGTGATTCTCCTTCCATTTGGTAATGTCAAGTTTTATGAAAATTGGTGAGTTTTGGAGGTGTTTGTTCAACTTTTGCCTGGGAAAAAAAATGGAAGAGGGTAGTTTTGCCCTGAGGACAGAGATTTAAAGGTCACTATCCCTTGCTTTATGACTAACTGTGTCACAGGCTCTTATGTGACTCGTTCCCAGAAAAAAAATTGTGAAATTAAATGAAGTAATCCCTATAAAATTTTACGTCTCTAAGTCTGAAAAATATCAAAGAAATATGAAGTAATAATTCATTTAGTGTTATATTCTTATATGCATCAGTTGAGTTGGGTCAGATCACACTTCCTCTTTGTGTGGTTAGAAAAAAAGAAGTTGTTGGTTTAGGCCAAAAACTGGAAATTTACAGTTATAAAATAACAAAAGCTTGTGAGAGTAATATTTGTATTTCAGTTATGAAATAATCAAAGTTATGTACTGGGCTGATTTTTCTTCTCAGCTAAGGGATGCCACAAGCTTTTACATAGGCTAGCCCTTGGATAACACAGACATAATACTAATCCTTCTCAAAAATTATTTTGTTAACAATATCAAACATTGAGTTAACTATCTCACTACTACCTGAGATTCATATTCATATGAATTTAATGAAACATGGATGTAATTGTTCACACTGTACCTATATATCCTACCTACTTAGAATAGTGGTTGAGCACTTTATCGGCTAAAGAGAACAAACTGTTTACATGTTAATGCGTAACAGATATCTGAATTAGTTATCTCCGCTTATACTAAATATTGTATTACATCCTTAATTTTGGCCAGCACAAAATCTATTGCCCTTGAAAATATACCTGCAGGTCACACCCATTTGCAAACTTAAATAGGATGTCATGTTAAATTGTGGATTTCATTTTTAAAAAGTAGAAGTATGAATCAGTACTTAAAATCATTTTAGTTGAAATTACGTATTGTATTCATTATCTCAAATTATTCCATGATAGGAATTTTCCATAATAAGAGAGTATGAAACTCTCAGAAATTTCTCATGTACTGTTGCTGACCCAAACACAAGCAAGCAATACTGTTCATATTATGATCTGAATTATTGATCCACAGTGAAGGTACACTTTTCTAGGGAAAAAAAAATCCAGCATATACATGAAATACTGTTTGCATCTGAGAAAACTGCAATCAAATTTTAATGTTTTTGAACTCTGAACAGAGGTAGAGACAAAATGCATTATTATTATTCACTTTCACAGATCAAGATATCAAAAATACGATTTCAGCAATCTCTGTCATAAGAAAGAAAAAATGTAAGGTTTAATAACAAATATATCTTTGTCAAGGTTTGCAATCACACTTGTTAGAACAGAAGACAGTAATTTAACTCATTGTTCCTATACAAATTTCAATAAGTTTTACAAGAATATAGAGGTGTTTAACAGCAGAGGGCATTCTAATTTTCTGGGAAGGTAGTAGAAGGACATTTTAATTTACATAAATACTGTGAAACCATATATATAGTATATATGAGTATATATAAAAGAAACAGTAAGAAAAATATAAACACAAGGCAAAATCTCACAGTAAAATAGTAAGATCTCAGTCTTTAGTAGTCAGAATGGTTATCCTCAGGGTACTCAGCCCCCTGAGCTGGAAGACAGGGACGACGAGCAGGATAAACCCCCCATAATTCAAGAGGATGAAGTTCATGACCTGCTATGCCACCTGGATGTTCACAAGTCTATGGGGCCGGATGGGATCCACCCGAGGGTTCTGAGGGAGCTGGCGGAGGAGCTTGCCGAGCCGCTCTCCATCATTTACCAGCAGTCCTGGTTAACTGGGGAAGTCCCGGACGACTGGAGGCTCGCCAATGTGACTCCCATCTACAAGAAGGGCCGGAAGGAGGATCCGGGGAACTACAGGCCAGTCAGCCTGACCTCGGTGCCGGGGAAGATCATGGAGCGGTTGGTTTTGAGGGTGCTCACGAGCCATGTGCGGGACAACCAGGGGATCAGGCCCAGCCAGCACGGGTTCATGGAAGGCAGGTCCTGCTTGACCAACCTGATCTCCTTCTATGACCAGGTGACCCGCCTAGTGGATGAGGGAAAGGCAGTGGATGTGGTCTACTTGGACTTCAGTAAGGCCTTTGACACTGTCTCCCACAGCATTCTCCTAGAGAAGCTGGCGGCTCACGGCCTAGACAGGTACACTCTTCGCTGGGTAAAAAACTGGCTGGACGGCCGAGCCCAGAGAGTTGTGGTGAACGGAGTTAAATCCAGTTGGCGGCCGGTCACGAGCGGTGTTCCCCAGGGCTCAGTTTTGGGGCCGGTCCTGTTCAATATCTTCATCAATGATCTGGACGAGGGGATCGAGTGCTCCCTCAGTAAGTTTGCAGACGACACCAAGTTGGGCGGGAGTGTTGATCTGCTGGAGGGTAGGAAGGCTCTGCAGAGGGACCTGGACAGGCTGGATCGATGGGCCGAGGCCAACTGTATGAGATTCAACAAGGCCAAGTGCCGGGTCCTGCACTTCGGCCACAACAACCCCAGGCAACGCTACAGGCTTGGGGAAGAGTGGCTGGAAAGCTGCCCAGAGGAAAAGGACCTGGGGGTACTGGTTGACAGCCGGCTGAACATGAGCCGGCAGTGTGCTCAGGTGGCCAAGAAGGCCAACGGCATCCTGGCCTGTATCAGAAATAGTGTGGCCAGCAGGAATAGGGAGGTGATCGTGCCCCTGTACTCGGCACTGGTGAGGCCGCACCTCGAATACTGTGTTCAGTTTTGGGCCCCTCACTACAAGAAGGACATGGAGGTGCTGGAGCGCGTCCAGAGGAGGGCAACGAAGCTGGTGAAGGGCCTGGAGCACAAGTCTTATGAGGAGCGGCTGAGGGAACTGGGGTTGTTTAGCCTGGAGAAGAGGAGGCTGAGGGGAGACCTCATCGCACTCTACAACTACCTGAAAGGAGGGTGTAGCGAGGTGGGTGTTGGTCTCTTCTCCCAAGTAACTAGCGATAGGACAAGAGGAAATGGCCTCAAGTTGTGCCAAGGGAGGTTTAGATTGAACATTAGGAAAAATTTTTTTACTGAAAGAGTGGTCAGGCCTTGGAACAGGCTGCCCAGGGAAGTGGTGGAGTCACCATCCCTGGAGGTATTTAAAAGACGTTTAGATGAGGCCCTTAGGGACATGGTGTAGTGGGCATGGTGGTGTTGGGTTGACGGTTGGACACGATGATCTTAGAGGTCTTTTCCAACCTGTATGATTCTATGATTCTATGATTCTATTCTATGATCTGCATACATTTTAAGCAGATTGTGTTTACTGTATTATGTGTTTTGAAATTGAAGAGAAATCACTAATATTTCCTGCTTTTAGGGTCCAAATATTTGTTCATATGGAAGCTGGTTTGGATATATGTATGAATGTATGTATGCATTCATGCATGTGTTTTTATATATGTATGCCTTCCATGTTTCAGTCTGTGGTCTGTACAGAAAGAAAAAATTGAAACACTTGTTATAGTCAATATAAATATATTCACGTGAAGTTGAAAGGAAATACATACACATGTATACAGTTAATATAAATATATTTCCTTTCAACTTCACAGTTATGAGACGCACAAGTGACTATACCACTTTGGAATACCTCCCTGTATTTAAGTTAAGTATTTAATCTTTTTCTACTATGGATATAGTCCTGCCATTCTCTTTCAGGCAAAGTTCCCACTGAAATCAGAAGTTTAGTCTGAGCAAGTGTTTTAGGTTTAAGCTTTTTATTGAGAAATAGCTGCCAATAATCCCCTTTTCAAAGAAAAGTTTCATCATTGTATTCTGCTAATTTATTGTCTTAAAACTTACATTTAAAAAACACATTTATGTTAGAAGTTAACATCTGGAAGCTCAGAACAGATGCAGTTTGAGAGTAAGGTGGCTGGAGAAATGCTTCCCATCTACTGGTGCCCAGGGTTATTTGAATTTGCTTCCTGGAGCAGGAATGTGAGGCAGTGCAATGGCTTTCATATGTTTACAAATGGTGCATGAAACGCATCACCATTCAGCATTGTTTGGGTAAGTTAAACCCACAGGTTGTATACTCAGCGTGGATTTTTCCTGTCACGAGAGAGGATAAGCTCATCAGGTCCGTTAGGTCAGAGGTTGAATAGGAAAGGCAAGAGACCATGCAAGAGTTCCCACCACTGTGCCCTACTTGTAAATAAATAGAAGACTTCAGTCTCCACCACTATCAAGTCGTCTCTTTTCACAAACACTTAATTCAGCAGCACAAATAGGCTTTTTTTTTTTCCCTCTTAAAAGATAAAAAGACACCTACAGATCTTACTCTGTTTGCCTGGGCCTGTCTGCCTTTCTTTACCATTTGTGATGATTGATTGTTTCTGTGTTTCATCAATTAAAAATGTTTTAGAGTACAAAGTCTTCAGCATGTTTAATAGAGTCTGGTTAAGTAAACATCCTCCACCAAAGCAGCACAAGTAGAGCTTAAAATAAATACTGCTACTGTGCCAAGTTCATAATTGCTTGCACATTTAGCGCTTTACCATGTCCTAAGCATAGCCATAAAAAAACTTTGTGTACTTACTGTAGTTGTTCATGAAACTATAGCCATTTAAGTATTGCAGGGTATTTACATTTTTGAAATAGTTGATGTTCCAGTTTATATCATATATAGAATTTGTTTCAAATCTAAAAGCTGAGCCTGAAGATGAGCAGTGGTCAGGCTTTGTCAACAAACTAGCCATGTAAGTGCTTTGATACTGATTTCTTTCTGCCAATGGAATAAATTTTCAAGGATACAACATAAAAGGATCCAATGCATCTGTCACTCCTAGTGTTACCAGCTTTATTGGAAAGGCAGCTTTCATCTGTGATTTTATTTCAAGATAGATAAAATCTATTATAGTTAGGTGACAGATACCTGTTACACCCAAGAAAATGACCTTAACAACTGGGTGTTTTGAAAACATATCACTGAAAAACCTTACACTCAACTATATTTGGAGGATATGAAAATTAAAGAAAAATCTTTCATGCAGAGTAATTTATGCATTAAAGTCAATGCAATTTAAAAAAAAAGGAAAAGATTTATACTAGGAAAATACATAAATTGTAAAAGTTACATAAATGTAATTTCTTCCAAATTTAAGAGACTTTAAACTGCTAAAATGGTATATAAAATCCTTAAGGTAAATTTGTATCAAGCCCTATATATAGACAATGTAATGTCTGTAAAAGAAATTAATAATAAGCTTTGAAACATAATGAGGAAACAGGATATAAAGATGATAAGTGATAATACAATGTTAACAAAGAAAAAAAATGAGTAGTGTGTAGAATATCAAGACTTACAGATTCTCTTTTTTAGTGACTGTTGACTGTAAGAAGGAATGCTGGCCAAGATTTTGAAAAGCCATTAATGTTTTTTTTGTATCCACCGCTGATACGATTGATTCAGGCATGTTAAAGAGAACAGGTTTTTGGAACAGAGATACTCAACTTTTCCAGATAATCAAGCCTTAAACAGGCAGGCTATGCACAGACTTTGCATGAGCCTCTACAGGAATCCAAGGTAAATTTGCTGCTGATCATGTAGTGAATCTTACATTTGTAGTCTTGAAATGTGGCCTGCAGATCATATCCTCAATAACTTAACTTTTCCAGGGTGTGTGTTTGACAAGCTGGATTATATATCTTGTACATCTAGGGTGTCTAGTTAAGTTGCACTAGGTCCAAAACCCCAGGTTTGTCTACCCCTAAAACTTAAGGAAATTTGGGATTGGAAGTAGGCATATATAAATGGAATGGTTGTGGCTATATGCTTCTGGAATATTTGCCAGGATGCTCCAGCATTTATCTGTCACCTGTGCCTAACTTTTTTTTCCCTAAAAATTTCTCACATACTGTCTTCTCTATCACTGCTGAAAGCTTCATTTTCAATCTCGTTGTCTAGAATGAAGATATATTTTTTCTACCAACTGCTGATAAATGTGGTCAAAAAAAGGAAAGTAAAAGGAAGTTCTGAAGAAAAGATAGCTGAAGTGCTTCCCTCTAAATTTAGCTTTAGCTTAAATCTAATTTCCAATTTTTCTGTCTACAGCCTGTTCC
The DNA here is from genome assembly GCF_964195595.1 of Calonectris borealis. NCBI lineage: Eukaryota > Metazoa > Chordata > Aves > Procellariiformes > Procellariidae > Calonectris > Calonectris borealis. The sequence continues at coordinate 21,329,158 of NC_134313.1, forward strand.
ACCTTCCATGTCTCTTTCATTTTCCCTCCACCACTCCTTTGGGCCTGTGAAATTTTGAGTGTGTTCATATGCTTAATAAATGATAAAAAGTAAAAATTAATAGTATATTATTACATGGTCACTAGAGGTTTTGTGTCCTGTGTAAGGACAGATTTTTCAGATTTGAAAAGTTCCCATGCTTTACACTAGGATTGAAAATACAAGATAGCCATATGTGTATGAATGAGAAATCAACTATTTAAAATACAGATTATTGTAAGAATTCCTACTGATTATATTTGTGACATGTTTGACCAAGCCATTGGCAAGCAGAGTGTTCTTGTTTTGAATTCCAAACAATAAGATTGCTATATTAGGCAATGTTTTTTAATTTACATGAAATACTAAATTTGAGGTTTGTTTAAGCATGCAATAACCATTCACAAAACTTAAAACTAGATCAGGAAATGTTTTCATATTTCATGAGCCTGTATGCATTTTGTTGAAATGGTGTCACAACACTTCCAGGCAATTGTTAAAATTTATATTGCGTCAGCAAAAGGAAGTACTGCATTTTTAAGAAAAAAAATGAGTTTTTAATTGAATACTTCAATTAAAAAACACATTAAATGTTGCAATTTCATGGATGTGCAATGATACAGTGCATTTGCTTGAAGACAACACAGCACTACAACTACCCCAAAAATGAGTAGCACAACCATGCTATTCACCCAACAGAAGAAACTAAAGCATTACAGAGAAAGAAACTTTAACAAACAGGTTCACATCACTTAACAGTTCAGTTAATCAACTTACTTTGATAATATATTGAAAAGTATATTTAATTACATACCATTTATTGTTCAAAAACATGAGAATGAATATCTGATCTAGAAGGGGAGATTTCTGAAGGAAATATTATCCTTCTGTGAAGGGGATGTATTGAAAGCATTTGGGCTTGTTTTTAAGAGAGCTAATTACTCTGGGGAAGAAAGATAGACTTATCCAAGTTAAGATAGCAAGTGATCTCTTAGTCTGGATATTTAACTGATATGGATCCAAGTACTGATTTTCAGGATACTCTTTCCTTCTTTCTCTCTGGTTTTTTTTTTGTTAGTTTGTTTTTTTTTTTCTTTCATTTCTCATCTCCTCTCTCTCCTGAGCATATGTGAGCATCTGGTGTAGGTACATATGATAACATTAAACAGGCACCTAAAGACGTATTAGAAATCATACCATAATGTACTTATCTAAAATGGAGTACATGGCTAAACTGTGGAAACAGGAAAAATGTAGATTATAACATTGAAGACATCTCAGGAAAAACGGAAATGTTGAATTCAAAGGTAGTTTAGTATAAGAGTTTCAATTACTTCGCTGTAAATGCACAGGTTACATAGTCTTTTCTCTGCTACCATGGATCTGCTTGAAGACTACTGCTCTAGTTTGTCAGTGGCTTTCTTGTACTGGGAAACCTAAATTGGGATGCAGGGCTCCACATGTGGTCTCATGAATTCCAAGTAGTTCAGGGCCTTTTGCAGTTAAGTGCCAGGAGGAAACCTCAGCCTGCAGACCTGTGCTTGTGGGTGGCCTTCATTGCTGCAAGGGCACCCTGTCGCTCAATTCCACCAGGACCCCCAGGGCCTCCTCTGCAGAGCTGCTCCACAGCCAGTTGACCCCCACTCTGCACTAATGCACTGGGCTATTCCCTCTAGGGTGAATGATTTTGTACCCACCAATGTTGAACTTTATTAGGTTTTCATCAGCCCATTTTTCTCACCTGCTGGGGACCCTCTGAACAGCAGCCCTGCCCTCCCACATCTCAACTGCTCCCTGCAGTTTGGTGTCATCCAAAAATTTGCTAGGATGCATTTGATTTCTTTTTACTAGTTGATAATTAAGACGTCAATCAGTATTGGCCTCCAGTATGGACCCTGAGGAACAGCACCCGCAGCCACCCATCAGCTAGATTTTAGCTGAAGCAGACCAGCCAATTTTTCACCCACCTCTTAGTCCACCTATCCAGTCCTCTTCTCCCCAGTATGGCTACTGGGGGGACAGGTTGAAAGTCTTGCTAAGTCAAGGTACATGGTACCCGCTACTGCCCCTGCGTCCCCCGCTGTGCCGACATGAGAGGCAAGTGGCAATAAGTATGAATCACCTGAACTGACTGAGGCCTCATTACAGCAATCTGTAAACTGTGTATTATCTATTTTATTTTCTGTTCCATCTTTAGTATGTAAACTACTTTAGTATGTATGCTACTAGTAATTTTAAAATATTAAAATAAGTTACTCATTTAAATGATCAAATGTTGGGTGTTACACACTTTGCAGATATTCAGCTTTAGGAAATAGTTGGATACACACCAGGATCCACAACAGACCACTGACACAATTTTGCTTCATTCAAACACTCCCTTGGAGTTTGATAAAGTTCTTGGTCAAAACACCCCAGCACTTAGGTCACTTCAGTCCCTAATTCTGAAAATCCAACATCTCTTCTTGAAAGAGTCCAAACTCATTATTTGCATTATATGCGTGTCTAAAGATCTAATGCTTTAAAATCAAGGGACTGAATACTTCTTTTTTTTCATCTAAGTCAAACTGGCAGTAGTCAGGGGATCTGAGGAGACTGAAGAATGCAGCTTTCGAAGGGTATCAAGCCAGAACTTGTGTGTCCCACCATCTGATGTTTTCCTCTGTGCCAGGATGCTTTTTAGGTACAAAATGTGACAGATTATGATGAGGCAGGGTGAGGCAAAGCTGCCTTAAAAAATCCTTTCACAACTAAAGTCATTGAGTTCATTGGCTGAAGGGTACTTACAGATTTGTTTTAACTTTCCACAGATAATTGCACATGTACAATTGCAACTGTGTTGTATTTTTATTAGGGATTTATCCTATGCTGAAGGAAATATTCAGAACTTTTAAAAGATCTTACATAAAAAAGCCAATATGAAATGAAATATCCACATACAAATCAATTCTATAATCACTTCATCTCCTCTATGAGCAGACAAAATGGTCCTTTCTGTCTTTTACTGATGACTTTGTGTTACTATGAATGTCCCAACTTCTTCAATGAGTTTAAAAAGTTCCATTTTTCCGCCTATCTAAATGCCACGGTGCCATACATTCTCCTCTGAGAGGGAGCAGAACTGTCCTCACAACACCCTTGCTCAGGACGAACAGCATTGTTTTCTCTGCGGTACTGGGGAAATAATAGATTAAGTGACTTTCTCAAGGACACAGGAAATCTGTGGTAAAACAGAAAAAGGAATCCCAGTATCATGAAACTCTAGACAGCAGTGTTAACCACCAGACCACCAAAGCTCAGGCCTGAGGCACACTCTGCTTAGGGAAAAAAAGTCAAACGAAATGTTTCAAATTGAAACTGGTGGGACTTCCAATCCCTTCCACAGTTACTCCCCAGCAGAGCTGCACAGGACCTCACGCATCGGTTGACTGTAAAAACAAAAGCTCTGAAAGATACATGGGAAGGGGTGTCGCAGGGGACCACCTCATGTGAACTGGGAGGGCAAGGAGAGGACTTTCTGGACAGCGCTGCACCTTGTGCCAGCTTTCAGGTGTGCTGTTAGCACCATTTCTGTGTCAGTAAGAGAACATTTAAAAAAAACAGTTGCAAACCCCTCTGATCAGAGTTGCACTTGACATTCGCAAACAAAGACAAAAAACGAACCCGAAAGTCTAAAAAAGACTTTTTTTAACAGCCTGCGTAACCTGCGGTTGTGGAGCGGGTGGCCCAGGAGAGACCAGCGGCTCTCTTGTGCGGTTTCTGGCAGTGACAAGCACGGCAGTCACGGAGTCACCTGAGTGCAGCACTGACCGGGGACAGTGGCTGCGTACCACACCTTGCACCCTCTCACCACAGCTGGGCGGTTGGGTAGGTCGGACAAATTGCTAGTTATCTTGACTGGTGCATGTAACTCTGGATAAGGGGGAGACAAGAAGGTAAAGACTGTTCAGACACACTAAGTTAACAGAGGACAAGTGAGAAACAGCAAGAGGGTGTCCAGAGTTTCTTTTACAGGGCGGGGTTAGTCCATCTTACACTCTTCTGTTGACCAGTTATGGAATTAATGCTTAGCTTTAAAATCTGTGAAATTTAATGTATATTCATAATTATCACAGCAGCTAATTTGTTACTGTTAGGATGAATGTCGGATATGGTTAAAACAAGCATGGAGGTTGTGTGGGGTTATTTTGATTTGGGTTTTGTAGTTGGTCTTTTTTTTTTTATTTAAGAAATGCTGCAAATAACTTAAATGGTTTAAATCCAATTGTCAAAAAGCTTGAGGTGAATGAATATTAAGCTCAATCTTCATAATACGCTAGGAAATTTTAGCACTGATTAAAAGGAGAGTTCTTTTATTTCACAGTATTGCTTCGTAATTAATGGATAAGAATTTGCATGTAGAGAATTGCACTTTCTAGTGCTATTTGTTCTAGTCTAAGTGTAAAAATCTCTTTTCTTTGTCTTTATTTTTCCCCCAGAAAGCCTAATGTCTTGGAATTACCATATTATGGAAAAGTATTTCCTTTCATGTAGAAACAAAATTAATGGACCAGTCACTCATATTTTCAGGGAAAAAAATGTATGGCAATGCTACCTGCATTTACTAGAGAATAAGAAAAAAAATCTAAAAATAAAACCAAACACTGAAAATTGACCTTCCTCTTAAATTCTCTTTTTTTTCCCCAGATAAGAATTCATAATGTTTCAATAACGCTTGTAAATCTGTAAACAGCTGACTTTACCAGACAGTACAAAAGGAACCACTGAAATATCTTGTTTTCCTGCATAGAATTATCACAAATACATGAAATTTTCTAATGCCAAATTTGGCAAATACTCTAATATTGCACAAGCCACAGTGTCATAAATGTTGTAATTCAAATTCTGTGTCCCTAGAAAGTTTTCTTCCATAGCATCTCCAGGACAACACTGTTGCAAACTCCTAACGTTGATTTTGGGAAAAGTCATAATAAGAATGGGAAAATCTGCCCTAGAGTTCCTCATTAGTGCTCCAGTTTCCTGGAAGACTTGTCCCCTATATATGCAGCATCATGCTGGAAATCATTTGTCTAACTGATGTTTTGATGCAAGAACATTTCCAGATGGACCCTGATCAGCATCGCCCCATCTCCATTCTGTTTTCTTTGAAAATAAACTTCCAAAGTGGATTCTCTGATTCAGCAGGAAATTCAGTGGTTAAATTGGAGATACTCTTTGGAAAGAGAGGACTATACCCATAGGTGGTCAGGCTGACATATTTTAGGGTGAAACTGGACTGTCCTCTGGAAATAAAAGAATAAGAGACCACTGAAACACCTAAATTGCATTTTGACAGGTGTTTTTACTCCCTTACCAGAAAATGAATTAGAGACTAATCCAAGTATCAACAAGCTAAATAATACTCTTTCCTTCTCATCAGAAAAGTTTGATGAAGCTGCAGTGAGAGAGATGGTTGAAAGGTTTAGTGAGATTAGGCTCACTCGTGTAACATTGTCACCTGACAAATGTTAAACAGCTTTTTTGAAGAGCAATTGCTAAAAGGTAACAGAATAAAATTCCCAAGTTACACATTTTAATTTCAGTCACAAGAGAAAATAGTAAGTGACAGATTTACCTGTACTTTGGTATTTAGCTGTGGTAGGTAAAAGCCGAGGAAAAAAAATGCTTTGGTCTCAACACGGGAAAATACCTTGAAGAAAGAGTTTGGCATCTGATTCCAGATCACATTTCATAGCTAGATCTTTCCTTTGGTCCTTTTCAGTCATAAATGTAGGGACAGAAGCACTCAAACTCCACGGCTGTATTTGAATTTTGAAGCTTGGCACTGTTTTTGACAGTTGCCAGTACCAGATGTTTCTGAAGGCTGTCTTTTATTTTTAACTCTGTTGATAGGAGCCATCTGCTTCCCAAATATCTCAGCTAAAGAATGACTGTAATGTATATTTAATAATTAACTGGTAATGAGCTGAGCTGAGCAACTTTATAATTGAGTAAGCATTTGTAAATCCATTCTTTTCTTTCACTTACCTAACAGGATTTTAAACTTTTGGGATTTGCAAACCACAGTGCTTTTCAGTGCCTTCCAGTGGATGAGGACCTTTGTATACTGATATGAAACTAACTTACTTTTCTTTGATACTTTTCACCAATTCCTTAGACAAAAGCTATGAACTGAAAAATCAGTTGAATATACCTTAAAAATACTGCCAAAAGTATATTCTGAACCAAAAGTATATTCAGTACAGATAAAATGGCAGTTAAACCTTGTAAAAGACAAAAGTGGATCAGAGTAAAATAAAATCAAGTTACACTTTGGTAAACTTGCGTTCTAAGTTTCCCCTGTGCTCGTCCGTACTGTGTAGAGTTTGACTCAATTTATCAATGATAAAATAAGCCATTTCTATTAACAAATGTTCCTGTTCAAAGAAAATAATGGAAGTTTGTGGAATTTCTCATACAAATCTTAAGCAGGCACCCTGATCCCAATTTTCCCTCTGTTAATTACAAAGATTTTTTTGCCTTTGATGATAGTTCTTAGAGGTTTTGGGCAGTACCTCTCACTGTTAAGAATCACTGATGATCCATGATTTATAGTTGAATGTCAGCACCAACTTTGAAAACATGAATGTTCTTTTCTTCAGAATTGCTCTGAAAATCCCTTGAGAAGAGGAGAACTGTCTGGCCCTTCCATTTCCAGTCTAAGCAGGAAGTTCAGGGGAACAAGAAAGCTAGAATAATACCAGAATATTTGCACAAAGTTAAAGCTGAATCTGGAGTGAAATCAAGTGTATGCTTTCTTCTTTTTCTTTTTTAATTAGGCGTGTAATGCTTATCAGCAGATGACTTTATCTGGTGCTTTGGTCACATCTTAAGGTTGCCACAAAGCCCTCCTCTGTGATGAGAACATGCCTCCTAATATTTTCTGCCTTTATGGTCTGCACACCATGGAAACGTCATGTGGATTTATTGTACCCTGAGAAGACCACCTGAGAAGCTGGGCTTGGGAGACACAGCCAATCTCTGAACTCCCTGGTGTGCTACATTGGACACCCAAGCCACAGCACATACATTGACCCATGTCATCTTCTCCTTCTCTGGGCCCATCCTGGTCTCACATTCCCAGTCCCTGCTGCTTTTAGAGTTGTGGTGGAGAGTACAGCTTTTGCTAGCTATGAAGTGCAGAAGCAAGAAAGGCACTTTGTACACAGCAATTATTTTTAAGCACCATACTACCCCACATTTAGCCATGTATGACCATATGATATCTAAAGGAAAACACAAACAGTGAAACTACTAAGGTGCTTAGTATCCCTCTTTTGTCTCTAGAGTAGTCAATGACTAAAAGCCCTGTTTTTCAGTAGTCAATGACTAACAACCCTGTTTTTTAGTTTTTACTCAGAAAAACATTTCCATTGGCTTCTGGCTGATCTCAGATTGAAGTTTATAGCTAAATATTTCATGTTTTGGGAATTCAGTCTTAAACAAAGCCAAAAGCACTCAAACTCCAGTGTTGTCTTTGAATTGTGTAGGTTGGCGTATTTCTAAGGCAGTTTTACCTGCCTCAGCATGAAAGGAAAACAGGGAGGGTGGGTGAGAATGAATAACTGCAAAGCTGAACTTCTTCAGGGGTGGACAATTTATCAGCTCTATACAGTAGGAACAAGGAAATGTATGGAGTGAAATCAAGATAGACTTAAACTTCTGCGCAAAACAATAAAGCAGTGGCACACAAGGAATTTCTCAGTGTGACACGCTTTTTTGCAAAGCTGGCTCTGAAAAGAGCTCTGCATGGGGCTCATTAAAATTCTGCAGTCATGGTCCACAAACAGAGCAGGACACACAATGAATAAAGGTCTGTACAAACATGGAGTTTCAGGGAAAATCAGATTGCTTTGTTATAATGTGATGGTTCAGTCTTGAAAACCATACTCTCAGTAATATTCCTATTGGCTTCAATGGCATGATGGAGTCCTCAGGACTATCTAAAGAAAAATCAGCTCTGCAGACTCATCAAAAAACCCCACCAGTCCAAATACACAACATCTATTCACTCCTCCTTCACCCTGTTGTTTCAGTATGGCTAAGAATATGTATTGTTCTCTTCTGCTGGTTTTTCCTTTTTTATTGAAAATAAGAAATGGCATGTGAGGATGATTTTGCACGATATTGTTTGAATTTTTGTGTAAAGAAATAGGGTGGGATTTTTTTTCTCACAACTTGACAGTAAAACACTGAATTTTTCAAAAGCTAACAGATTTTAAGGCCTGAGAGGAACAGCTAGCCAGAACTCTTTCATAACATAGATATTTTCTGTACAAACCTGTAGCCTGCACTTGAGTTGGACTGTATTTTCTAGAAGGAAATCTAAAGTGAAATCCTGATCCTGCCTTCTCACAGACATAAAGAGCTAGCGGGAAGTGGAGAATTGAGTTTTGGAATATTTTTGTTTGGTTTAATTCAGGGTAAAATCTACCCTTAATTATAGTTTATGAACACTAATGTGTACAATAAAATGGTAAATGCTATAGAGCACTGTTTTTTTTTAAAAAAAAAATTTCCTTACAACTAACATACAACAGTTGTTCCAGAAAGTCCAATGCTGTCCTCCTTTCTCAGGCAGCACCCCCCTTCATTTGTTTCATCTGGATTTTATCTGAATAAAGAACTGCAGGACCTGCTCCCATGGACTGTGGATGAAATAAATTCAACAGGATAACTCATTAAGAAAACAAGTCAAAAGGGATTTTTCTGTTTGTAGTGTGAGAGATGTTGACAGCAGCTAACCTTACCAGCAAGTTTGTTGCTTCTATGTAAACCTGTTCTCTTTCAGATTTTTGGCACATGTTGCCAAAGAACTTTGGCAGAGTCTATGTTTGCCACTGCTGATCCCTTTTAATGAGGTTTGTGGGTCATTTGAAAGCTGCAAAGCAAAGTGAGACTTTGCTTTTCGTGTTTTGCCAATTTCATTATGCTTTGGCTGGTAGCTGAGGGTCATTTCCAAAAGCCTAATGGACATTTTTATTGGGTTTCTACAGGGGTACTACTTACTTTCTTTTCCTGGCAGATTTCCATATTCGCTGTGACTAATGCAGCCTCTATTGTTTTTTGACAAGAGGAAAAAAAAGACAATTTTTTTCATTCCCCAAGGAGAGAAGCTGTCAGCTACCAGAATAATAAAGACTTCAGTGTTTACCTTTCCACACAGCCCAATGACTGCACAGAGGCAACAGGAGATTTTCAATGGCTAGAATGAAAGAATACGCAAAATGGCATCAATGGACCGAAAAAGTAAACAATTTGCATATTTCTTCTTGTCAGTCCACTTTTTCTTCAGTGGCATATTGCTATGGAAACAAGTAAAGATCACTTTAAGATGGTTGTTAGCATTTCAGCCAAAAACAGCCACCTTTTGGGCACTCCTTGGAAGGTTGCTATGTCATCTGGATGCACGAAAGTGAATGCCAAAGTGATTCAGAGTGCCTAGAGCACCCAGCTATTTATTGCTTTCGGGATTAACCTTATATATGTATGTAGGCAGAATTGCCAGTGGAACCAAAAGGGCGTTTTGGCTGAGTAAAGAATGAAGGATGGCGCTGCTGGGAGCCAGCCGTCTGCCCAGCGCCTGGCCTTAGGATCTGGCTTGGATGTTAGACAGACATATTTGGGTGGGAAATCTCAGCTCCCTGATCTCAAGATAGCTCTGCCAGGGTGATATTTTGTCCCTTCACCAGAACAGGAGATGGAGGGTTTTCATAATACTGGGATCCTTATTTACACTTTGGGTTTTTGCCTTGAAGTCTCCTTTCTCAGGAGAGGTGCAGAGAGCAGAATTTCTTGTTTTTCTCCGTGCATCTCACACCCATCCTCAGACTGCCGCCCACTTTGGCAAGTGCACGTGCAATGATCCTGCTCTGCAGGGTGCTCTTCAGGTGTCTTACCCCTCAGCTGGACTACCTGGGATATACACTTTGCTTTTTTTGAAATGAAAGATACTTTTGCCATATGTGTCCATAGGGGACCAGATGCATTATTCGGGAGAGGAAGCAGGGCAGGGAGAGTATGATGTTCTTTATTTACATTCCAGTGAGAGTAGAATTATTGTAAAGATTTGACCCTAGCAATTGCTGCATACGCATGCAAATGAGAGGGTCAGAAGGCTTTCCCTTCTCATCATTTCCCTAGCACAGTAGCACAAATGAAGCATTTATGGCCCCCCCAAGCTCCCGTAATGTGGTCCAACCTTTTTCTTCTCACTTGGACTGAATGTCGCTGGAGAGGATCACGCGGCACATGCTAACGCATGCCGCTGCAGACACACTGCCTCAGCAGATTCGGGACCTCCTGCACGTCAGTGGCTCCCGTTCCTCCTGCCAGGCTCTGCAGGAGCTTTGAAGGACCTACCCACCCCTCAAAGGACAGCTCAACAGAAAGCAGCACTTTTCATCAGTTATCTTCATATTCAGAGAGGTTTTTCTCAATGAACATTTCTACGTTTCTCAAAGATTTCTATGTACCAATCCTCCTTCAGACACGGCTCCATCAGCACAAGCTGGGAAATTTGTCCGAGCAGATTCTGAAAGGCTCAGCCAGGCACGCGTGAGCTCTGCTGCCAGAACTGCTGACCTGCATCACTGCCTGCCAGCGCTGATCCCCTCAGACTAATTACGAGATAGTGCTATGTCTTCCTCAGACGCTGGAAGAGTAAAGCTGGTGCACATTTAAAGTTTTGAAGAGACTGAACACATAGACGTAGCTGGTGATTCTTATACATACATATATGTATTTAACATTTTTATATATATTCTCGTATATGTCTTTGCTTTTGCTGAGCTTCAGAAAGATTATACTGTATTACCAAAACCTTGTTATCCCATCTTTTATTTAAAGGCCTTTAGAATATGTCTTGATTTGTCATAGTTATTCATGTGTTTCTCAGTGTCAGAGGTTAATATGTGCATTTTAAAATGTTCAAATTAACCACTTTTTAAAGTTATAGATCTTTCTGGACTTATCATTTCAGCTCAATGGAATAGATAAAATAGGCCTGTAAATTAATTTCTGTAATTTTTCATACATATTTATCAAACACTATTGTGTAAATTGTCATGAAACTGATACTGAATTTAAACGAAAGACATTTCATGGATCATTTTCTTAATGTTTAGCTTGTTACAACATCTAATGTGTTACAGAAGCACAGTTAACATTTTTTTAATGGATTGACTTTGTTAAGTTTGGGAACTCTCTGTGTTTACCTCATGGTGTTCAATACTCCAGGAGTTCCAGTACACTGTGCAGGCGAGCATCATGGCCTCCTGTGGGGATTAGAAATGTCTTGGTTTGTCACCTCTTTTTTATTTCTGGCTATCCAGCTCTCTGCAACATATTTATAGTATGAAGCTATGAGACTCCCTCAGCTACTCATTTTCTATGTGTCCGTGTTTGTTTCTTACATTTTAATGCCAATATTATTTTAACAACATTTAGTTTTAGCTGTCAGGGTAGTTTGAATTTTATGGCAAAATGTGAGATAACTTTGTGCCATCTGGGAGTTTGGAGTCCAGTTGTTTGATCTTCTGATAATTATCTTTGTAAAACAGTGCAATGCATCCACATAATTTTTTTTTTGTTATTCAATTGCATTGATTTTATAGAACTGACAAGTGGTGAAAGAATACATTTCATCAATTCTGTGCACCAGTCAGCTTTCCCTGCCAGCCGTTGTGTTAATATTCCATACTTTCTATTCAGGGATCATATTTATATTGGCACATTATTAGTGCACTCTATTCACTACATTAACCTACTGCTGTCATCTCTGTACTCTGAAAGGATGGACCTGTCTTAGCTGCATGTGATGAGTCAGATAGGGTCCAACCTGCATTTATTTAACTGACTGACTGTGAGACCCCATGATTCAGTTTTCTCCTCTGCAAAATGAGAATAATGACATTTTCTTACTTCCAAAAGGTGTTGCATAGATAAATACAGTAAAGAATGTGAGATAAGAAAACAATGGGGGCGTAGTTAGAAGAAGCTAAGCTGATGGCGCAAGAATAGATATGATTGATAGATCCATTTGGCTCTAAACAAACATGAGGAGGTTTGGATACACTTTGTTTAAATAGTACAGTATAGTTTGACTGAAACTGTTTGACAAATAAAATATGAAAGAAAACATTTTTAAAACAATTAAATTTGCTTCAACTTTCCAAAAAAGAACCACATAGATTTGAGGGTGGTTGGATTCACAAAGACATTCAAGCACTCTCCCTAATACCAGCACAGAATTGTTGTGTCTTCAAAAAATGTATAGGTAATGCCACTTATCTATTGAAGGCCTATATTAAAAAATCTGCTTTGTCTACATCAATGAAAGGTTTTAAGCTACCTTCACACCTTCAAGTGTATATCTAAGAGGTATGGGTCAGCACCCAGAACATTCAATGGCTAAACCCTCTAACTTTCTCCCACTGAAACTGAATTATTTCGGTTTGCCAACTCTAAAAAACAAACAAACCAAACCAAAACAAAACTTTAAATGGATCAGTTTAAAACGAATGAGCCCCCCAAAAATCAAAAATCAGTTTTCTGCACCATTGTCTGTGGAATTGACTGTTTAAATGAGATACTGTCATATTGCTCTGGGAGTGATTTTCTGCTAATGAGAATGAGAATGAAAAACACACGCAGACCAAAGTCTTTTGCAGTATATGTGCCAGAGAAAGAAAGAGATTCTTAGGATCATCACTGTAGATCTGATGGCCTACTAATGACAGGCGTTTAAGTGATTATGTTTTTAACAGGCTTTCAACGTGTCCCGGCCTCTGAACTGAACTGTGCAGTAGTGTCTCTCTTTACTCTTTCTGAATACATGGAGTTTTACTGTGTTTCAGGTGCCATCAGAGTTACAACACTGGACTGCAAACTCACAAGTGCTGTAATGTAGATATAAAATTCCTCCCCTCTGAGTAAGCAAAACAAGATCATTTTCTGGTACAAAAAGCAGAGATGTATCTACCTTGAGAACCTCCACACCTCTCATCATTGTAATACCTAAGTGTCTCTGGACCATTGGCACAATTTTTGTCAGGTAGGCAGTTACAAGCCCTATTTCAAAGAAAGAAAATTTAGTTACAGTATAGGTTAATTGGTTTTACCATGACAAAAAAATTTCATCTAAAATGGGAATGGGATCCAGCTCTCTGTGGTCTCAGGTTTGCTCCTGCCAGCTTAGATAAATCTTTGTGACTTTGGTCTCAATACTGTCTAATAAAGAGATATTTTTCTGATGTAGGTTTTCTCTAGCTAAGGGTGGCAAAATTACATTCACAAGAATTTGGAGCAGAGAATAAATTCATTACCTGAACTTATTTGAGCTTTCTTTCATGTGTGAAACCCTTCTAACCCAAGCAGTAGGAAACGGTTTTCAATAAATATTTTTAATCAATACAAGTTTAACATTTAAATATTTTTCCCCCATGAGTTTGATTGATTTGCTCACATTTTGCATGATTGTATAATGTTACACTGATGCCTGTGTTTTAGATTTCATTAATATTAATAGTTACCAATGACATTACTGAAAAGAGAGGAACTATCATAGGGAATGGATAATTTGTTGAAAAAACTTCATTAGACACCTATGTCAGTAAGCTAAAAATACCAGGTATTTATTTTATACAGGTTCTAGGGGATACTGATATGGCATAATGGACCATATTTATTCTAATGTATTTTTATCAGCTTTGCCAGAAAAGGACACAAATACGTGGTTTCCTTAAAAGCTCAAAAAACAAGACTAAGTGGCAAGTCACTGCACATAGTAACTGTAAAAAGAATCGTGTGTGTATATATACATTATATGTATATGTGAATGATATATAATGTAAAACTTGAAATAGGCTTAGCATGATGCATGCTATACACCTATATATATGCAAATATCTTTTGACTTTTGTGATATCTCATGCATGTTAAATTGCTTTCCTCCAAATGCTGGTGCTTTGTAATATGTATAACACAAGGGGAAGTAAACAGCAATCACGATGTTATTACCAAAATGTGAAACTGAGTGTGGTTATTTTCAGTCTTGAATTATTGCCTTTAGGTTTAGACATTGGATCCATATTGTAAGTGGATTTTTAATGTCATCAGCAACTTGCTTTTTTAGCTAGTTTGCATAAGGTTTTGCAATTATCTTCCAATAAACATTCATAAAATAAATTGGAGTGTAGTAGTTGAAAGATTTAAAACTTATTTGAAATTACTTACTTGAAAAAACTTGAAAATTATTTGAAATTCAAATTATTTGAAATTTGAAAGTGATATCTGAAGGGGTAAGTCCATTCAGGAAGCACTTCCCAAGTACAGATACTTTTCTAGAGAATATAGAACTTACTTCATACAGCTGAGTTGGATAATGAAATATACTGATATTTAGAAGTCAGTTATATCTGGAAATGTATTTGTATTGCAATGATAAAGGCAAACAAAACCGACAGCAGTCTGCATATTTTGTTAGTGAAATACAATACTTTTATTCAAGGTAAGTAATGAATAATTTACCTTACTTTAGATTTTTATATGTAGTGTTCTGTAGCAATAAGATTATTTCTGCCTCTAGAGAGTTTTGAATAACTGAACTCTCAAATATTTTGGTCAGATCCATAACTGGATTTAAACACTTTGAGAGCAACTTAAGCAACATTTAAGCACCTAGATTCAAGCAAATAAGTCCAGTCACTGCTCCTTCCTTCTCAGACCACTTAGGTACTTGGAAGTAAGTAGTATTTGATGGTTAAAACACACATAGGTGCTCAAGTCTGTGGTGCTGCCTATGCTTAGAAGACCTTGGATAAGGCAAACCTTTCAGTTTCTATTTGCAGGTGAATTTATCTGGATATTCAAACTGGGTATCCCCATACCTATGCGGTCTCAGTGCAGCAGTGTGCTTGGAGCATGCCAATGGCATTGAGTTTAAGCTAAAGAATACCAGCTGCAGCCTTCTGCATTCATTCAGAAACTGGCAAAAAGACAGACAGAGAACTTAGGCAGTCACTGGATCTCTGAAAGAACAGATCCTTGAACTGTAGGCAATACGCGGCTGATTGTGATCAGTGGCAGCTAGGTCCATTCCTGTTATTAGACACTTTGACAGTAGATGATAACCCCATGGATTTACACACACTCAGGAGAAAAACCTCTCTGTGTTATAGTTATGTGCTGATCTCGGTGTTTTCAGATACTGAAAAATTAGTGAGCGCAAAGCCAAATTGGTCAATCCAATCAATTCAATGATTTTCGGACTAGTCTGTCGCTCATTGAAAGGATTAAACTCATACTTCCTACAGCCGAGTTTTTGGATAATCTAACTTTTGAATGAAGCACACAGGGATCTGAAAATGCAGCACAGGGGGGACACTAAACTGACAGTAGTTTCAATTAGTAGCCACTTCAACAATTTGGTGCTATCACTTAGCCAAGTTTAGGGTGCAAGCTTTTGCAAATCCAGACATAAAGCCCAATCTACTAGAACTGTAACACACGGCTATCCTATCTCTTTTAAACTAAATCCTTTTGAGAAAATGGTAGGAAAAAAATTGTCCCATTTATCTCAGTAAGAATATATGTATCGCACAGATTTCTCTGATTTACTGTTAATTCATTCTATTCTCCAGAATATCTAGAAAATTTTACAATTTTACAATTTTACAAATTTGATCCTTATCAGTTGTGTACTAATAGAGCCTGTATATTACCTGCCTTAATTATATGAGAAAGTGGAAAAAGAAAGGACTCTTCTGATTAATTTCAATTACTGATTTGCATTTTTTACAGACTAAATTTAAATGTTTCAGAAAATACAGGGACCAAGAAATGGACAGAGCTAAATAAAAAATATGCCTAAAAGTTGACCTTACTTGCCAGCCTTCAGTAGTTACAAAAATATAATTGCTTTAAGTGAAAACATACCCTATTATTGGTTTTAGAACATTTTTATGAATGGCCTAATACCCACAGCTGTAGTTTGAGCTTTTTACAAGAACTGATTAATCATTAAAAATCTTTTTTGTTTTCTTGATCTACTGAGTTTTTGAGAGCTTGTTCTGTAACAAGGTTGTTTTTTACAGACTTATTGTATTAGATACTTACTCCATTGTCCATGGTTGTTAGAAAAGTGTTGCCAGTTCCAAATAAGAGAGCTGAATAAAAAAAAAAAAACCTGTCGGGAACACTTAGAGCTCAGGATTTGTTTTATTCAAATGTAAACATGAGTTAATCCCCATTTTTCCTAAAGGAAACTAAGGCATGGAGATGCCAAATGGAGATAGTGGCACAGTAGAAACACCACAGGAGTTTCTAATTTGTTCTGTGTCTATTCAGCTTGGCACTATAAAATGAACATTTCCATCATGCCTGTTTATCTCAGATAATCACATGCTATTTTTCAGTTTCCTTTCAAGGATCAGCGTGCCAAACACTGTCATGCAGCGATTGCTATTGACATGGGCAGCCCCATGTCAAAGTTAACACCACATGATCACATTTTCTAACAGCTTAAGTTAGAAGCTAGTTAAAGTCACATCTATTTAAAATGATAAAGAGGTTAGCAAAGCAAGCCAAAACAAGCTGCAATTACCCTAGCTCAGTTATTATTTGTTGGGACATCCAGAATGGGAAAGGGAAACATATTATGTGTACCGTCCAGCTCCAGGCACTTGAGCTGTACGGGTATATTAGGAGTGCAGAAGCCTTATAGAAGCAGTGAAGAGAGGAGGGATCTGTGAACAGTAATGCAGATCAGCAATACTGTGAGCCTACCTTATAGATATCAGTGTGGAATGCCTAGGACAGATGGTCTGAATATTATCTACATCTATGCTCTTTGCAGACGGCCTGTCACATCTCTCACATGTTCCTTTTGACCTTTAGGTTCAAGCATATATACCAATATCCTGCTGCATGCTAATAACTTGCCACTGGCTTATGAAGCTGAGATGTCCTCTATTATTCTTTGAATACAGCAGAGGAAATACTGCGGAGATAGGGAAGTTAAAAGGTGCCCCACTTCCCCCGTTTATAAATTTTCCACACCACCTGAAGAGATTTCTGTTATCCAGTTACCTTAAAATAATACTTACTTTAAGTCAGCTTAAGGTAACAGTTAAATAAAGGCATTGTATTAAGAATAGATAATACAGTTATAGAAGTTTGTTGAATACATAAGTGAATTGAAAAAGAAAGTATACTAACCTGTGTGTTTTAAGGCTGTATTGGTCAGAGCTTTCTCCCTGTGCCTAGCTAACTTGCTCTCAGCTTCCACAAAGGTAGTAATCATGGCATAAGTCTTTATCCAGAAGACATAACCTGGAGCAATACCAGTTGAGGGCTTCTGTTAGAACACCCTGAGAGCTTTCCATTGGAGGGGCCTTTCAGGAGCATGTCCTTTGAATATTTACTGTGCACGGGTGATGCAAGTTAGCTTTGCAGTGTTGTCCTCTTGAAGTCTTTGAAGTCCAGGTTTTGATCCCTCACCTTCAAACTAATTTCTTGCCCTTTTAACTACAAGATTTACCCTCACTATTCCTCCCAAGTGAAATAAGAATTCCTTCACTTCTTTGAAGGTGTCTTTTTCTTTGATTAAGTGTTATCACTTGTTCTTAACTAAGTAGTAAATATCTCCTTGCATTTGTAAGGCCTAAACTTTCCCTTTTTTCTTTTCATTGGTGATTCATTGGCATATTTCAATGTGATATTTTTGTCTTTCATTGGACTTTGTATTTGCTCAACCACACTAGTGAATTACCTTTTTGAATTAAGTGAGATGAAAATTTTCTGTTCACTTTCATGCATGATAATTAATTCAGTGGGCATTGTCCCCAAATAAGTTTATTTGTATATAGATACATGGCATAATAATAGTTTGTTTAAAGACTATGTAGAATAATAGAATAAGGAGTAAGAAATTTCAGTGAAGAAGCTTTTGTCATCCCTTACTTTCCTGGGGTATAAGCATACTGAACTTCAATGTACTTTGGTTTCTTCCATATATTTCTCTGGATTCCTTTCTGCTGTCAAGCCTATGGAAGAGTTCACTCTAATTTGTCAAGCAGTTTATCTGAATTGTTCCTGTCATTATTATACCCTTGTTCATAAGATATTAAGAATAAGCAAAGACAGATGAGATACCACGTCTATATAACCACCTATGTTTGTTACCTTCCTCTTCCTTTTCCCCCTGCTATTTAGTACAGGGCATGTCTGGTAATACTTGTTTCCCCAGAAGCTAAGACACTGGAATCCAGACCTGATCTGAACTACTTGAAATACTGCAAAAAATAAAAGAATGACAATGTGCAACTGGCTAACTCACATTCCTAAGCACCAGAGATCTTCAGCTGCATTTATTTACCATTATTTTATGCTTTCCAGGCACTCAGGTTCCTAGAATGAGTCTAAGCAGTAACCATCAGAGCAATATTTCTATCTCCCTCTCTCCCTCTCTCCATCAATTACTTGCAGTGCTCATATTTTGTCTATTACTTACCACAAGCTTTACATGCAGCCAAAAGCTGTAAAGCCAGCATTTTCTATCTGGTACCATGTACTGTAGTCCTCCTTTTCAAGCCTGGGAAAAGTCTTGAGAATCTGACCCACAGAGGCACTAGGTAATTTGGTGAATGCCAATTACTTTTACTGAAAATCAATGCTTATAGAGTATAGCTTATATTTCAAAGTGCTGCCACTGCCTTCATTCCTTAGAGTTTGGCTATGAAGATATGTTTTCTGTCTGAAAGCACTTGGAATACTTTCCAGTTAAGCAATGACAATTTTCAAATTCTGTGGTTAGCAGTTTTATAGTGTGAAGTTTTAATCATTTGGGCATTGAAAAAGTAAAAGTACAACACATTTGCTTTGTATTTGGTAAATAGAAGAAATGTGGGAATAAGTTGAAGAGAAGCATTGGGTTTTTTGCTTTTTGTTTCTAGAAAGGGAAGGTGTGAGGGTGTCAGGCTGTAGCTGTCCATTTAGCAAGTCACGCTCTTCAAAGTGGAAATTCACTACCAGCAGTCTTACATGCATGTTTACTATCTAAACATGTGGATATTTTCAGCTCATTACATGACCACTTCAAAAAGGACAAACCACAGCGTATGAAAACATGCTGCTCGCCACACCGCAGGCTGTATTCTGGTCTGCCTTTAGGATCCATACAATTTCCTGTTCATGTATTTCCATAGCAGGCTGGGGCTCTTCAGTGGAGTGTACATGAGATAAAGCCTTTTTTTCAGTCACTTAAACTTCTCACTGGATACATGTGGATAAACATCTGGCATTGGTTTGTGGCAAAGAGATATCCAGGTCTGAAAAAAGAGCATTGACAAAAGGAAAAACTACAACACATTACGAGCACGGGCTTCTCTGTTTTTCCCTACTGCAAAATTTCAGCTCAACCTTTGGACTGTGCTGCGACTGCCCCCTCGCTCTCCTAGCTGCAAAGTTGTGGTCAGAGTCAGTATCTTCCTTGTGCAGCTCTGCAAGTGTCTCCCACAGAAGCGTTACCCATTACTGGTAAATACAGCGCCTTTTCATTTGTCCCTGTTTCCCTTAGGGACAAACAAACAAAAGGAAGTACTTTTTCTCATGATGTGTAATAAAATTATGGAACTCGTTGCCACAGGATGTTGTGGAGGCCAAAAATATAAATGGTTTTTAAGTGATATTAGATAAATGCATGAGGGTTGGGTCCAGAAGTGACTATAAAGTACAATTGTCTACATATAAACTTACCTCAGGAAGTTCCTAAGCTGTGGATATCTTGGAGAATATACTGTCCCGGAGAACTTATACATGCTCTGTTCTTATAGGACTTCTACTATTGACCATTGTCAGAAATAGGATTCGGAACAAGATAAAACTTTGGCATAAATCAGTATATCCATTTTATGTCTTTCTGTTCTTGTCTTTTTTAATTTCTCAAGAAAATACTTATTGCCAGTGCTAAAGTCTCCCAGTATGTTTTCTTATTTATCTTCTCCTTTAACCCACTAACTTATTTCCCAAGGCAATGAAGCAATACAAAATGTTGCTAAAATGTCAACTCGTTTCATAAAATTATTCTCAGATTTCCACAGTGGATTTTTTACTCTAACAGATGATGGAAGCCATCTTGCTGAACCAGTCTCTAATTCTATGCAACAAGAATACAGCTTGCCACACAATAGTTTAACCAGAAGAAATGCTCCCTTGCTCTTTAGGAAAAAGCAATAATTTTCAAAAATTGCTAAATGTTGAACAGGTTTATAGTTACACAACTGCATTCCAGCAAGAATCTACAGGAACTGATCTGAGATCTGTTTGCACAGACTGCCCAGGGAAGGTTGTCCAGAGTGCAGTTGGCTACACACTTATAAATATCAACTGTTGTTAAAGGTGCAGCTCCTTATCTGGTGCAAATCAGCTCCACCATCTCCAGCAGAGTCAGACAGCTGAGGTTAAAATCTGAAATTGAATAATACAACAAGTGTTGTTTAGAAAAATAAAATAAAGTTTTGCACAAAAACATCATATGAAGAAATTTAGGTTAAGCACTGAAATAATATATTTTAAAAGTTTCTTCTTCATCAGTTGCTTTCTTTTAAAGGTCATATTTTCCCCCTTGAAATAAACTACCCCTCTTGGTCTTGGAAATTCTTAATAGCTTAACTGCTTGTGAAGTAAGCTGGGACGAAGTCATACAAATCCAAATGATTGTAATGGAAGCAGAATCAGTAGAAACCTGTAGTTTAATTCTTCTGCTGTATTTGAATCTTTGACTTCTTCCCACCCTCCCCCCAAATTTAAGGACCGTACATTAGCCTCTTTCCATACAACTATAGTGTTCCCGCTAACACCAGTAGGAATTGTATGTGTGACTTATGGATGCTAACTGTGTAATTTCAAGTGGCAGTAATGGTATTTACACTGTAGAGCTGCATTCTAACCGATGGGAGAATAGTTCTTTTTTTACGTATTTAATTCAGATTGAAAACACCTAATCCAAATCACCCTCAGGAGGCAGATACAGTAAAGACTATATACTCTGTGACTATGCATTTCAATAAAAGCTTCTCAACTTAAATTCATTCTTCCATTAAATACAATCTCAGTCTCAATTTCACAGCATTAAAGTAAGCTGGTTTTGAAGGAAATAAATTGTGGTTTTGCTAAGACAGGAACAGGAGATTCCTATGTAAAAAGAGATAATGAGGTCCTGAAAGATGGTGCTAAATGCTTTTGCTTAAACATGTAGACATAGGATACATAATTAGTCAGCCACAGAGAAAAGGAAAGCTTAAAATAGAATGAGAAGGAAAGAAAACAAAGGAAATGTGGCAGGAAAGGAAATTCTATACTGTAAATAACGGAATGCAAACTATGTAGGATTAGTTTCATCAGAGAGATTGCAAAATTGTACAGGAATCAATGAGGTTGGACACACATTTTTTGTGCAAGTCTCCACAACTGTATTAATCCTGTAAATTCTGTCATCATAACTTGTCAACAAAATGTCTTGTCAGCCAACAGCAGAGGAGAAACAACCTCCACATCAGCTTCTCAATGCCTTCCCCCTCTCTCAAATAAATAGTTGTTGAAAATATCCTGAATGTCATGTGTTGAACCACACTGCCTCAACCCAAAGTCTGCCAATGTCACATTCATTGAAGTGCTTGAGCTGTTCTAGGATCTGCTGCAGGTAAAACCCACCAAGTGATGAGTAAGTACATTTGCATTCGCAGCCTGAGGGCAGGGATGTAAATGTTCCTAAATCTCCTTAAAGGCTAAATACCAGCTAAGTACCAGCTAAAAGGCTAAGTACCAGCACGGTATAGCATCCTTTATCTTTTAAAACTTCTGGGGAACCTGAAATTTTCGTGAGGAAAGACAGAAATTTATTGTATTTAGGATCGCGTCTTCATAAAGGAAATGCAAAGAATGAATAAGTTAATAAGATGAATACTATAAATTCCACAATGAAAAACAGATTAAGAAGCCAGTAAATAAAATTTTTACATTAAATATGCTGACAGTAAAGACTGGGGTAATGAATAACACATTCCCGATTTCTGAGTTATTCTTGCAGCAAATCAGTTGTCAGATTGAGGGATTTGATTTGATCATGCCACCCCTGAATTTTCGATATTTTTTTCCTGCAGTCTAACAAATATTGTGCCAGTGTATTTGTTGGTTTTTCAAATTGTGCTTGCACTAAAAAAGTCCAACAAATATGTTTACATACTGCTCTGATAGCTGGAAGAAGTTGATAGTCCTGGGAGTATATTTATCTGGAAGGAAAGATGGGAGAAGAAATATCTAGCCCTGCTTTATTTATACTATGGAGGGAAGAGGAAAGGGAGAAGAGAATGAGAAGAGGAAGGGGAAGCGGAAGGAATAAAATGAAAGGGAGGGGAAAGGGGACTGAAAATTTCCACGGTTGCTTTAATGGCAGGTGAGATTATCTGACATCTATAAATTACCTCATCTATGAAAACTATGTATTTGTTAGAAGGAGGTGGTGATACATTTATGGACTTTTTTTGAAACCTGTAGCCCCTCAACTTATTAATTCTGTCCCTGATCTTTGACAGCAAATTCACAGAGCTCAGTGATGCTATATAACACTTGAAAATGTGGTCCTCTATCACCAAATTATAACAGCCATGATCTAAAGACCTGTTTAGATGAGCATATTCAGCAATAATCATGCTGTCACTGCTGAAAGTGAAGGCTTTAATTGCATTCTTGAAATTTGATAGTTTGATATTTTTATTTCCCATGTTCCTTACCTGAATCACAGGAAACAAAAGCCCCCTTACACAATGACCAGCAAACATTTGAAAGAACTAAATGGATTCTCTGAAAAATAATGAAATCTTTTACATGTGAAATCTAGACTTTGTTGTCGGTTTTGTTTCCACAGTTGTAACCCACGTAGGTTATCACAAACTGATAATACCACTTTCAAGTGGACACAACATCAGAAACCATATTATTTGGAAAAAGGAAAGCAAGAAGCTCTATTTCATTTAAGTGATGACTGATAAAAAGCAGTTCATTTGAAATCTGTTTGTATTGGCTGTGTCTTGCTATCCCTTTCAATGCCTCTTTTGTATAGAAAAAGTATTTTCTTAAAAAGAGGTGCTAGATCTCTTCTAGTGTTGAACATGTCCATGACTCAATATTGAGTGGTATTGGTGAGTGTTTCTGGTCTCAGGTTGTTGTTTGTAGACATCTGCATGATAGGTAGACAATTTCAAAGAAATCCTATCAGGTCCAAACCCTGTTAAATCCTTAGTATTTGTAAGGATAGCTAGCTCTGTCTCTAATTAAAAAATCACAGGCTTGATGTCCAGTTTGTGTGTGTAGCTGTCTATTCTGATTTCTTTGGAAGACAGGCTTGCCAGAGTTGAATGCTGTGCAACGGTTGCATATGTGGGGTATGAGAACTCCTGGAATCACAACATTTCAAGCCAAAAGTTTATTTATGCAGAAAATTTGTGGAGCAATTGTCTGAATATCTTCCACTTTGAATTGTGCCCAAATAAGAAATCTGTGGGAATTAGGTACAAAAACACAGTATGGCCCTAAGCCCCAGATTCAGAAAACTCTGATGCCTACAGTGGAATTTTGGTGGTATGGAGGCACTTAAATGTAAGCATTTTACAAATCTGTGATGGATTTGGCATGGGATCACCCAACCTGAGAACCCTCAGGCCAGTAGGTTTTCACAATTATGTTCAAAAACTGTCTTCAGAGACTGCCTAATGCATACCTGAAATCTTAAACTCACCGTGAAATACAGTGGCATGTTTTCTATAATTCAACTGTTTAATCGCTGGGAGAAGCAGCTAAATTGTATATTTATTCAATGATTCTTGCAAAATTCATAAACAGTCTTGGGAAAAGAGACAAGTCCTTAGGAGACCTGACATCTGTATCACTGGACTGCCACATCACAATCCTACTTGAGTACTTTCTCTTCAGCATTATGAACATTTTGCTCTTCATGGCATAATGGTCCTGCTTCAGCAGAGGGGATAGAGAACACATTTGACCCATTCTAGTCTATATTTCTATGGAGTAGACTCTGAATTTGTAGGCCTGTAACCCCTCAGACTGAGGAGGGAATTGAAGTCCTGTTTTCTACTCTGTCATGTCATGGTGTTTTAAAGAAAATCAAAACCAGGTGATTCAGTTTGCTATACCTAAGTAACTGATGGCTAATCCAGGAGGAGATAATCTAACAGCGTGTTGTCAGCCTAATCACAGTGAGACACACCTGCCAGTTGGCTTCAGTGAACTTCTGCTCACTGTGTTTGCGACTATGAATCACATTCATTAGAGCTTAATGGCCCTCTTCCAATGTATGAGGAATTCAGGTATTTATCTTTTCTCCAAAGCTTTCCTTATAGGTCTAAACTTTAGCACTTTTGAGATTCTTATCCTAAAAGATTATCCTTAAAAGTGTTCCTATGCTATTTTATTTATATAAGAGAGACAATCTTGAGGCATACTGAAGACCTTTCATACTGTAGAGGAGTATCTTTTATGAACAAGATGGTGAACCTTCTCTAACTTGACTAATACAAGTGACAGAAAGGCAAGATGCATGTTCTGTAGTCAACGCTATGTATACAGTTTAGTTTGGCACTGTTAAATCTGTGGGCATTTGGCAACATTTGGCTGAACAGTAATATTTTTTTGGTTTTAGGTTGGCTGCCTTAATAGTAGTTTAGGATTTCAACAATCATCTCTCAAACCATTAATCATATAACTGCTCCTGCCATGGCCTATTGGGATGTATTAGTGAAATGACGGTATTAATGCTGAATTGTTCTAGTGCCCAGGATAAAGGAAATAGTAAACCACAATAGTTAAGCTGTACCCTCATCTAGCAAACCTAAAGGAATATTCTTGTAAAAGAAGTTAATTGAGTGGGCTAATCCTGGCAAATTTATCAGTGACTCACACTTTTTCCTCGTTGAGAAAAGCAAACAGAGAACAAAATTCTATCCTTTATAAATACAGTAAAATGGAGTTTAGACCCCCTCCTCCACGACCCCCATGGCACTAAGATATATAACGAACTAGCTATGAGACATCTTAAAATCACAAATTCTTTAAAGTTCGCAATATTTTTCTGTTTTCCCAGAGTATAAAAGTGAAGAGATGAATTACGCCAAATAACACAGAATGTAATTATTTTTAGCTCTGATTCAACAGATTTACAGACAGATTAGTGGTCACCAAAGAAGTATTTGCATCTGTTGTTTATGTTATGACATCTCAGATCAAAGTAAGGCCTTAAACTCTAACTTTCCGTTTTCCAAGTGAATAATGGAACTGGAAAAAAGCTGAAGATATAAGGAGGGAAAAGTTACAGAGTACTAAACACACTGAGGACAATTTTGAAACAAAGGGGACATGTAGGATGAAGCCCAGCGGCTGGATCCATCCAACTTCTGAACACTCTGCCCCTCATCCCCTAGATCATGTACATATGTGTGTGTGCCTGTGAATCATCGCAGCGGTTGTGGAAACACTCCATGTTTAAAATGAGGCCTGTGTTGGCCTGTGCTGGCTTTGCTGAATGTCCAGCCCTTTGCAGTACCGTGTCCAGTGTGCTTAATTCTGTGTACCCATGGTAATACAACACTTCTGTGGCTAAAGCCAACAAAGTTAGTACTGAGTTGCAGTGGCAGAAACAAGTCCAGTAAAAACCCAGCAGTGGAAACTCAGCCAAAATAAGGCTTTTTTTGTAAACAGATGCTAAGATTTTTCAAGTAAATATAAATCTTTGAGGAGGTGATTTTAAGTAAGTTGAGGGTCTCTTTGAAGAGATAATTGATGTGGATTCCTAGTCAAAAAAGATCTATTAACTACCTTGTAAGAGGGAAGATCACCAACAGGAAAAAACCCACAACAACAAAAACCATGCTTGAGCCATTGTCTTTAATGAGATCATGATTAGACCTTTTATGCCGTTAGCTAAGAAGGAAAAAGAAGAAAGACACCTAAGATTTAACTGTATGACTCAGAAAATTATTAATGATCTGGAGATCCCATCACAAACAGCTCACTTGTAAAATGCAGCTCAAGTCAATAACAGTCAAAGGCATTCTCATTTACTAGTTTTCAGAGGGTTTTAATGAAATAATTTGCTGGCTTTTGTTCAGTTTATATGCCCTGATCCTGTACTGAGGTCTCCAGGGGAGGAGACTGTGTAATAACAGATGCTCACAATTTCAGCCATGTACAAATGTACCAGTACACACATATACACACTCGATAATATTGGTCTATACATGCATGCAAAGGTTGGGACTGAGAAGTCCTGCCTCTTTTTCAAAGAACAGCCATCATAAATTATATCAATTTGTGTCTTTGTCTGCAAGTTGACTGGATATGGCAAGTGTCGGGCTTACATGTAGACTGACGTTGTCATCTTGGCTTTATTTATGGCCCTTTCTGGGCACAGTTAAGTGAGTAGAAATTGAACAGAGACAAAATGTCATTAACTATGAAAAACAAACAAAATGACTGGAAAGACCTTCTTTCTCTCAGCACTCATTTACATATCACTGTTGATATTACTTGCAAAAAGTGTAAGTAAGGTAAAAAAAGGCTAAATATAAGGTTGACTTTAAGTTGGCATTGTCTTATAAAAATATTTCGAGTCACTGTGTGGATTTAAATTCTTACAGAATGTTCTGTTCCCTTAACTGAACATCACATTTGATTTGTCTGGATGAAAATATTTGGATTATTTATTTATGTTGGAAAAACTGTATGAATTTAAATTTAATTTAATGAGCTAACTAACTTGTCCTTTAATGGTATCAAAGTTTCACTAAATTTGAGAAGCAAATGCAGTTTTAAACAAAATTAGGGGGACAGTTGAAATAACTAATTTAATCTGATTTTGGAAGTTAACATAAATATAGTGAAGTATAGCTGTCACGTTTTTTCAGCAATTCTGATGTTCTGTTACATGTTCTTTTCTTTTGAAGTGAGATAAACTGTTTCTAGGGGAAAGACTGGCCTGCACTTTGAATTCCAATGTATTTCTCTCACACAATTTTCTGTGCAGATACCATACTGTTTTATTTTTAAATAAAACGTAACTGTTTAAAATCAATTTAAATCATCCAAGTAAGACACAATAAACTAGTGTCTTTTTGTGTTTATATTTTATTTTACATAAAATTATTCTGGAAGGATATTTACAGCAATTAAAAGTCACTCTATTTATTATTAAGCAATCATTTATTATTAAGCAATCATTTTGCTGATGTACCAAAGGGCAGCTATTCACAGTATCCTAGGAATTACAGATTGAATAAAACTATTCGATCATCTATTTCCTTCCTTGAAAATTCAGGATTATTTCCTAAAGTATATCCCTCCAACTACTAAGTCCACCAGAGCTAATTATATACAGTATATTTTGTTTTGAGCATTCATCTCACTCTTCTCAATAAAAGCTTTACAGTTCATGCAAGAGTAGAATAGGCTTTAAGTATAAAAGAAATAAAATGAAATACCAATCTGATTAACATTTCAGGACTTGGAAAGCCAGTTTATATTAAAAAATCTTACCACCACTCTGGCTTTGCGAACCATATGTTAAAAGATGGGAATTATGAAGATCCATTGCAGCAAAGGGTTCGAGCATTCTTCTTTGTGCTGGTTCAGCTATCTACAACGCGGTCTGTGCCAAGACCCTCCACCTTTCTTAAACATAGTGATGAAACATGTCCACCACTGAGCCATACTTCACATTTGCGATTGGTCACTTCATTCTTTTAAATGTCACTAATTGTTTGTCTGAAGCATCTTGGTAATAAGAGGGCAAATGGGGCTGGCATCATGTTTGAATCATACATAGAAGAGTTGCATTCATGTTATATCCTCATGTTATGAGGATATTTGTTTACTAACCAATACAAAACAGCACTGGAATAAGAAACAGATGGTAGGAAACCTTTTTTCTATCAACACGTATGTGACATATAATTGCAGCTTTGTGATTTTGGGAGTTCACACAGAGCTTACCTTCAGAAAGGCAGTGTTTACCTTATATTTACAAAAGAAAATTAGAGTTGCCACGTGAAGGAAAATTACTGGGACAGCCCATGTTTTAGTTTATTCTTTCACAGGTGTATCAGAGACTTCTTGTCAGACAAGCTAGCAGCCTTGACTGCTTGAACAGTTCACAGAAGCCAGGAAGGCCTAAGTTCAAATGCCACTTGCTTTTTAGCTGCTTCTTGTATTTCAGTCTTCTTTATAGTTGTGACTATTAAACAGGGACTCACACTCTTAATTTTAGCAGCAGATGAGTTATCAGTGTCAGTTTCCTTTTTACCTGATAAATTCACTGACTCATCTGTTGAACACAATCTTTTCTGGCAGGATGGGAACAGAGTAGAGAATCGACTGTCACATACACGAGTACATTGTCACCACCAGGAAAGTGGGGAATAGACCAAACCTTTGTATTGAGCTGTCTCAAGAATAATCAGCTCCAACCACCGGCGATCCAGAGTCCATATCCCTTCCGCCTAACAAAAATAGAAGCAGGATTATGAATGCATTACATTCAAGTAGGGCTGGGTGAATCCCTGATCTGCAATGAGTTTCTGGGAGCTGGGACAAGGGAAAAAGGCTAGACTACTTTTCTCTTACATTTTTGTAATATCCAAAAAGAAATCTGTAGGGAATTTTGGTAGTAGAGCTAGAGGAATTTCTTTCTACTTATTGCAAATCTGCTTTCACTCGTGAAAGCAGGTTGGTTTGCCCGCACGTCAGTGAAAAGCTGTGCAATCATCCCAGATAAAAGGGAACCTTGCAGTAACGGAGACTTAACACAGATGTTTACAAGAGCATCAAGGAGAGGAGGAAGAATCACGTTTTCTAAACACTCAGCTGTTGGTTTGGATAAGGAACCTTCAACTAGAGCAGAGTTTTGTAGTCCGTTTGAGATTTGTTATCTAGTTTTCTTCGGCAAATAGAAGTCCTACCTGGAAAAGTCATTCAGATCAGCCAAGCTATTGCAGTGTTCCAGCTGAGCCTTTAGTCCCACATGCCACAGGTTTGTGGATGATGATGAAGAAGACACTTTCATGCCATGACCTTCTCTCATGTGGCAGCAGTGGACTGCAGGTCTGCTTGGAACGTCCCCTCCTTTGGGGTGCCATGAAAGCAGAGTTATTGCTGCTGCCCAGCTGTGAAAGATCTGCTACTGGAACTGCAGAGAGACAAAAAGACAAGCTTCAAACAAACCCTCAACACCCCGACCTTTCAGGAAGTTCAGTTCTCAACTGGAACTCTGCTTTTGTTCATTTTACATAATCCTTTCTGTATTCTTTTTAAAGAAAACACCTTTGTTATGGCCTTACAGTCCACTTGCAAAGAAAGGAATGAAGTCCTGTTTTCCTGCTTCTTTGCCATCACGCTGACAAAATGAACAGTGTCACTACCACTGTTATCACACAGAAATCCATTAAATAGTCTACACATTGTGCAGAAATTTACGTCTCCCCTTCCCTTTTCCTGCTGGGAATTTGTGGTAGCATGGTAATTTATTTCAAGAGAAACAGAAGCACTTGTGTTTTAGCTTTCTTTTCATGTCTAGAAGCTAGCAGTTTAGTCCAAATGTAATAATGTTTAATAATCCCTATGTGCACACTTGCACTAATGTTAACAGCATACTTTTCACAAGAAAATCATCTTGGATAGCATGTTAATAGGTTTACAGCAAGATGACAAACCCCAATGTTTAGTTTCAAAGCAGATTAGAATTGCAGACAGCTAATTAATAATAAAATAATAGCATTCCAGTTGGCTTTGGGAAGATATTTTTACCTGTTCTGGAGCTGAAAGTCAAAAAGAGAAGTGAAGTCTCAGGGGTGAAATCCTGGCCAAATTGAGGTTAACTGCAAAACCTCCGCTGACTTTAATATGTCAGGATTCCAGACTTTATTTAACCTTCCTGTGTCATCCCAGTAGAGGATCATATGGAGTTTTTTCCACGGATAAATCCGTGTGTGTCCTAACCCCACATTATTTGACCTCATGGAAATGAAACCACAACATTACCTGAACAGAATTGGATCCAGATGAGACAGGGATGCAGTGGGGAATCAGGGGTTTCCTGGCCTGTTACCCCACAGGTCTCCTGTATGGCTCTGTTGGCTCTAGTACTCTGGTCTCCCCCTAATCTGATCAGACTTCAGGCATGGCATAGAGTTAATGCTGTTTCCATCAACATCAATACCAGGGATGGAAAACCCGTGTCCTGAAAAAGAGAACACCTATCCCAGAACATTTATTCCTGATTTTTGCATGTCTTATATTTAGGTTTTCTGTGCTCTGGGCACAGGGGTTTGCAGGTGGGGGTGGGATTCAGATGTGCTTTGCAGTAACTGATAAAGTTTTCTTGGGTACTCTGGGAGCAACAGATGTGAGTATGATTAGCGTCACAGTCACAGCATTCTTTTAGTGCCTGACGAGATTTTTCATCTGTCTTCAGTACTGAAGAAATTGCCATGCTATAATGTTCTGACTACAGGGCAAGAATGTTATTGCCAGCTAATGGGCAGAATCTATAACTATCAACGTGATTGCGACCTACATCTCAGCAAAACTTTCCTACGGATTCATGAACTCTTTGTTCTCTACTATTATGGCACAAAGTGTGATAGATATGAACATTATTGATGTCAATTCTTCTTTCGATCGAACAGCTGTAGTCATGAGAAATGTTATCCTAATTCCTCTATGTTCTGCACATGTGGTTAAACTAATGACCTGAAAGTCTGCATTTATGTACAGCAACTACAAAGTCAGTGCAACAGATATTTTTCGTTACCCCTGAGGGAGAAGAACAGTACCACATGGCTATTGTTATGAAAATGAGATTGAACTAAAATCCTGAATCTGAATACTTGAAAGTTTAGGAATATCTGTATTTGATTTCAAGCCCTGGTCATCTCTGATTCTGAAGAGTTACAGCATGCTTTAAAGGTCTGGGATATTTTCCTTTTATTTAATAGTCCTGTTATTCTGATATGTTGGTTTATTCAATGTATTTTTGATTACATTGTAAATGTTTCTGAGTTATTACAAAACCACCCTTCTGAATGCGGTTTTACTTGGCAAGAAAACATTAGTCTTATTGTTATACATGACCTACTTGGGATTTATTGTAAAATTAAAAGTATTGTAGAAGGAAGATTGAGAAAGCAAAACCAATGATAAATGTTAAGAATTCATACAAGATCTGAGTGAAGGACGGACTTGAAATAACTGGTGTGTCTCATGTTTGACTCATTGCTCTGTGTTTTCACTACATTAATCATGCCAAAAGGACTGTCATTTTATATTTGTGAACTGTGAAGCTCTGTCGGGGCAAGGGCCAGTACATGTTCCTGGATTACAAATCGGAAATGACTGTGATCGTTATCATTTCGGGCACAGGGACACTGTGTGGAAATCTGCAAACAAAAGTAGCAACTTAATCAGTGAGAGAGCGAGCCTGACAGCCACCCAGCTGCCTCGCAGGGAATGCAGGAGCAGCCACGGGTGCCAGTACGCCTGGGAGCTTAGTTCACTGATCAGTGGGAAGATATTCGTATTTAGATTGTCCAAAGGATACACCCAAACAGTTTCTTACTATTAAAAAATAATTAAAACCATTCCACTTCACTTTTAGTATAATTATTTGAATCTGTATTGAGCATGGATTCATGTCTAATTGTTTTTAACTTGGTTATTAAGTATAACATTTGCGAATACATGTCTGGTGGCTTCTGTTTTCCCTTGTAAAACCAGATATATTTTCAAATCACTGCATACAAACTGCCTATCTCTTTGTCTAACAATCCGTTTCTAATATATGCCTCTCTTCCTCTATCATTTGCTACATCTGTTGTTCTGCCTGTGCGCTTATGCACATACATAATCGGTTATTCCTCTACGAATTTATTTGTCCTATCTTTGTTAACAACAGCAATAGGAACTGTGCATCAGCCAGAGAAAGAGAAACTACTGACAATGAGTTAACAGATATGAAATTGAAGGCCGAAACTTCCCCACTTTAGCTCATGATTTCATGACTTATAAAGGAATGCCTCACAATAACATTGACTTCCAGGAAGAGCTGTGATTATGATAAACTGAAGTAGGAGGGAATATTCTTGCCAGACCCTGGAAAAAAAAGAGGCGAAAAATGCTGCTCCTAAAGCAAGGCTTTAGGAGGGAGACTTTTCCAGCATTCCTTTTCATTTGTCTCCTCTTTACAGTGACTTAAGTGCAGGAATATCTCCAAAAGATTTAAATTTTCATATTTTCCCTAAATTTAAACATATTTGAACCAGTTTTTATTCTACAGAATTAAAGAAGAGATTTTCAACCCAACTTTCTTGTCACTACTACTGAGTGTGCTCAGTGTTAAGTATAGAACAACCTGATTCTACTCCTCAACATTGCAACTCCAGTATGGTTATTCCTTTAGCAGCTAATGGAAATGATACTATTTATTCCCAGTATATGAGCTCTCTAGAGAAACCTGCAGTTTTACATTTCTCACTCAGAGGCTGTAGCATTCAAGAAGTAAACTGGGGCAAAGAATTGATCCCCATAATCGTATCCTGAATCTCATTCCAACAACTGGGGATGGAGGAGATTGTATTAGCACACATTTACTTAAAGGAAACCTGTGACTGCTCCCTTTCAAAATCCCCAGAGGAATTTAATGAAAAGAGGGACCAGAACTGTCTTTATATGCTTTGGCTGCTCTCATATTTCCCATTAAAAACATCTTATCTTTCTATACAATTATTAAAGCCATAAAAGGATCTATATCTTGAACTATGCCATTTCAGATAAACCAAGGCACTTTTGTCTTATTAAGTTTCATAGTCTTTTCTGCAAGCTAATTTGAGTACCTGATATTTGTTACATGGTTTAGTGAACTTCAGATCTTTCCACTGCTGCTTCTAAAACAGGGTTTTTATAATCTATTTAGTGATTGATGATGAACTCATCCTTATTTTATATATCCATATATGTATGTGCATATGTAAATATATGTACATGTATAGTGAATACGTGACAATTTAAATCTAATATTTTTATGCATGTTTCTGATTTTAATAATTATTGGAAGCAAGTATTTGACAACAATTTTATTCAGGTATTTCAATTCACTGTTCGACATGTATTCAAGCAATCAGTTCCATCAGCACAGGAAGAAACTGAATTTTCTGGAACAGCACATATTTTGGCAGGACCATCTCCCCAGTATCCAGAGTCACACATTCATTATAATGCTGAGAATTATAGGTATGTCTGGAGGCACTTAAAGATTAACGGGTATATATAGAATTTCAAGAATGGAAAGAAAGGGTGTTAGAATTTGTACTAGTAGTTAACTTTTTTAAGTGCTGTGGGAAACTGAAATTCTTAGTTTACTGCTACAGATATTTCTGGAAATTTCATTTATTTGTGCCTTAAAATTATAAAGTGATTCCAGCAGAGATGTATCAGTATAATTTTTTAATGTCTGTAGTAAAACTAAGGTAAACATTTTCATGTATCCAGAATATCTGTCATTAAACTGCTTGTGCCCAGATTATTGTAATAAAAGTTAAGAACCATAAATATAGCCAAACTTTAGAGGACACAAATGAATATTGCTGTCTACCTACATTTATAACCCACAATTTAGGGGAGTTATTATGTATATACTCATGTAAATCTAGGCACATAAATACTGTGTGAGAGAATATATAAACTCTTGTCTAGATATTAATTGCTGATAGTCTGAAGTAGTTGAGCAGATTTCAGGCCTCTCCGTCCCTGGGTTCTGCAGGGGAATGGATTTTACAGCACATAGAGGCTTTGCTCTTTGCTGTATTAGGTATCAATGGACAAGAACATCAGTCTTCAATATAAATTGGAAACATGGTGTTGAAGCCAAATGCTGAACACAAGACATAAAGCAAAATAAAATAATATTTGTCATTATTAGGCAAGGGAAAGGAAGAGAACAGGGCTCTTTTTTAATTAAAATATTCTATTATTTTTAATTAAAATATTTTCATTCTGTGTAGGATTCTTTTAAACAATTTTCACTAAATAAGACATGCTAAGGTGAGAGATCTCATCTGCTTACAAACACCTTGGCTGCTTGGGTACTCTAGCTTGTCAAAGGCTTCACTGAGAGTCAGAAGTTGGTAGCAGCATGCTCTGCCATCGAGCAGACCACGAACGACATTGTCACTGCAGATATGTTCTGCTTCCATTTTTCCCTGTGTTTTGAGGTAAAGTTAGCCACATGAACACTAGTCATGGCCACAAGGATCACTGGCCCTGCACTTCATCTGTTTTTGGACAAGGCAAAACCCTACCATAGTTCAGTCCTTACCAGGTGCCTGTGGAACATCATAGGCATCACAGATGATAGGGATCACACAGTAAGATTTACATTTCTGGTAACGCTGAAACTTTAGGAAGCTTAAATTATTCCCTGTCACCTAGCAAATGATATGAGATCACTTTCAGTTTTCCTCACCACTAGGTTATTTATGATAGAAGCACACACACGGAGGATGTGAATGCATAGTGCACAGATCATGAGTTCTGCTGAGTGTTTTAAGACTGGTGGGATGCAGGGAGTGGATGTTTTGTAGATCTCTCTGAGTTAAAGGCAGGAATAAGTAGTTGCCTGGAACAGTGGGGAAGGTGCTTGATGGCCCAGGGGGTCCCTTTCCATTCCTGTAGTCCAATCTGTATTGAAATTGCAGTACTTTCAGTGGTTTCAGTGCATCTAAACTTCCCATTTATGCTTTCAAAAAAGATCCCAAATTAACACTGTAGATTATTGGCATCATCATAATATAATGTCCTGGGCCTTCAGATGACTTTGAGACTTTGTATCAGATGCTGATGAAAGGCAGAAGGGTAATCTCCAACGAAGTTACAACCTACACAGGACAGACAGACAAATAGTAATAAAAAAGATTTGTGATTTCTTCATCAGGGAGGACTTAAACTAGAGAATCTGAGAGCTGAAGGCAGAGCTCATGGCAGTGAATAAAGAGAGATTCCCCTTCTGTGATATTCATATAAGGCACTACAGAAAGAAGAAACTTGTGAAAGACTAGAATGTAATGCAGTTGAGTCTTAATTTCACAAACTTTCTTGGAAAAGTGTTTTCATACACAGAATACCAACAATACGCTCATATGTCATAGTGCCAAATGTAAGAAACCAAGCAGAATTTAAAATAGATTAAAACATTATACTACCTCCTAAAACACAAAGAAAAAGTTATACGTAGATTCCAAGCTATACTACAGTTTCGCAGGTTCACTGAAAGTTTCGCCATAAGCTCACAGTGCAATATAGCAACCAGAACTATTTATGCGGTTTAAGATTACATTTTAAGATTACATTTTTCAAGAACCTTATGTAATGTAGTGACACTAATTTTGATTATAAGTCGTATGTCCATCTTCAGGAATGAGCCATAAGATGTTTAAACATTCTTCTACACAGAAGTTGTTACAAAATTAGTCATTCTGAAAAGTACTCCTCACCAAAAGTATCTTTGCTAAAGAAAATTAATTAGACCCACACTTTAATAGAAAAATATTTTTTTAAAAATGCCCCCAGACATTAATTTTTTTAGGGTAAGATTGCAGATGATGTCTTTTTTACATTTATGCCTTTCCCTTCAGTGTACATTGAGGATGGTTCACATTTGCAATCAATTTTATAATCATAAATGAATTTAGTTTATAGAATTAAGTGGTTTGGAAAGTTAGATCAAGAAAGAAAAAAATGGTTGACGCTGTAATAAAATTTGTAAAGGTTAACATTAAACTGGATAATTCTTTGAACCAGGAATATTAATAATCAGTAGAAAATAGGAACATATTGTTCTGATTTACTTGTTATAAGTAGCTTCCTTATGGGACCATTTAATCACATTTGATATGATTCTCAGTTATGCTGCTTATTGACTTTATTAAGCCTTAAGGTTAGAAAACTGAAAGAGATTTAATATTCATACAAAGGTAATTGAAATTGACTCTTAGAGTGTTTTGTATGCTTTTGTAATAACTGTAATTAATTAAATTTGAAATGACAAATACATTTCATTTATACAGATTTTTGTGTTTTAGTCTAGAAACGGGCAAGTTTTTAGAGTGATATAAAACTTTGAAAACAAATTGGAAAGATTTCTTGAAGATGCCTTAGTAAAAAGCTCAGATTGAATTTTCAGGCCAGTACAATCAATACTTGGCCTAAGTCAATAGACTGTCTTTGATATGCCAGATATTTCATGAGGAAGTGAAATTCAACCTTCTTGCTCCCATAAATTACCCATATATTGAATATTAAGTTATTGCATAAATCTAACTGGGGAAGTCTTCTGATATCTTGAAACAAAGAACTCTGTATTCCCCATATCTTGTCTTGTCTGGTGTAACAAGAGCTATTTCTACTCATATTAAAGTACAATGCTTAATAAAAATACTTTTGCTTCCGGTTTCCCAAGATTCCAGTGGGATGCCATACAGTATATTCTTCCACCATCATTATCTATTATTGTCTATTACATTTTATGTACTTTACTGTGTAACATAACATGGTACAGAGATGCCAAGCTACCACCGACACAAGCTTGAATATCCACAAATTGATTGATTTTCAGAGACTGTAATTTCTAAAGCATCCTAATAGAAGTAACTTGAGTACAATATAGTGCTGCTATTTTATAGTTGAAGAGCTGGATCACACAATAGTTTCTCAGATGGTTCTGCAGACTGTGTCCCTACGGAGGTGTATTCATACATTCAGAAACATCCTTAGTGACTTTCCTCTTTTTGCTGATTTGTTCTATACAGAACAACTTCTCGTATTTGTATCATTATGTGTGGGGTCTTTTTTTTATTTTTTGTGTCTTTAATTCATGAGACTCCTCTTTTTTATTGACTTCCTTCTAAAAGTTTCATTAGCAGATAGGTTTTCCAAACCTCTTCTCAGTCTAATGGAGATTTTACTATAGAGTTTGATTCCAAATACTGAGTCTGTGAGCTTAGGTCTGAAGTAAAGTATTAAAAAACCTGAGAAGAATGAAAAAACAGAACTAGAAAGAACCATAAAATACCATATAATCTGCCTGATCTTTACATAACGTACTCTTTTAAGATGCCCAGTGATGGAGTTTTCACAGTTTTCCCCCACAATCCCTATGAGTATTTTATTACCTGTACTGTTAGAAAACTTTTTCCCTAATATATAAAAGTTAAACTTCACTTACTGCAGCTTCATGGATGTGGAAGGTAGGTTATTCTCTTTCTCTTTGCAGTTTTATGTCCTTCTAGTCAGTTATTTTCTTGTTAGCCTTCTTATTGAGCTAAACTTTCCTAAGTCTTTCAGTTTTCTAGATTTATGACCATTCTTCGTCTTCCGTACACTCTCCCAAAATAATGTACATCTTTCTTGAATTGCAACATTCAGAACTGGAGACAAAACTCCTGTAGACACTTTACTGATGCTGAATGCAGCAGAAAGATTATTTCATGTGTGTTGGAATAATCTCTTACATCTGTTATCCCTGATTTCTTTTGACAGAAAGATGTCTGGTCATCTTTTTGTTTATCTGAAGCGGAAAACCTGATTTTTTTAAATTTTTTTTTTAACTAGCTAGAAGATTTTTCTATATTCATAGCAAACTTTTATTTAACTGAAGGTTGCTATAAAACCAAGCTCAACCACCATGAGGTCAAGTGTTGTTAGAACATTGGAAGTCATCTGGATTGGAAATCTCAGTATCAGTCAGCTGGGGCTGACTCAAACAGTATTTGTCTGCTGTGTGCTGAGAGTGCAGCTGTGTTTTCACTGGTCACATGCTAAAGAAACAAGTAGTGGTTATTTGTATCTGTGATCCTTCATAGATATGAGGATATGTTCACAGTTTTTATATATATATATCTTATGCAGGCTATAAATTAAACATACATAATAGAAGCTTGGCAACGAAGCTGGTGAAGGATCTAGAGCACAAGTCTTATGAGGAGCAGCTGAGGGAACTGGAGTTGTTTAGCCTGGAGAAGAGGAGGCTGAGGGGAGACCTTATTGTTGAAAGCAGGTTGTAACGAGGTGGGTGTTGGTCTCTTCTTCCAAGTAACAAGTGATAGGACAAGAGGAAATGGCCTCAAGTTGCACCAGGGGAGGTTTAGATTGGAGATTAGGAAAAATTTCTTCACCAAAAGGGTTGTCAAGCATTGGAACAGGCTGCCAGGGAAGTGGTTGAGTGACCATCCCTGGAAGTATTTAAAAAAAGACGTGTAGATGAGGCGCTTAGGGACATGGTTTAGTGATGGACTTGGCAGTGCTAGGTTAACGGTTGAACTTGATGATCTTAAAGGTCTTTTCCAGCCTAAACAATTCTATGATGCTATAATCAACCTGACGGCAATTTAATTGTGTCTATTAATTATGCTTTATAGCCAGATAGTAAACATATGAAATGCCAAAGATTCAGGCATTCAAGGATTCAAGGATTTAAGGAAAAGTATCCTTGATGTGTTTGGAACATTTTGTTTGGAAAAAATAACCTAATGTTTCAGTTCAGAAATGCATATATTCATTTCAACATGAGGTAGTTTAGAGGATAGGCACACTCTACAAGTCATTGTTTCTCTGTCAGGAATAGAATTTGGAAAACCAAAATATTGTGATTTAAGGTTAAGATATAAAAAATATCTAAGTGAGAAATCAAAATTATGAGTTGCAATATTACAGAAATTATGAAACTGCAGAAACAAGTACACAATAATGAATTGCACAAGTATTATGCAAATAATTACTATCATTAAGGGGCAACTGAAAAACTAACAGGCTTATCTTCTTGCTTTCTCAAGGTTAGAAGTCTGGGTATATTGCATTAAAAAAAAGAAAGATAAAACAGAGTTTCTATAGCCAGCTTTCCTCAAAAATGTTTGTTTGGCTATGTACAGAGTTGCTGGATTACTTTTCTGGTTCCTTTTAGAATTGAAACCCACAAATATTTATGCATGTTTCATAAGCAATGATTTTCATATTCTACATATCCCAACAGGCCTTTTTGTGAGTCCAGTTTGTGTACCAGTCAATTAAAATTTTCACTTTAGCTCAGCAATAGTTGATTTCATAAATTCACTGGAATTATCAGTATGCATCCTATATCATCTTAATGTACATAATCAGTTACCCAAGATCCGAGGAAGTTTCTTCCTCAGACGGATCACTTCTTGTCTCCTTTGGTGCAATCTATATTGCAATCCTACTAAGTCTAATTGAGGATAGATTTTGAAAAGTAGTCATTTGATGGTATATCTACTATTTTTTTTCTGGCTGATGTGCACTTTCCTTGACATGCTTAAAGTCCAGGTAAGGTTGTTCCAAATCAGGTGCAGATTAGCATGTTAACATTTGAGCA
This sequence comes from Calonectris borealis, assembly GCF_964195595.1. Classification (NCBI taxonomy): domain Eukaryota; kingdom Metazoa; phylum Chordata; class Aves; order Procellariiformes; family Procellariidae; genus Calonectris; species Calonectris borealis. The sequence continues at coordinate 21,368,714 of NC_134313.1, forward strand.
TTATTCATTGCCTTTATGTGCCATCCATGTTCATTTCCCCTGATTCCCACTCATCACATACGGTCAGAAATAGTGGAAGGACGTATTCTGGTTGGTCTCTACTCCTTGAATCTGTAATACGAGAAGGCTGCATCATTGTAAATTTGTTGTTTTATCAATCTTTTCTCATTGACAAATAGTTCATAGAAGATGCTTTTTTTTTTTAAATACATGTAATGTTGGCCTTTTCAATACACAAAAAAAATCATTTTTCTTGGTGATAAGCTCCTTCCTAACCCCTTTGGCTTCTGCAAAAGTCAAAAAAATTCTATGGTATTCTATATATCTCAACTTCTTCCGGCTTATTGCCACCTAAGGCTGTTTGTGTATTTATAAAATACAAATTACATCAAATGTCATTTTTATATCTGACTGCCTGAGGCAGTTTGTCAGTGTAGGGAGGTATGACCCTCCCTCAGACAGAAAAACAAAGAAAGAAGAAAAGAATTTTCATTGATTGTTGTATAGTATTACTAGTATATCTTCAGGTGTGCAAAGCAAGACAAGACAAAACAGCTCTTACAAAATATCCCTGGTGCATTGCCTTTCTATTATTCCAAATGATGTGCAATACATGGTTAATGGTAGAAGAGGGACAGCAGTGTATTGTTACTTTAACTTGCATTCTTGTTCTAAGGCACTGTATGAAAACCTAATGTCATCTGGATATCATACCAGTCCTTACCATATAATTACATGGGACCAACATTACTTGATCAAAGTAAAAGAAAAAGCTCTTATTTTATTTATAAGCCATCTGCCACAAACCATTAGCATTTACTTAAGCCCTAAGTTACAGTTTCCATTTTAATAGTTCTATTAGTGTTTGGGTGGTTTCTATGAAGATTATTCAATAAACATTGTCCAGAAAAAGCTAGATACTTTTAATGCATAATCCTCTGGAATGTTTATTAAACAATAACACTGAACCTTCTGACAGTTTTATTTCTGAGAATGCTATAACATTGTTATGCATCCCACTGGTAATTCTGCATTATCAAAAACTCCTGTGCAATGTAACGAGTCTTACTGAAAGCAGATGCAGCCGAATTAATAACAGGGACATCAATGCACTATACAAAGTCATATAGTGGAAGGGGTGGGATGGGGGGCAAAGAATGCAGAAAAGAATTCTGTGTCACTTTTGCAACAAAAAGTAACTGAAATAAGGAGAAACAGTAATATAAGGATTTGGAAATCCAAATGTAAAAAGTAGATTCATCTGAAAAGATTATTTCATCATGCATTATATATTTACTGTTTAATGCAGAGTCTCTGGACAAATTGAATGTAACTTAATTATAGGATGAAGGGGTTCTAAAAAATTACTTAAACCCCTAAATGTTCTTGAATTTACTTCAGTGAATAGGTTTCTGCGCGTCACATTTTCTGTGAGGCCACCCTGCAAGGATCCTTTTATCACCTGTTAAATAGATGCTATTCCTCTTAACTAACCACAAAGAAAGCTCAGTCTAAGGTTCAGTACACTTAACACAAATCCTCCAAAGAAGGGAAGGCTTCAGATAAAACTCAGTGCTTGGCCATAATGAACCTGGTAAATGTTGGTTTCCTGCAATAAAAATAATAGGTGAAATCTTGGTTTATTGAAGTCAATGGGAATTTTGCCATTGATTTTAGCAGGGCCAGTATTGCAACCAATAAATCTACTGAGCAAACTAAAAGAAGTGGGTGAAGGAAGGAAGGGGAATTAATGTAACAGAACCTATACATTATTTCAGTCCTTGTTCTACCCTCCTTTGCCTGAGTGAACAGCTCCTGATACTCCTGAGATGTGCTCACAGAAACTATTGTGGCAGTGTCCCGAACACCAAATATTTACAAAAGCATTTAATGATTAATTCTGAAACAGGAAAATCAGCTTTGTTGTTATAATGAGTCAGTCTCAGATTCAACCAGAGGTTGTTTTAGGGGTGAGTAACCAAGGGCAATTGCCCAAGACTGGATACCGTGGGGAGTGTGTCAGACTACAATAATTAAAAATACAAGTTATCCAATATGCTTCAATCTATGCCTGTGTTCTTGCTAGTCAAAACTTGCTGTAGCTCCACACAGATACAGTTAGATCTTTCAAACACAATACTTTCTGTGAGTAAAATAACAAGCAAAAAATTTAGTTAGAAATATAAATGTCTTTCTGTCTTTTTATATTTATATCCCTATCTGTGTTTCTTTTTATTGATGCGTGAAAATATCTAATTTCTGATTTCTGATGTGTAATAAGTGTAGCCATCATATTTTTGCATGGGTTTTCCCAGACATTGATTACACACATGCACCACATGGCCCATGTACAGCAAGGCAGTTTCATAAAGCAGCGGACTAACAAATCAAGCACTGTACAGCCACACCACAGACATGCTATGGTCCTATCTGGAAACAAAAAACATTGAATGTGAGGAAATGTATGTGTTGGTACCCCATCATAGGCTGTACCATTGTACTTGAGAGCCCTGTGTTTCTTTAGGAGGTGAAAGCTGCGGGAGAAATTTGAACTTCTTGTTCAGGTGTTCCAGTATCTGGACCAGAATATGGAGAAGCACAACCATCCAGGCTGTGGGACTCTTTCATAGGGATTATTTGTAACCAAGGGATAGTTTAGAAAAAAAAAAAATTTACTAGTTAGAAAACAACAAGAAGCAAAGGATGGTTAAAAATACATTATCTGATGTGAAAGAGATATACAGGCAAAATATTTCTGAACATAAAAGCGTGGTGTAGAAATGTGATGGATCTGTAAAATGTCCCTTGAACCAGCTTAATATCTGTTAACATTTGTCTCACAGTAATAAACTAAAACAGAGTAAACTTACACTGGGAGTGGAAAATGATGACATTGTTTTGCAATACACAGTTTTCCTTGGCTGTTAAATCTCATTTTAATACTTATCAGAGTATTGAACAATAAATTTTCTACACCACTTAAAACACTCTGCAGGTTTCTAATCCAGAGTGGTTACCTCGCAATTCAAGCAAATGTTTTTGATGTCTGAAACTGTAGAACATCCACTTTGTTTTTGACCATCATGGGTATTAAGTGATTCTCCAAACTGGGTTAAAGAAACAAACAAACAAACAAACCACCAACAACTCTCTTATGGAGAAAATATTTTACATTGTGGCAGTGTTCTTTCTCTGTAAAAATGTTTTTAAAACTAGTAGGAGATGCACATAAATGATCAAATTTGCAATAAATCTTTTGTGAACTCAGCTGATGGGGCTCATCAGAACATCTAACAGTAGTTGCTCCTAAGCACAGGAATGCTTATAGATAAGATGAAAGCAGGCCTTCTTATTAATCACACTGTGTATCTGACTCTTGCTCCTTTCTTCAGTCTTTAAATCAACTCCATCTGGTTCTTACTATTTAGTTGTGCAGCTTACCTTTCACAATGAAACATGCTTACTGCTGCAGAAGCAGGTCCAATGTGATTAAAATTATTAGGTAAAACAGTGGTTGCTTAAGTCTGGAATCAGGAAACCATAAAAAACATGATCAGGCACAAAATGAAACTGAGGACCAAATCTTCACTGGGTGTAAATTGGCTAGACTCCAGCTGATTTCAGTGAAAGGTATTAAAAACAATGTTCTGGGCCACCTTTCTTTATGTTAATACTTTATGGAGCACATCAAGCAAGATGCTAGAACAATGCTTGTATAAGCAAGAAACAATCTCATCATATTGCAGACTAGTCCTGGGTTCATGATCTGTTGTGGCAGGGCGAGGACCTAGGTAGCTAGAAGGGAATGACCCTGCCTGTGTTAACTAAAACAAACAGAAACAAAAAGTGACCCTCGCTTTGGGGTGCCCAGTATATTTAGAGAGTCCTAATTCAGAATCTGTTCAACAGACTGCAAATGCAAGCCAAACAACATCACGACAACAAAAGCAAAGGGGCAAAACAGCTTTCTATGGTTTTTGGTCAACAACTTCCTTCTTTTATGGGCATGACAGTGTCTCCATTTGTTTACTTTTTTGGTCAGAGCTAAACTAAGCTGTGTTCATTGCTGAGTTTGTGAAACTCTTTGTGGCGATCTAACCCAGTAAAAAATCATATTGCTGAATGACTGTGAGATAGGAATAATCCAGGGGAGGTAGGATATCGTAGGATCTCTTCCAGGTAGGACTTACATGTAAGTTACGATGTACAAGTAGGACCCGGCATTTTGCTGTGGTGAGCTTTGTTCTTTTAGGGGTTCATTTTGGAGCTGCCATGACATCTCTACCACAAATGCTTACTGCAACCTTGACACAGACAGAGGCAGGCAGGGCCTGCTCCAGCTCGTGCCAGCAGGCCGTGATACTAGGAAAAACATTGGTTCTCTGTGACTGGAAGGGGCTACCCAGGCAGTCATGTCCCTACCCAACAGTCACAGGTCAGCTGAGACTTGGGCTCCCCCTGAAAACGTTGAAATTTCCCCTTTTGGCAAGAATGCCAGCTATACACCCTTATGTCACCAGAATGCCTAAACAGGTAAAAATACCACAACTACAACCTTTTCTCTTTTCCAGCTTGAGAACTACATTGTGGAAAACATGAAATCAGAGATGGTGCAGCTGCAGCAGAATGCTGTGCAGAACCACACCGCCACCATGCTCGAGATAGGGACCAGCCTCCTCAGTCAGACAGCGGAGCAGACGAGAAAACTCACGGATGTTGAAACCCAGGTATGTTCCCTGGGTGGTTTTCTAAAAGCTGTTAATTGCAGAGAGCTTTTCCGATCCTCTTTCTTTTCTAATGCATCACCACAGAAAACATTTCAACACAGGGCTCCAAGAAACATACACGCTCTGTTTCTTGGTAACAACAGCGGTGATAAGTGACCCTTGTTATGGGTCTTTCTTTTGATTTCATTTGGTTAGTATATTTAGCTCTGTGTGTGTAAGGCAGGCAGGACTGTCCAGGAAACTAAATCATCATTTGAATTCAAGTAAACAGCCCAGCTACCAACTGTGAGTGATACAAGTGTCAGGGTAAATAACGAGTTTCAGGCTAAAATAATCTGATCTCCATTGTTGTTTGCTTCTTTACTATTACAAGAAAGTTTGTTTGTTTTCTGCAATATGTTTCCAGCTTTTTGAAAAGTAGTGTATGCCTGCAGTTTTTAAACTGTGAAGAGAGAGGGACAAACATCAGCTTATTTATAAAACACTGTGTATTTGTTATTACTGTAAAATTGTACAATATCACATGAATTTAAAGAGCCATCTCCATATGATTCCTAGCACTAAAATCACTGTTGTAATTGAAGTAACAAGAGTATCACTGTCGTAACATAGAGTATAATTTCATACTGGGCTTATTGCAAAGATATGTAGTACTTTTTGCCTTTTCTTTTATCAGTTTAAGATGCTTATTTGTTTTCCTTATTTTTGCTGACTTCCTCTTGATCTTCGTAGCACATGGTATATTACCAGCTGCACTGCATTCGTTGTTCATTTAGAACAGGGGAATTAAAGATTTGCCTTTATTTGGTTTGTTCTAGTAGCATATGTACTTCTTGAGAGATCGTATTTTCTGTTCTAATGTCCTTACTCACGTTTACAATACCATTCCCAAATTTTTACGTAATCGCATTACAGTACACTCAGAAACACCAGTAATTATGAAAGACAGATACACTGTCTTATACAAGTTCCCTGCACCTTTTTCTCTACATCTTGATTAATAGAGCAACATTCACTTATAAATGTTGTGATCTCAAATGACCACAGTTTCTAAAACATAGTATATTGACTTATGAAAATGTTGGGGAAAATCTTTAATTCAGTATCAACAGAATATCTAAATGGAAACATAAGAGGTGAAGACCTATGGGATGTAGTATCATATGTTCAATAAAGAAAAAGGAGGTGTCGGAACTCTTCTTATATATCTCAAAAGGCCTACCTAGGTGTAAGTGTTGACTAGTCATTCACGTTTTCCTCCTTTAAGCAGGTAAGGGACAGAATGTGCATTGCCTCTGTCTCACTTTTCCTTTGAGGAACCACTTCAACGTAGGGGTATCACTGGCAACTTTATGAAGGAGTGAATTACTTCCTCCTTCTATACCTATTGCTGAAGAATTTAAGGGATGCCTAAGATATCACTGGGTGTGGCTCTTCCTTGTAGCAGTACTTGCTCTGACTTTTAGCTCAGTGATGGCATTTCCCACCTCCCCTCTTTCAGCAGTATGAGAAACTCCCTGGCTCTACCATCCATCAGAAAAGAGTGGTGCAGGTGGCTCAAGAAAGTGAAAAGAGACTGCTCTTGGCAGTGATGGAGGTAGCCAGCTGCATGGCAGAGTGGTGAAGGTCTGTAGGATAGAAGGAGAAGAAAGGTAGGCCAGGATTTCATGCCTGTAATAAGAAGTACTCATACCAGAGTAAAGAGGAGTCTGAAGGACTGAAGATAGAGCCTCCACTTCTTTAAAATGTCACTGACCCCTCCCAATCCCTGATTCATCCCAAATCCCACTGATTCCCTCTGGGCTTTCTTCTCTACCTGAAGCTCTACTGACATTTTGTAGGCTGCTTTATAGATGTATTCTCTCTGGAAATCTGTTGGTGCTTTCCTGTCTTCTTACCCCTTGCCAACCTTCATAATAACCTTCAATTTCTGCCAGGTCCCTCTGAAACTGCGATGGTGCCTCCTGGCACTTCCAAATATATCCATCTTGAACAACATAACAGCTGCAAACTGATCATTTCCAAATTTTTCAACCTCTGTACACTTAAAAAAGGACAACTCAAGCTGCTCTGTGAACGACAACAATTTAAAAAAAAATAAGGCACTGGGTTGAGTTTGACAGCCATTCTTTTTGCTTTATGTTCTGTAACAAATTCCTATCAGGTATGCATGAGAAAATGTTACCATATAATCCTATGATGATACTGATAAATACTCTTCCAAGAAAGGTCTGATAGGTTCCATTAAAGAGGCATCATGTTCCATTCCAGAAGTGATTGCATCTCAGGTGTTGTGTGCACACATACCTATAAAAATAACTTATACACACTCCTCCAGACTCTATGTAATGAACGACAGTATACCAACAAAATCAGCTAATATTAATTAATATTGCTGCTTTCATTCTTGAAAGCATTCTATTATTTCCACTTTTGAACTATTTTTTGTTAGAATCTATCCTCTTTCATCTAGTTAAAAGGCTTCTTTTGGTGTGATGTGCTTAATAAAACTTGTGCTATTGACACAGATCACCAGTAAAGTGAAAGACAATCGCATAAAGCAATGTTTAGGATCACAGCCTTCATCTTAAAAATCTGTGTAAGAGTGCAAGTAGTGATAACATAAGCAGACACCAGACTTCTGCCAACACTGCAAAAGAGAGAACTCAGGGGAAAGCTAAAGTAGGAATTCTGTTTACAAAATAGCGGATGTAACACTTTGGCTTCAGTCCAAGTACTCTTGCACTCTTCTGGTTTAAGCATGCTTTATAGGAACGCATGTTTGAGGCATGCCTCTTGTTCTTTCCATTAAAATAAAGCTTATTTGGCAGTCACCTTTCCTTTTTCTGCCGGCCTAGTATTATTCTACAGTAAACAGGGTGCCAGAATATCAGCTGGTACATATCAGTGTAGCTTGATTGAGTTCATTTGCACCAGCTGAGCAGCTGAGGTTAAAAAAGGATTTAGAAACAATTTCTGACAAATCATCAAATCAGAATGAAATGGTTGCATTATGTTGCTATAACAACATAACCAGCACAATATAAACATTAATGTTTTTAATTTATCCTTAAGGTGCTAAATCAAACATCCAGACTTGAAATTCAGCTACTGGAAAATTCACTGTCAACGTACAAACTAGAAAAACAGCTGCTACAACAGACACACGAAATCCTGAAAATTCATGAGAAAAACAGGTAAGAATGAGTAGTTGGTCTCTTACACTCTTTCTCTGTTCATCACAAAGTGGTCTGTGCATACTTTGTCCTAAGCAACTGATGAAATGGAAGAAACAAATATGGTAAATGGAAAGTATAGGTCATGTTTATGAAACGGCTAAAAGAGCTAGGGTGTGAACTCCTGTGTGTTAGCTCCTGTATGATAAATGAAAGTTGATTTTTACCACTTTTCATGTGCACTGTAAGTTTACATCTCAATTTTCTTCATGATGACTTAGTCATATGACCACAGTTCCTGCTACTGAAAAGCATAAGGATAACTCATATAAGCACTTTCAAGTAGAAAAATATTAATAATAAATTATGAGATTATCAACTACCTTAAAGCACATAAGAAACAGAAAATCTTCAGTAGTTTATCTTTCTAATTATAATGGATACAAAGATCTAATATGTAGAAGGATCTCTCTCTCCCTTTGAACTCAATTGTATATAGCATATTTGGAGCCATGATCCATTTAAAGAATAAGTGAATGATAAAGATTTGGGTTTTATATTGAAATTGAAGAAAAAACTGTTTAGTAGCACATAAATTTTTAAGCAGAGAAGTGAGAGTCAAGAATAAGTTCCAGTGTTGTCCCTTTCTGTGACACAGGGACTCAGTACCTGAAGTCACTGGATTTAGCAAACCAGTATCTCAGAAAGTACGTGTGGTAGGTTGACTTTGTTTGGCTGCCAGACACCCACCCAGCCGTTCTCTCACTCCCCGTCATCAACAGGACAGAGGGAGAAAATATGAGGAAAAATCTTCTGGTCGAGATAAAGACAGGGAAATCACTTACCATTTACTCTCATGGGCAAAGCAGCCTTATTTATTGCCAATTAATAACAGCGTAGGATAGTGAGAAATAAAAACAAAACCAAAAAGACCTTTCTCTCCTACCTCCCCTTCTTCCCAAGCTCAACTTCACTCCTCACTCTTCTACCTCCCCCCCGGAGCAGTGCAGAAGGATGAGGAATGGGGGTTGTGGTCATTTCACAACACTTAGTCTCTCCTTCCTCATGCTCTTTCCCCTCTCCAGTGTGGTTCTTTCCCACGGACTGCAGTCCTTCAGGATAAGATTCCTCCAATGTTGGGTCTCCACAGCCTGCAGTTTCCTTCTGGACATCTCCACCTGCTCCACCATGGGCTCTCTCAGACACTACAGGGGAATCTCTGCTCCAGTGCCTCCTCCCCTCCTTCTTCTCTGACCTTGTGTCTGTGGCATTGTTTCTCTCACTGTCTTCCCTCACTCCTCACACTGTCATGTGATGTTTTTACCCTTTCTCAAGTATGTTTTCCCCAAAGCGCAACCACCTTGGCTGATGGGTTCAGCTGTGCCCTGTGGTGGGTCCGCTGGAGCAGGCTGGAACCAGCTGGAAACGGCTGTGTCCGGCACGGGGCAGCCCTGGCCCCTCCTCACAGAGGCCATCCCTGCAGCCGCCAAGCTGCCCTGGACACCTGTACTCAGTACAGGGGGTAAAGCAATTTTCCTTCTTGGCTGCCCTTCTAGAGACCTAACATATTCCTGCCTCTGTAACGGCCAGGTTTAGGCAGGGAGGACAGAGAGTGTTTTCACTCCCCAGCTTCACTCTCAGCTCCCTTCTAGAAAGAACAACTGTGAGGTAAGTCTAACTAGGACTAAGATTTCTATTTCCTGTATCTACCTTTGACATTGAAATTTGGCAAACAGCTTTAAAAGTGAGGTAGTTACTGAAGCATCCTGTACAAGCTTTAGTGGACTGTTTAAATTGAGATCAGACAGTTTGCCAAAAAAGGCAGCGTGACTGCAGTGCTGCTGGACAGGAATCGTCAACTGAGGCGGAAAGACCTGGCCCAGGGTTATATGTAAGGAAGACTAATACCACGATAGGCAAGGAGCTACTGGGAAAAGAAGGCAAGGAACCAGGTAATGATGAAAAATAGAAAATGTTGTTACAAGCAGAGAGTCCCTTGGGAGACAGTCCTGAAGGGCAAAGGGGTCCAGGAAGGCTGGACGTCCTTCAAGAAGGAAGTCTTAAAAGCGCAAGAGCAGGCTGTCCCCATGTGCCATAAGAAGAACGGGCGGGGAAGACGACTGTCCTGGATGAACAGGGAGCTTTTCCTGGGACTCAGGAAAAAAAGGGGAGTTTATCACTTGTGGAAATGTGTTTGTTAAATGCGCAGAGCTGGTCAAATAATATACCATTATTGCTACTGGTTATGAAAACCAATTTAATGTATTTAATCTAACAACTGTTCATAACCAGTAATTCCAGCAAATATTATTCTGGAGAAGTTGGATTACATTGAAAACTCTTGAACTCCACAGATTTCCCTTGACCAATTGGAAATATTAATAAATTACTGTGGGATTAAGTTTGACTTCCGCCATCTCAAAATTATGTAATTCACCTAAACTGTGTATGTGGGCTCTCCCTGCAGTCCATGGAGAGAGTAGGCATGTGCAGGAGGTAGTTCATTCTACATATTTTACAAACCTATTTCCATTTGGGATTAACCCAAGAATTAGTTAAGTATATAAATACTTGCATTTTTATCTGCTGCAATCTGGTTAGCAACAAAATTTTATTGGCTGCTCAAAAGACTGAGTCTTGTGTACTTAATAATCTGAATTTATTTATTTATCTTAGCAATGTGTCAGGTTATAAAGCCTTCATGTCAGTAAACAATTAAGTTTTACTTAAGTTCACCTTTGACTTGGCTGACATTATGATGAAATGGTCTGTGGCATGACAAAATAGTCTGCCTTGGTTTTTTGGAAGAAAAGGAGGGGCATGTTAAAAAGCACATTTTATACCCAATTGTTTCTCTCAAAAGAACAGTTGTACGTGGATAAATGAAAAAGCACCTGGAGTTTCATCTTGTAATGAAGCAAGAACCTAGCATATACTGTCCTGGTTCAGTTATTCTCTCCTTGGGAGTGATAAAATTGGGGAGAGGGCAGTATTATGATTACACTAAACTATGGATACATCATCCTGTATCACCATCTACCCCTAACAACGAACCACGTAATCTTGGCCTTGTAGGTCCTGATCCTAAAATCAATTATGCGTGTGTCAGGTTCACTATGGGACAAATCTTGGTGATCTCAGCAGATACTAGGTCTCTGGACATGCCAATGATTTTAGCTTGCTTAACTTGAAACAGTACTTACAGATTACCCATCAGGCTATGTTCAGTAGTTGTTTGCAGTTAAAATGTCTTCATCCCTCTCCATATCACTTTCACGTCAATAAAACAGAGAAAACTCCTTTTATCCGCATTGCTTATGTGGACTATAAGCTTTTTTGGAAAAGGACTTTCTTTTGCTGTAGGTGTACACCACAGTGGGAAGGAGCGTAGGAACTATTATCATTACAAAAATAATCAAAACAGATGGTGTACTGTGAGCAGATAATTTCTTTCTCTGTGCTAAAATTTCCTCTATATAAAATAAAAATAATAATCTTAATCACTTTTAAAGAACTGGATTTTGGATGAAAGTAATGCAAAATCTTATACTAATAACAACTGATTGTTGATGTACTATAGTAATTTGTATATTATCCTTAAATAAAATGAACACTGCATATCAACAGGGGACCAATGCATGTTCTTTAGACTAGAAATATATCTATTCTTGGCCTTTCTCTTTACTTCCTGCCTCTGCTGGGAAGAGTGGCCAATTTTTTCCTTTTTATCTCACTGCAGTGAAAGATATTCCATGGCATAAGTAGAGTCACATTTGCCCCAGAATCATGTTTCTATTGAGTGCTCTCATGCCATAAATAATTTAGTTTTGTGGGTTCCCACCCACTATAATATAAATGGTGGTTTCTTCCATTGCCATTTTTTCTCCCACAAGAGCTTTCTAAAAACCATTTTGATTTATTCTTGAAAGATTTCCCTGCTTAAGTGCCTTTATGAGCCCCCTTTTTTTTTCCAGAGTGTACCAGCTGTGCTTAACTTATTGTGTGCCATTTGTTTCAATATGCAGGGGTGAAAACAACTTTTTATTTACTCAAATGAAACAAATGAAGAAAAATATAACGGAATACTGGATCTTCCAGCAATAAATAGTGGAAGTGATATTTAAACATAAAATCCAGCTTGAATTTGCAGACAATCAAACTAGATTAACACGTTCAGTACAAGAACTGTTGTATCCTATGAAAGGCAAGGGCTCAGGAATGATTCTTGAATTTCCATCCGACTGTGTGAAAGATGAGGAAACACAATATGCTTATTTGCAAGTTTCGCATATACTAAAAAGATAAATCCAGATTTTTCACTTCAGTTTTGTGATTTAAATGGAATTCTCTTGTCATTGGTATAAAAAATAGATTTACTGATGGTAAGTAACCAATTAATTACTTTACTGGTCTTGAGAAATATGGGGACACATATTTTTACATTTTTTTTTTATTTCCTTAAACTGATCAGACAATATCAGACCATCAAAGTATGAGTGGTCAGCACCTAACAATACATGCAAAATTTCACTCATGTAAAAGCAAGTACAAAGAAGCTGTCTCAATGAGAAAATACCGTTCTTGCACTCAAAAGTGAGCGTTTAAATCCTCTACCTGTTTGTCTTCTCATACATACATAATACAAGAGAACCACATGTATACAGCCAAAGTATTTTTTTCTAGTGTGATGTTACTTGTCTTTATTTATTGAATAGCTCAACAAAGTAAATGTTTCTATCTGTTTTTTTAATAAATCCAGATTTTTTAAAAGATCATTTTAATGCAAAAGGTGTCCATCTCTAAGATCTGGTCTATATCCTGTTCTCACATGTCTAAACCGAGGCCTCTGAAAACAAAGATTAACAAAAAGGTCTCTTAAACTGCTATGGTCTGGAATGGATTAGTGAATAAACTACCTACCTTATAAGGCAGATTGTCTAAACCAGACTTTCCTTCCTCCCCAGAGAGCTACCAGAGTGCTTTCTATATGTTCTACTCCATCACCTTTCAAAATGACAGCAGCTTTCACTGCAAGTCGTTCTTTGACTTCTGTTCAGGCCTTCTACCCTCTCCAGCATTATCAGAGGGCTTTTTCTGAGTCAGCTGGACACAGCACAGTTGCACTGAGGCATCCCTCTGGCTTATATCCTGACAAAGTTAACGTATCATTTGTGTGGTTGAAAATAGATTCCTAGCCCCGCCAAAATCAGTAGGTTAGACATTGAACATGGTTAACCTTTAGGAAAATTAAGTTTGTCTGGGTTTGGGTGGGGGTGTGTGTTTGTTTTTAATTTAATTGTCTTCTAGATAATGACTCCAAAGAGTCATTGTCCAATGGATAATATTGATATTTGTCCATGTTAACAACATTTGTTTCTTCACAACTTCATTCTGTTCCCCAAATGCCTGATTTGTTTCCCCAAATTGAAGGTTAAAATTATAAAAAGCACACATATATATGTGTATGGGCGTGTGTGTGTGTATATATGTATATACATATATGATGCTTCTAGTGAATGGTGATTTATTTTTATTGTGGGTATTGTAGTTTGCATGACTGCTTCATCTGTCTAGGTCAGTAATGTTTTCAAACATATAGGAATTTCACACATATAGGAAATGTATAGGAATTTTAAATGTATAGGAAGCATATACAGTAAACTTACTGTAAAAAAGAGCCAGTCAATACATCATGCCCATAAGATTTTACTAGAAAGTGTTATAAAAGAATGTTATGTAACAATTTCAGTCAACCTTTACAGATTGTTGGATTAATTGGTATAGAGACAGCCTTCTTTTTGTTTTCTTTAGTATTTTATGTCAGCAATAGTCATTAATGAAAACTAGTAGAAATATTTTCATTTTAACTCTGACTTCACAATGCCTCTTTAAAAAAATAAGAAAATATCTTTACCAAGCACTCAGCAAAGTTATTTCTTCATGGTATTTGTCTATTAGAAATTGTCTGATGTCACAATCTAAAAAGAGAATAGAGTGGTCTCAAAACTATTAAAAAAAACCAACTCTAAATACCTTTGTAATTGGTTTCAACCTGTTTCAAGATTTTTTGATGAGGTTTCTAACACTTTTTTTTAAATTTAAACGAGCTATAATAAATATGAATGTAACAATACAAATGAAAAATTCTGGTCACATTGGAGTCAAAGGCCATAAGAGCAGCTTTTCTCATGCTGTTTAAGGATTTCTTCCTTTTGGAATAGACCAGTGCAGAAATCCCCAATCTATGTGAAGTGTTTGCTTTTGTTCATGTGGAGCTTTGGCCAAAGGTTTCTCATTGATTCTTAGTAAAACACAATGCATGTTTTGGATTTCTCCCAGGAATACGGGGAGTGGTCCTATCCTCAGGACTTATTCTTATCTGTTATAGATTTATGGATATAAAAAGATCATTGCATAAATGCATAGGCATTCCTTAAAAGAGTTTAATTTTGCAGTTTATAATAACAGGACTTTTAATCTACATAGTAAACTGTAAATGAACCAAGTGCTGTGACACTCCCATCTTTCTACCACATGTTGACACACTACTCATATATATTAGGATGTATCATTACTAAAGCCGTAAAACATCTGCTTGTTGTCTGTCTCTGTAGATGCCAAACTGGGAAGCTCTAAACATTCTTCCTTCTTGCTTGACATGGCCAGTGTTGCTACAAATAAGACTGTCATCACCATGGGTTCATTTGCTATGGTCTTAGGCTACGGTGGGAAACAAATAATGCAATGCACAAATTGTGGCTGTCAAAGGCTCTTTCTTTTACATGAAATCATTCAGATCTGGAAATCATTTAGATGTGGACATGCAGATAGGATGTTGTGGAATTAGGGAAGTGCCCTATACTGTACTAGGATATGAACAAAGATAAAGGGAACTTTTTTTGTCTTTACTTACCATTTAACTATAAAGCAATATTCTGGCTTCAAGAATGACGTCTTCTCTTCCATTGACAATACACAACATTTTCGATGGACTGTAAGATGTCAGACTGGGATGTGGCCACATCTAGCACCCTACAGACTGTGCCCAGGTCCCACCTTGTTCCTATCCAAAGTGCATTGATATAACTTACAGTCTATCAGAAAATTTAAAATCTAGAGTCAAAATGAGCATTTCAATAATTTTCATGAAAAAGTGGACAGAACTGATAAAATTCACATAGAACATTTTTTTATTTTGTTAAACAGTATTTTATGACTAAAACCAGTTCCATCAGAACATTTTCAACCACTTCTGCCTAACTAAACTAATTAGTCTGACCTTCTGCATAACAAAGCTCAAAGACTTCCACATAAATCTTCTCAAAAAAATCCGTATGAGTCTAGAACATAAACACATCGTGCTTAATGTTAGAGTTCAAGTGATGAAAAAAATCAGCTACAGGTCTGAGAAGGTGTTAAAATAATTTATTTTCTTTGGCTTCAAAATCCATACTTTGTTTCAGATTGAAACTTTCTATCATCTGATTCCAGTCCACCGAATCTTGTTATGCTTTCATTACTAACTAATGAGCCTTTTAGAATGAGATATCATGTTCCCCTTTGCATTTGGGTCCCCACGAAAAAGTGTTTTCCCCTTCCCATCTTTTCTTTTTTTCCCCCTTTACCCAGATCCTTCTGGTTTTCACAGAACTAGGTACGTTGATATTACAAAGTCTATTTTCTTCAGTATCTTTGTAAGTCCCACATTCATAACGTTTCAGAAAAAGAGATTTGCTGCTTGGTTTCTTTTATTTAAAAAAAAGAAAAAAAAAAAGTTTTATATTACTCGAGCTTGTACAGCAAATCCAGGGCCTGAATTTAATCTTTGCATTGTTATCATTTGTAACAGCTCATATTAAGGCTCTGTGATATCTAGTAGAAACAACTCCATATGGATTTTATTACATTCTTCAGTTAGGTTAAATGACCTGAAATTATGCAGGCATTTTGCCACTGATCTATTATCCAGAAGTAAAAACAAAGGTGGCGGGAGAGTGCAAATAGATAAAACCTGAGATTGACTTGAACAGGAAGCAGTTTGTTGGCAAGTTTGTAACCACCAGTTGGTTTATGGGCATGAGAAACACCTCTTTTGGCGTATACAGTAGAATTACTGAACAGAAAGTAGCAGAGGGATTGAATTAATTTCTTTATCTAATACTAATAAAATCTTTCTGCTAAACTCACACCACAGCATCAAAGCACTGGCCTGAAAGAAGTTATTGTTCACTCTTGGCAGAAATTAGCTGTCCTTTATGTCTATAACTCCTCTATTCTTCTAGATATAGTCTGACATGCCTTTGATTTTTGTAAATGGTACACTTCCGACTCAAGACAGAGAGGGTACTAGAAAAAGAATATTAGTCAGGAGAAAGTGTTTCCATACATGTGTAAAATTATTTATAAAAATTGATGTGAGCAGGTCGCATAGTATGATGTCAAACAGTTTTCTATCTGAGGAGCCTTTTGTGGAACCAGAAAAGGGGGGGATATCTATGTGGACTCAAGGAAAACAAGAGAATCCTACCTTAAAACGCAAACTTCTGATTTATCTTTTGGGGAAACAGTACTATTCTTGATGTGAAAGCAGATACCACACATCTGGTGCACAATTCCTTTCCCAGCTTCACAGACCACTTCAAATGGTATTTTTATTGTGGGTTCCATATGCCTTGATGGTATTCCATAGCTCCTAATGCTTATCTTCCATTCAGTGGTAAGGCCCTTCACAAACTCTTCCACACTATCAATAAATACTAGTATCCATACTACCAATGATGTCCTCTTTGATGCCCTGCTCTTCTCCCTCCTTTGCCTACTTTAAGCTTTTCTGCCTGAACTTCTTCTATATTCATATGTATTACTGGCCCTATGCTTGTGCCCTTGGATGGGTGTAACAACTAGATATGTAGTTCCATGCACTTTACTCTAAGCATTACAGCATGCAAACTTCACAAAATGGAACCTTAGATGGGCTGAATTAGTAGGTGTGACTTATTTAGAATAAATTATTTATGTACTGAATTCTATGGTGAAAAATAAAATAGTTCTGTTTTCTGTATTAATAAATATGTTGGCATGAAACAATATATACTAATTGTTTTATTTCATTTTAGTTTACTTGAGCACAGAATTTTAGAAATGGAAGAAAGGCATAAAGAGGAGCTGGACACTTTGAAGGAGGAAAAAGAGAACCTACAAAGCTTGGTCACACGACAAAGCTACGTAATCCAGGAACTAGAGAAGCAGTTAAACAAGGCAACAAGCAATAACAGTGTCCTGCAGAAACAGCAGCTTGAATTGATGGATACAGTTCACACTCTGATCACCCTCTGTTCCAAGGAAGGAGGTAAGAAAGTAGCATTATAAAACATTAGAAATACTAGGAAATTTCTTCTGAAGGAAGTCCTGAATTTTTGGAAAGGCAGAACATAATAAGCTTATGCCAAGAAAGAAAAGGACATTATAACTGAGGACAAATGAGCTGATGAGAACCCACGAATCAAATAAGGTTCAGGCAGTGCTGAGGCCGACCCTTGTACTATTGGCCATTTTTCATTTTTTGAATTTAATATCATTGAGTTGCTATACCTTGACCGTAGCTGATGTAGGCCATAACTCCATTGACTTCACATTAGCAATACTGATTTGTTCCTCTGAGCATCTCTTTCCTTCTGCTGGGAAGGAAACCATCCAACCAACCATGGATGTTAACTTTATAGATGCCTATATCTTATTTACTGTAGACTTCTTTTACAATCAAAAGAGAGAACAGGGTACTGAACAAAGGAAAGTAACCCAGAACTTTATACATATATATGGGTTATAATGTTGATGAACTTGGATGTAGGCACTTATGATGCTGTAGACATCCAAAAGATGTATCTCTTCTCTTGAATGAGATTTTATTTATAATAAGGGATCATTTTTCTTCCTTCTGCCTTGCTGGATTTTGTTTGTTTGTTTCTGGGTACATTAGGCACACTACAAACACAAAAGATAGAAATAATATCGTTTGAAAGAAGGGGTTGACAAAGACTCTAGGACAATTCTGTTCAAGTCTGCCTTTCTTAGTAAACAGGTTTCTTTCAGAGACTGAGAAAGAAATTCAGGTAGGATTTCATTTTTCAAATGCTAAAGATACTGCAAAATGTCTCTGGAAAAAAATTCCTCTCATCAGAATTGGTCAAGGAAGATGGGTGAACAGAGACCACTGTAAAGGATGGAAATGGGACACTGGAAAGAACAAATTAGTAACTATGAAAAACAAGGCAAAGTCATACAGAAGAGAGGGAAGAAGAAAAGTAAGGGAGAATGTAAGAGAAAAGGCATACGCTAAGAATAACAGCTAAAAGGGGATTAACAGCTGTGCCTCGTATGGCATACAGAGTGTTAAAAATACTGGGGAAAATCAAGTTGAGGAAAGAAAATAATATCCATCTGGGAAGAAGCCATCAAAGCCCTTCTGAGAGAGGGTACAGCGTAAACTTAGAGAGAAACTGTAGGTGTGCGAATTGTGCTAGTCATTCAGTGAGTGTGGAAGCATGGATGAAAGAGGTCTATGCGAGGTTAAGTACCAGCAGTCCAAAGAGCCCAGCGTATTTGCTCATTGTAATTCTAGAGCTCTAAGTGCCATAAATTATCTAAAAAACCAAAAAGCAAAAAACAAACAAAACCCCCTAAGAACAACCCCATCCCCCCAATCAAAACCTTGTCACCTGCATCATTATTCAATACTCTGTTTAAGTGGGAGAAGGACATATTAGATCATTCAAACTATTCAGCTCAAGGCAGTGTGGGTTTGCTCTCTACTATATATTCCCATGCAACTTGTGTGGCTTAAATCTGAACTGCTCCAGTAACGAGGATTACATCTCTTCCTTTGGAAGTGTTGCATGCTTGGGCTGGTTGTTGATAGACTACTTTTTTAAAAAAAATTTTTCCCCCCCTCATGTTCATTGTAAATGTTCCCTTCTGCTTATTCTGTTATACTGTTCCCCAGCATTTTGAATTAAATAACATCCTTCATAGTAGGCTGTTCTCATATCAGTAGAGAAACACTGTGATGCAATGCAAATCCTTTATTGTATTTTATGGTCTTTTGGCAAAGAAACCTGGCAAAGCTGTGTTCAGAGTGTTCTAATAGAGCTCAGGAGCACTTTAAAATTAATATCAAAATGAAAGATATATTATTCTCATACAGAGACATACTGCAAGTTCTTTTTAAGGTTAGAAACAGATTTTCTAATAATTTTGAATTTGATTCAAAGGAAAAAAACCAAACAAACCAACATTTCTCCTAAACTTAGTTTCCTCAGCTGCTTCTTATAAAAACTTTGAGTGAGGATTACAGCAGTGAATGTTTAAAATTGGGCTCCTGGGTAAAATTCAGGTGCCTGAAAACCTGAATTTTCAGCAGTTTTTTTACTCCTGAGGAACTGTGGAAGCAAAAGTTGCTTAGCACAGTTAAATCATAGAATCATAAAATCATAGAATAGTTTGGATTGAAAGGGACCTTTAAAGGCCATCTAGTCCAACCCCCCTGCCGTGGGCAGGGACGTCTTCAACTAGATCAGGTTGCTCAGAGCCACGTCCAACCTGACCTTGAATGTTCCCAGGGATGGGGCATCTACCACCTCTCTGGGCAACCTGTTCCAGCGTTTCACCACCTTTATTGTAAAAATTTTTTTCCTTATATCTAGTCTATATCTACCCTCTTTTAGTTTAAAACCATTCTCCCTTGTTCTGTTACAACAGGCCCTGTTAAAAAGTTTGTCCCCATCTTTCTTATAAGCCCCCTTTAAGTACTGATAGGATGCAATAAGGTCTCCCCGAAGACTTCTCTTCTCTAGGCTGAATAACCTAAATGCCTAAATAGAATTTTAATAGCCTAACTCAAACTCCTGATTTTGGACTTCATTACCTTTTGTCTATTGACATGTTCAGAATTTCCCTGGATACCTTTTTTATTTAAAGAGAATAATTTGAAGAGAAATAATTGCAGAAATGTTTCCACTTACTGTCTGTTTAAGTCTAGCTGACCAACATTTTTGCTAAGTACATTCACAGCTGAAAAAGGAGCCATAATAATATTATACTGGAGCACAAGACCACTCTAATGAAGGCTGAATACTAAAGCATTTGGTTGTACCAGAAAATAATACCAGCTTCACTCTGTGCAAATATATGTTGAAGATAGAAAAGTATGCATGCTGGGAAGTACAACTGGAGTTACTCTAAATTCTCACAAAAATATGAAGTTTAGATAGTCTTACACAAGTCTTTATGTGTGCACTAATGTTCAAAACATAAAATATGCTATGAGAACTGGTGTTTATTTGCAGATAGAGAATAACAAAATGTGATACATAAATCAGTGACACCACTTCTGTCTTATACTTTGGTAAATCTCAGTCATCTACTTTCATAAGGGATATAGCAGAAATGGAAATGGTCCAGAAAAGAATAGGACAATGGAAATAATTAGAGACCTGGAACGACTTCCATATGAGGAGAGAGAGCTGTAACATACAGAACTATTAGATGGGAAAGAAGGTATGTGGGATGCTGTTATGGAAGCATACAAAATAAATAATGGTAGGGAGAAAAGGAACAGCCAGTAACATTAAGAGATATTTCCCACTGATAGAAGATAGTACTTGATTGAGTTAAATAAAGGTTGCTAGATATCATTGAGATTGATAAAGATTTTTGAATTATTAGAAAGCTGAAGAGCTAGCAAAGGATAGGTGCTCTTAAAAACCTCAGGCTTTTAACTAGGGACACTCATCTTTGAAAGGAAGCACAACCTAAGTGAGGCGTCAAGTCTAGAAGGCCAGATTGTCAAAAATGAGTAACTTCCTAAGGGTGAACACAAGAGTTGAAAGGAATTGCAAAGTCTAAACCCTGCGGTATTTTGAGAATGGCTTTAAATAATTTTGTTGAATTTTCAAACATAAATTTAAAATGTAAGTAGATATATTTTATATTACATGTACGTGTATATATTTTTAAAAACTGTTATCAGTATCAAGAAACCTAAAAATATCCCCCAAGATAAGTCGCAGACAGAAAAATTATGTTCTTCCTTGGTAAATCATAGTATTCAGGATTTTCCAATTTCTGAAACTGAAATTAGTTATTTTAAAACTATTTTTTGTAAAATAATAATAAAACAGCTGAACAACTTCATTTGAAACCAAGCTGGTGATAACCATTGTTTTTTGATTACAAAACATGAGCTAAATTTCCTCCAGTAATGACATCATCATATCAGAAGATTTATTTTTAGATTAATTTAAATAAGTTGGGAAACTTTCAGAAGTTTGCCTGCGAGGAGCCTGTGAATAATATAGCTGAACAGTGTAGAGATATAGGGCTGAACAGAAACTGCTTTTGTTTAGTTTTACACTCTGAAAAGCTTGGCTAACATAGTCCCTAGTACTGGATGACAACCCTAAGAAATCTGCTTTGGTACTTCCACCATGGCTAGACAAACTTTAAGAGAATTTCGGAAGAATATAAAGGCAAATGAGGAAGAGAGAAAAAAGTAAAAGCCACACAAAGGATAATTTTTTAAAATATAGGTGGACCGAAATACAAAATCGAGATCCCACTGTCAGTGTCAGTTTTGGTACAGACTGGTTTTGGGATGGGGGCCACCTGTAAAACTTGGAATTGTTTGTGAGATTGGTTTCCAAAATACCACCCACCTCTGTCCCAGTGTGAGCGATTCTAGGATTTCAGTTGCATGTAATCCTTAAAATAGACACTCTAATAGGTCACAAAGCCTACAGGGTGTCAAATATATGCAGGATACCAGGGGGACTCACATGTCTCCATTTTGGCCTGTGTCTATGCCTAAATAGATTTGTCACATTTTTTATGTATGTTTTAGGCAGGGGCAACAATCTTGGCAGCAGCTGCCAATACATTTCTAAAATAGAATTTCTGAAAAAGCAGACACTAGCTTTCCAGTTGAAATGATTGTTCATTATGATGAAAATTTAAAGTAACTTTTTAAAGATTAAGTAATCTCCAAATTCAAATATAGACTGATGCCTGAAACTTTTACTTTTCCCCAACAAAAGACAGAGAAATAGAAACATTGAGGTGAAGGCTTAATTAATCACCATAGAGCTATTGCACATCTATCTCCAAGACTGTAGAAGTCCTTCACCTGTATAAGATAAAGTTGGATAGAGATCACATCATTCTTTGCAAAGGTCATCAAAGATTTTGTGATTATTGTTTTCTTTAAACTGTTCATTCCTCATAATACTTTGAGTATTATTTGTCTGAGGATGGATAAAGCATTTTGGAACATTGCTGACAAATTATGTTAAGCAATAGATAATATAATCATCAAAGAAGTGTATACAAGTTCAAACCAAGTAATTCAGAAATTGTATTGGTCCAGTGGGAAATTATGTTTCAAGCCAAATGACACAAAATGTGCCCAGTCAAAAGTCACATATATTTTCAAATGCATTGTTCTTTTTTTTTTCCAGTAGAAGAAAATAGATCTAGAGTGTCTATTGTGTTAACATTAATTTGCATAACTTAGGGTAGCTGCCCAAGTACACCTTCCCACAGGATAACGGAATGTAAAAATTCAATGGGAAAGTATATTTAACAATAAACTTATTTTTCTTTTCCTGTCTTTTATGTTGTCTGTTAGACTGCATAATAACATTTAGTTTGATCTAAACTTGTATAATTCAGAGGACTAATGGAACAGTAGAGAAAGTTTTGTCATGAATGTCTGGTTTTGTGACCTCCTAGTAGGAGAGAAATGAAGCATTAGCTTCCTCTTGAATGCTGACAAGAAGCTAAGCTTAATTCTCAAAATAATACACATATATGCTAGGAATTTACCTCCCCAGAAGTGCCTATCGAGTTCATGAAGTAAATAACGTGGTTACTGGGTCTGGCATTTCTGAAAAGGTACAAATCTCCTGGGTTATGGGTAGTTTTCATATTTTAGAAAGTTATGCAGGAAAAGTAAATATGTCCAAAAATTTATTTTAATCGAATTCATGCTTTTAAAAGCATAGCAATTAATTTATTCAAAACATTAAACAGTAAGTAGTCTATTCCACTTCTTAGACCACTGTTGTTATGATGTTAAAATTATGCTGAAGAGAGTGAGAATAGAGTGAGAACTTCAAAGAAATGACCCAAAGGTTACAGGCACAGGGGAAACTCCATTGACATAAGCAGAATTACCCCTGGCCTACTTCATTAGAAAGACTTCAAAGACACCTTATATAATACAAGCTAGTATTTAAAAAAAAATTAAAATCCCAGTGGGAATCCCAGGGTAGAATAACAGATTCAGGTGTTCTGAAAGGTAATTTTAAATCTTAGTGTTTGGACTGTGTTCAGCAAGAAAAATTTTCTACATTATATTGATTCAGCCATATATTGGAATATAATAATGAAGATATTAAAATCTAATAGATTTTAGACAGCAGTGTAGAGAGTAAGGTGATGATATAGTTCTTGGTCATTTTTCTTCTGTGCATGGAAAAAATAATATTGGTACTCATCTGATATATATTTTGAAGTGACAGCATGTTTTGTCTGGTACCATTTCCCTAACAATATCTTTTCATTCCTTAAGCACTTGCCTCCTGTTTGTACCTCATCCTTGACATTGCTAAGGTTTTTCTCAACATGATGAGACATAACTAGTGAGGCAGAAATCTAGAGTATGGCATATCAGTCACTTCATTATTTTTCTTCTGAAGCATAGAAGCAAACAAAATAAGACTTTTGCTAGATGCACAGAATTTTCTGACCAACTTGGCTGCAAGCTGTAGGACTGAGGTGGATCAGGAGAGTGCTTGAAACATGGTTATAAGAATGCATGAGTAAAGTGACAGTAAGTTTTTTCTTATACCTGAAATTGCATTTTTATTACCAATGTGTTATAACATACTGCAATGTAATAACAAAACATGATGCTTTTCATCTATGAATTCCAATTTTTTTATTAAGGTTATTTTTCTTAATATTAATTAAATTAAAAAACACATACTTGACAAAGTTGGAGAGACCACACCAGAGCTTTAAACAAAACCTCATTTAATGCACTGAAGCCATCTGGTGTTCCACACTTATTTTATTCTGTCGTGAAGTCCTACTTCGATCCCCAAAGGTGTCAAAGCAAATAGCTTCAGCTAAGGTTGACAGTGTGTGTTCAAGAATACTGAAAACATGCGTTTGCTCAGTTTCTCTCTACTTCCTCCTGCTTTAGAGATTTTATGAGCAAGCGGTTTCATTTTTTGAGATATCTTAAAGCAATAACAGAAATACCTTTAGTTTAAAAAGAGATCAGAAGATAACTATCAGAAAACTTCTACCCACAATTCACAAAGCTGACTATTATAAAGATGCATTCCACTTCTTGATCACCTTTATTTATATTTTGAAAGCTGGGCAAAAATTGAATCTTAGTTTTGCACTTAGTGTCATGGAAGAGGAGTCCCCTTACCCTTCCTGTAGCTGGATCCGATTGAGCACATGGACCCACTGAAGTGGAAAGCGCTACAGGGCTGCAGTCAGAGGCCGGGTTGTCTTTGTGCAGTTGTGTAGATATTCAGTTAAACATACACATCAGCACCAGCTTTATCTTGTGTTTCTTGTTTATTCTGTTCAGGTGCTATAGACTTCCTGTTTCCCTTGGAGACTTTCTGTATTGATATGTGTTTTTCAGAGATGCTCAGAAAGATCAAGCAAGAGTTTTTGGGAGTCAGCCTCACCTGACTCACCTAACATTTACAGTGTAGATGTCGAGTCCTGGTCTGGGCTTCCTTTAGAGTCAACAAAGGCACTTTTGTCAAGTGACTTGTCGTAGGATGAGGTGAATTGCATCTGCAAGTACCTTTTTTCTCCATATTATCTGTTAGAGGGTGATGATATTAGTGTTGTTATTTATATGACGGTATCTACATTGGAACAGATTAATTTTATATTCTTGTTTTCTAAAACTACATAATAACAATATTAATTCCAAATCATCATGATTTAAAAATAAAAGTATTTTCATACCTTGATCAGGAAAGAATACCTTAATTTCCAAGTTACGCTGTATAATAAAATGCAATAAAATGTATTAGGTAGGATCAAGCCAGACTTTGGTTTAATAGAGATTCAGTAATGAAATAAGTCAATTTGAATGTGCGGCATTCGAAATTTATGTCAGTGGGAAAATATTTAAACTCTTCAAAACAGAATTGGGGATTCCCATATTTTATCCCTATTAACTTGTTGATGGTCACAGCAGAAGGTCGATATTTATTAGTACTGAAAAATGAATACTTTAAGTACATATTTTTACATTTAAATTCTTGATTGCTAATATTGATATCAATTACCCACCCTCATTCAAAGAGTATATGTCAGTGCCAAATATCACTTCATTCTGCTTTGTGAAAATGGTATTATTCACTCACATGAAAAATATTACAGGGGATATCAGCATATATAAGCCAACTAACAACACTGCTGGTTTCACCCAAACGGCTTGTTAGTGAAAAATTTCTTTGTATGCATACCATTCTTCAGGTGGAAACACTAAATGCACATTAGGGTGCCTGTGTGGAAAAACATAAATCAATTAAAGAAATACGTACACTAGAAATATTAAAGAAAGCCAGTGGCTTAATCTCTCTTGTAGCAGTTTGTGAAAGACCTCTTTAGTTCTCACCTCTCAGTGAATGGCTGGTTACTCACAAAATTGCTGTCTCAAACAGAAACTATTAAGGAACTATATTGCAGCTGGATAATTAAGTGTCTCTATCTCTTTGTAAATGGGCCATAAGGCATTTTATTATTTTGGCTCACTAATGAGGACCACTTTATGGTATTCCTAAGTGATGTCTTTCAAATGCACAGTGAATCGAAGTATTATTGTTGTTACCAGTCACTAAGGCTGGATTTATTGGGAAACAAACTTGATAACTGTTGATAATATATTAGGTAGTAAATAATTATGCTCTGGAGAGGGTGAAAGCTCACTATGTTAACATCATTTTCCAAGACCGAGTCAATTCCTACAGCACTACAGGAGGGAAATTCTGCTTTAAATGATTTATTTAATAAGTAGTCGGGTAGCTTGAGTGCTCTTACTATGCAATTGTTTGCCTTTACTTCAGACTCTTAGAGGGTGTGTGGGAAGGAAAAATAATATTCTGTTAGCTGCTAAAACATTTCTGTAAATGTTAATGTGAGGCATCTAATTGGCTACACCTTTTCTCTTTCCTCCCCACCTTGAAAATATGGATCTGACATTCTTGTGTGTAATGAACCTTAGTGTTCCTAATGAATCTGAAACTGGACGAGTTCCTAGGCTGGCAGAATCCTCGTAGCCCTACCAACTGTATTTCAGCATGGCCTGGTAGTTATGCTGGATTGTACTTAAGAGAGGTTTGCACATCCATTCGGGCCTCCCACATGCATTAAGTGGTATGAATGCAGCCATGAAGGTCTAGAGGTTGGTGGCAAAGGGGCTGTTTTTGCTTTTGTCATTGCTTCTTGGAAACAAAATCCTTCCACTTCTCCATCCAGTCTAGTGATTGTAGGGTCACAGGATGAATCAGGTCATTGAGCTGCTCCAGTGGAATAATAAACCTGTATAACAAACAAAGAAACAAAACAACCACAAAACAACTAAGCAAACAAACAGAAACCCCAAGCCTGCCTCCCCCCTTCCTCCCCACCAAACCAAACCACTTTCTGCCTGATCTCCTATTAGCTGATTCATTCTGAGGCTATGGAGACAGTTTACAACCGACGGAAATGGGAAGAGCAGCACTGCTCCTTTAAGTGACATCCTGCCATTGCATGGGGTTTTGGGTTATGACTAAGTGGTCTTTTAGACACTAAAAATGTGTGTGTGTTTATATATATATATATTTTTACTTATATTGCCATAAACTCTGAACCCTTAAATGAAGGCCAGCATTTTCCATTCTAATCATTCAGCAGATGAGTGTGCCTGAGGAACGAATCCTAGAG
This sequence comes from Calonectris borealis, assembly GCF_964195595.1. NCBI lineage: Eukaryota > Metazoa > Chordata > Aves > Procellariiformes > Procellariidae > Calonectris > Calonectris borealis. The sequence continues at coordinate 21,395,640 of NC_134313.1, forward strand.
TTCTGCTTTCTTCCACCTTCTAAAATACCCATGTAAGTTCAAGATAAGCTCCCAAGAAAATCTTGAATGAAAGACACAGGAGGTGCCTATTAATGGTCAAAATGAAAATAGTGTTTTATAATTATTACAAAGGAACAGAAAGGAAATCAGAAAAAATTGTACCACAATATAATTAAAGATGTGCTTAAATACTGTATAAAATATTAGACCCCACATTTCAAAAAAAAAAAAAAAATCAAAACAAAAAAAGATGGAAAAAGCTACAAAGACAGTTGATCAAAGATGTGAAATAACATTCATTAAGCATATCAGAGATACTTCAGGCAGTGTAAAAGATATTAGAAGCAGTAGAAATCGTAAGTGACTTGCAGAGCATGGATGCAGAATTACTGACACTTTCAGCTAAGAATGAAGGGTCACCAGCTGAAATAGACTGGTTAAAAGCTAAAAATGGGAGATTGTCCTTCATATGGTACGTGTATGGAGTTCCTTGGTATGGGACACTGATTAAAATTCATGTGGCTTCAAAAAAGCCACATGAAGAGAAATTAATGAAGAAAATTCTTTCAAAGCCTATTAAATATACAGGTATTATATCTGGCAGAGGAAGCACCTATCCTGTAAATTCTTGGATATGCTTGCCTGCTCTTCTGCTGTTCTCCAGTCATCTGCTTTGGACATCTGTTCCTACTGAAGCCGCTTTTTTGGGCCAGGTGTTAGCCCAGCCCTTGCAAAACCTTACGGCCCTCCTGGGGAGGGAAAGGCCAAAAGGAAAAAGAAAACAAGGAGAAAATAAATAATTATGAGGGTGCAAGCAAAGAAGAAAACAGAAGAGCAATGAAGGTTAAAAGATTAAGTCTGGTGAGGAAGTCCCATGACTTCTAAGGCCTCTGATGCTGGAGATGGGACACTGGAGAAGCTGGAGAGGCAATGTAACCTGGTATAGCCAACTGTCATAACTTTTTTGGGGATTAATGGGAGCCTTAATAAAGTTTTATAAACTAGAATTTGCAAATTTGTAATCTATAAACTTGATTATGGAGCAATCGTTCCCAGAACAGAAATATTTTATTCCAGTATGTCAAAATGAACGGGTTTTTTTGCCTTTGGCAGCTCTTTTTGTCAGATTCAGAGCAATCTCACAAAGAAATATTAGTTTGAAAAGCGTTTTGGTGAATGTATACTTTGCTGGAAGGAAAATGTATGTCCAAACTCCAGTCCTAAACTTTCTCTCACCTCCCTAATAAACAAACTTGAGTACACAAGCATGTAAAAACAATGACTTATCTGGGAAGACTGCTGGACTCCGAGACATCCAGAAGCAGCTTTCATATTAGTATTCCTCCACACACACTTTTTTTAAGATGATATTCAAACTTTGTGGAGATGAAAATAAAACACAGTATTAATACAGGAGGAAATGGTTGATGTTGGAGAAAGTTTTGAATCAGTTAGTGGTAGTTTGTCTTTATAATAATTTAGAATTGGGTACTAAGTGCCTATAAATTCACATTTAAAACTTTTACTTAACGAGCTAGATGCATAAGAAGTTTCTAATTTTTTATCAATAATAAGTAACTGAAATTTTTTTTAATTTCATACCTTTCAATGGATTGTAATTTTCTTTTTTTTTTCCACATTGGCTATATTGGGTGATGGTGGTAGCTTCAATAACCCAGAAATAATTTTTGGAGAGGAAAAACACATAGTGTGTGTTATGTACCTGAACAGATTAGAATCCAGAAAATGCACTTTTCAAGTCCTTTTTGACAGGGACACAATTGTGCTCTTACATGGCTATCATTTTAGTTTGTAGGCAACACTATGGTTATTTGGAGAGCATATCTGACTTGAAGTCGGCCTCCAGGTTTGTGCCATTCCCTGTGGTTTGCGTAGCATTTGCAGCACAACTGTGTTGTCACACGGTTTTCTTGTTGCAGGGAATAGTTGCACATCACAGCCAGCTGTTAGGTTGCAGTTTAATGTTTGTTCTCAAGTGGAAGTTGAGACTTGGTATATGCAAGACTAGGCCACTGAAACAACAGACTATACCTCTGGCTGTAAGTCAGCAAAAACTGAGTGGCTGTAACTCTTTGCATATTTTTCCTCCTCAAAACAAAAATAATCTTCACCCTTTCTCTGTCAGATCTGTTTGTGGTTCCTGCTGCTAAGTCTGGGAACATGTATACATGCATGTGCCATGTTCCAGGCCTCCTCACTGGGGATATTTGACTGACATCCTTTTGATAACATTAGCAAACTGTTCCTGATTTGATTCTTCGCAAGCCAGGCACTATTTGCCATCATAACTGGAACTGTGGTGGTGCACAGCAGCTGCACCCAAATGGCTGGGAAGGAGGTCAGAGATACAGGGTCTCTTACAGAAATGTAGGATTTCCCACCATGTGTCTGGAACCATGACAAGGTCAAGGCAAAATTTATTTGCAGTCTGGATCTAGACAGAAACTGCCATTTGGTGGTCCTTGAATGACCCTGTCCTGGAATGCTACAGCTGTAGGTAAAAGCCATCAATTTACAACCTTCTCCTTTTTGATTTTTTAGAAGCTGCACATCTGGAGACAGAAATTTTCACCTCAGAAGCTTTTGATAGAGCAGCTAAAATTTAGGTCAATTCTCTTTGCCAATAAGATATGGAGAAAGACTTTTCCTTCCCGGCTTCAAAAGCATGAAGAATTTTTTAAAGTGTATTTTGGTATGTATAGTGATTATTAAGTCCTATAAGAAAATTAGATTCATGTAAATAGAATAGTAAAACAATGAAAATATAATAATTCACTAAGACACTACAGAAATCTCCAAATATATCACTATCATGCAAAAAAACCAACAGCTGCCTCCCATTTGCTAGCAGTATCACTAAAGGACATAAGACGCTAGTGATTAACTCAGTCTCAAATGATTTCACAAATATGTGAAGATCTTAAATGATTTAGTAAATATGAATATGATTTTATGGATTCAGTCAACATAATGAACTGCAGTTTAACATTCTTTGTTGCTTACAAACTGCACTATTCATTCACCAAATATCTGACAGAGACTTGAAAAACAATGAGATAACCACTTCATTTTCTCAAAAACAATCAGAAATCTCAATTAAAAAAATCAAGTATATTATTTTTTAAATATTTTTTCTAGTAGAGATGAGATTATATAATTTTCATAGAGCTAGGAAAAAATATAAAGATTGTAAATTTTAAATTTATTATTCATAGAATCATAGAATCATAGAATCATGAAGGTTGGAAAAGACCTCTAAGATCATGGAGTCCAACCGTCAACTCACCATGCCCACTAAACCATGTCCCTAAGCGCCTCATCTACACGTCTTTTAAATACTTCCAGGGATGCTGACTCAACCACTTCCCTGGGCAGCCTCTTCCAAGGCTTGACCACTCAAAGAAATTTTCCTAATGTCCAATCTAAACCTCCCTTGGCACAACTGAAGGCCATTTCCTCTCATCCTATCGCTAGTTACTTGGGAGAAGAGACCAACACCCACCTCGCTACAACCTCCCTTCCAGGTAATTGTAGAGGTGCCCCCTCAGCCTCCTCTTCTCCAGATTAAACAGTCCCAGTTCCCTCAGCCGCTCCTCATAAGACTTGTGCTCCAGGCCCTTCACCAGCTTCGTTGCCCTTCTCTGGACACGCTCCAACACCTCAATGTCCTTCTTGTAGTGAGGGGCCCAGAACTGAACACAGTATTCGAGGTGCGGCCTCACCAGTGCCGAGTACAGGGGCACAATCACCTCCCTACTCCTGCTGGCCACACTATTTCTGATACAGGGCAGGATGCCGTTGGCCGCCTTGGCCACCTGAGTGCACTGCTGGCTCATGTTCAGCTGGCTGTCAATCAGCACCCCCAGGTCCTTTTCCTCTGGGCAGCTTTCCAGCCACTCTTCCCCCAGCCTGTAGCATTGCCTGCGGTTATTGTGACCCAAGTGCAGGACTCGGCACTTGGCCTTGTTGAACCTCATACAATTGGCCTCAGCCCATCGATCCAGCCTGTCCAGGTCCCTCTGCAGAGCCTTCCTACTCTCAAGCAGATCAACACTCCCACCCAACTTGGTGTCGTCTGCAAACTTACTGAGGAAGCACTCGATGCCCTCGTCCAGATCGTTGATAAAGATATTGAACAGGACGGGCCCCAGTACTGAGCCCTGGGGAACACCGCTCGTGACCGGCCGCCAACTGGATTTAACTCTGTTGACCACAACTCTCTGGGCTCGGCCGTCCAGCCAGTTTTTTACCCAGCGAAGAGTGCACCTGTCTAGGCCGTGAGCCGCCAGCTTCTCTAGGAGAATGCTGTGGGAGAATTTTAGATTAGTAAATATTTCAGAAGCTATTCATTCTTAGTAGCCAGTTTGTATTTCTTTAAACCTGGGCAGAAAAACAGGCATCCTTCATTTGCAATAGCTGTTAGGAACTAGTAAACTCATTTACTATTGACTTATTTTCATGACTGATAGAAAAATAGTCTCACCCTATACAGAGGCATACACAACTAACAATCAGTGAAGGGATTTCCCTGTCTATTGCTTTGGGAAAAGGCCCTCATGTCTGAGCACTCTCACTTGCAAGCTCCAGCAACCCTTTCTAAGAAAACTGAAGAGGCTACAACCTCAGGTGATGACCCCGGCTTTCTACTGAAGGTTAATACCCTGTTAGTAGAAGCAGCAAAACAGCTGCTCAGCCCTGGCAGTTCACAGCCTCTGTGTTAGCAGAAACCTCATTGATTTGGGTTCCTGTTCCTCCACGGGGCCATGGAGCAGTTGCACTGCCAGGGCTGTTGCCTCTACATGGGAGCAGCCATCTGATAGAGCTCTGGGCAGTTATGGATGGTACCTGCTGTATTGTCTAGACTCAAATCATCATCCAGGGCATCAAGGAAAAGAAACAGCCAAAAGCCTGATTGATAACTGAAAGAAATAATTCATCAAGTAGGGAAACACAGGTAGCACAGTCCAAGGATAAAGTTATTGGGCTAAAAATTAACCAAACGACTTTTGGAAGTGCAATGAAAGAAGAACTTATTTCTCTTGTTAATTCTCCTTCTGTTCAGGAAAGCAGGATTTTCCACATAGACATCATTGCTTCGAAGGAGCATGACTTCATCACCAGTTTATTCATCCAGAAAAGGCAATCAAAAACACCCTCCAGGGCTCCAAATTTTGGCTAAGCATTCAGGTTTAAAAAATGATAGTATTATTTTGCTTGACATAGACTTATATTTTTCTTCAGGTACCTAAAACTTTGGTATAAGCATTATATTTGAAAATAGCTAAACTAATAGAAACCTGTGTAAAGTCAATTAAGATCTTGAAGCTGAACAAAGAAATGTAATGGCTACATATTTGGTTTTAGAAAGACTTTATTTGAGCCTTGTTACTTTTTTTAAAATTTATTTACACATCTACCATATGTGAGCCAATGCATCATTCAGGAACTTCACTTGATGTATTAAGGATTCAAGGTCTATGTAACGTTATAGAAAAACAGTCTGGAGCTATAGTAGGTAGAAGTGGTTTGGAAATTGTATGGAATATTAAGTTAGAAAAACAACAGCAAACCATAGAAAAAACATATTCTACCCTAAAAGAACATTACCAGTAACATTCCTGAGTATTAATTTTCTGATAAATTTGGGCTGTTCTTGTTCAAATTACAGTCTGATGTATTAAGAAAAACTGAACTTTGTGCTGGTCATGCTTGATATACTGTGCTGCAATCTGTAGTAGTGCAGCTCCTTCACAAGGAGCTGAGCTTTCCTTCCAGTGGGAGCACCAACTCCTGAGAGAGGGATGAGAGGTACCCAAGGAAAGCCATCTTCTTCTGGCTACAGGTTGACTGAATAAAACCCACTACAGCAAAAGAAGGGTATTGGGTTGCTTAGTCTATAGGAAATTAACACATCTGCTGTCTGTGATCTCAGGTGTTTCAGCGGTTTGATACTGAGAGGAAGGATGGAAGGAACTGGGCATATCTATGACATCTATCTGTCCTTCATCTCTTACATCAACAGCAGTTTTATTGTGTTTTTTCTAGTCTTTAAGAATGAGGAAAAAATTTATTTCTAAGTATGCTTCCTACAGATCCACCTCCTCAGAAAATTATTTTCAAATCTAATTCTAATTACTCTGAAGCTAAAATCTTACCTTGTTTAAAATTTAAATAATATGAACTTTAAGATATACTCATTATGGTTTTGTCTAACTTTCAGTTAAAAATGAACCAAATTCAAATTTCCTTGATTGATTCTTAAGTAGTTATTTCCAAGTGGTTTTCAATGTGTGTATAATGGTTAAATAGAGGTAAGATTATCTGTCTACATATAGATATTAAAATATAAGTACTTTAAGACTTAAGGAAATGAACACTCTGCCTGTGCATAACTAAATATATTTTTTAGACAAAAGAGACTGATGTCTGCAGTTGAAACAACAGTATTCGAGAAATTCAGGCCAGGAAGAATGGATCTAATCTAAAGCTCCTTGAAATCAATGAGAGGCTTTGCTTTAACTCCTCTAGGCTTTGGCTCCAGCCCCAAGTAATTATTCAAGTTGGACTTTGGCCGTTGATACTAACACCATCTGCTTACAGGAAAGTACCATGAAATCTTTAATTAACACAAATCATGAAGGCCTCATGTCTAAAAAATGGCACCTTTGAGAGTGCACTGTTGATGCGTACCTTGCTGAGGACCTCATTCCCTGCCATCTCACAGGGAAGTCATCTATTGCGTTGCCAGCACTACCTTTTCCAAATATGACCAAGTTTCAAAGCCACTGATTTTCCAATTGAAGTTCATATGCAAATATATGAACCAGGTTTTATTTTTATTGATGGTGTTGGATAAAAATAATAAATATGCAGCAAATATATGGAAAGGGAGAGGTAAGGGGGTTTTGTTTGTTAAAATAAATTTTTAAAAGAAGAAAATAAAAAACATAAAAGGGAAAAAAGAATATGACATGTATAAAATGCTTACCTAGAGAGCAGGATAATCTTACAGTTCAGGATTGGATTTCTCACTATTTTTCTATTTTCACCTTTTCACAAAATTACTGAGGTAAAACATTTAACCTTTCTTGTCCTTGATTTCCCCATCTGCGAAATGGTATTAGTGCCAATTGATCTGGCAGGAATTTGCCATCCTAAAATACTGCTTTGAAGTGTTCAAAGGGGAGATAGATAGTATATCAAGCTACAAAGCCGTGAATTATTGCGTACCGCCTTATGGCCTGGATAATCCCACATGCTGTGCAAGGCCATTGCTTTTTTACACACCATTGTCATTAAGCATCAGCTTTGCAGCGCAGGCCACTTCATTGAGAGTGAATAAGGCATAGTCCCTTTTGTACCTATAACTCACATTTTCAAGCCAAAAATAAAAAAGATGTGTCTGTCACCAAACGATGAGTGTGTCTGGAGAACTCAAATATTGTTTCCTTATTGTAGGGACTAATGAAGTACTGGCCCGGGCCCTGCATAGCACTTAAGGACATGTTTAAGTTTAAGAATCTGAGTAGACTGATGGATTTCTATGGGAATACTGATGTGTCTAAAGTATGTGTTGTTGGAATGAAGTCATATCCTTCAGTATCATGTGGGGTCACGATACTTGTGTTTGTGGTAGTGAAGGAACACTCTCAGATGTTACTCCTTCTACAGGGAATCTCCCGGTTGTTCAAGATTGGGATCCTCAAACATCTCGCCCTCCCGATTTCTCATCCCAGACTCATATATGTGGTCTGTCTGCAATACACAGGATCAAGATCTGCACTGGTGTTCTAACATTAATTGTTCTCCTGTTCAGAGCCAAAAATAAATTCAATAAATCATGACTCTAAACAACTGACTTCAGTAGCATTGATTTTTCTTCTTTTTTCCAATAATTGTATCTAGCAACTTTTATGTATGTAGATATGAAAATAATGAAATAATTCTCTGCCAAAAAAGTAAACTTAAGCAAACAGCTCCCTTACCCCAAGCCCCTAGGCTGCTTAAAAAGCAGTACCTCATGGAGGAAGGGCACAAGCTCTTTCCTTCCAGGGTTCTGTGTTGCTGTCTTGAGCATCTGTCTCAGATCACAACACTGAACAAGCTTGTCCACCTCCATGTGCCATCTCTGGGGCATTCTTTGGCAACCTCCCAGATACAGCTTGAGTCAGGGACAACACCTGCAGCTGCACAGACCCTTGCATTCAGAAGGAATACGCTGTGTTCACCTCTCGGTAGACAGAATGCTCTGTTTAGCTATTTGCATCATGACTTACTTCTGCTGGTGTCTATTTGCTATCTGTCTGAAAGTTTCATACTAGTTCTTTAATAGAATTTACCAAATGCACTGTGTAAGGACCATAGCACAGTTATTACTGTGTGTGTTTAAAAGGAATACAATGTGCAAAAGTGGGCTTCCTTGATGGAGAAATGCTTAAAATCGCTGTTATAACTTATACTATCATGGTTTTTTGTTTTGCAGTTTTACTAAAGAATGCAAAAAAGGAGGAAGAAAAGCCTTTCAGAGACTGTGCAGATGTATACCAATCTGGTTTTAACAAAAGTGGGGTCTACACTATTTATATTAACAATGTGTCAGATCCTAAAAAGGTAAAGTAAATATTTGTTTTATTTTCTTATTTGTTAATATGATGTTGCTCTGGCCTTAAAAGAGCATTTGGAGCCTTTATTGAAGTTCTTATTCTGCAAAATGTTGTACTGGTATAAATAACCTGGGCTATATTCAGTCTTGAAAAAAATACAATAGAGTGAAGAAAATTATAAACTGTATTATTCCAGATATTCTTCTTTCTTGCTGACAGAGAAGCCTTCCTAATTTCCAACATACATTCAGTAGTTGACTCACTTCCTCCTACTTGGCAAGTTCAGTTGGCTGCACATGGCTGCAAATAAATCCACGATAAAATTTAGAAGAGAATCAGTAAAGTGCTATAATGAAGAAGCTGATGGGGGGATTATCTGGAGGCACAGGGAAAGAAATAGCAGAATGAGTAGGTTTTAAAGATAAAGGTTTACAAAAATCCTGCTTCTTTTGTAGGGAGCAGGGGAGAGTATTTTTGACTATAAAGAACACAACATGCTGAAATTAGCACTGTTTAAAATGATGAAGCATGTATAATCTTGTTCTTCTCAAAAAAGATCTTTGGGAGGTTTTTTTAATGAAAATGAAACATTAGTCTGTAAAGGGGACCGATTTTTTGGAAGGTTTTTGGTGCTAAAGTACCCGAGTCAGTTGAAGCTAGAAACATGAGAGAATAACCTAAGCCTGACTTAAACGTGGAGGAATGGAGGAATGCTGGCTGTCCTTCTGATGGGGCACTATTGGGAGCAGCCCCCAACAAGGCTAAGAGCTGATTACCTGAGAGAGGAAAATGCAAGGGTGACCAGAAAGTGGACCAAAGAGGAGGGAGGGAAGCACATGTATCTGAAGAATTTATTCTTACTGCAGTAAAGTGGTGACCCTGCAAACAGGAAAAGGCAGTAACAAATATTGTCGATGTTATTGTCTATAGTCCTTTTATTATGATATTAAGATATGTAAAACATATTTCTAAACTGAATTTGGTTTTATTAGAGGTCTTTGGAAGCCTGTAGATGTCAAGATGTCATAGTTTACTAAGGAATTAGAGTTCATTAAACCATGAGTAGAATTGGGGAGGGAGAGTGCTATAGGCAAAGATCAATATAACTCCGGTGAATGTGAATGGAAAAATAATTGACATGACATAAAATACATAGACCCCTTTAAGCATTACTGAACAGGCCAAGAATAATAAAAGCAGTTCTGTAGAAGCTGTTCAACTCAAAATAGAGATGTAACATCAAAGTCCAAATTGTATGTACAAATTGTCAGTGGCTTTTCTTAGCCTTATTAAAGTTCATAAACCATCCCCAAAAGCTGGGTTGCAATGAAAAATAATGGTTACCTGAAAGCACTGTGGCACTGATCCTTCTGGTATATTTAGCTTAAACCCACTTCACTGGTAATACAAGAACAGTGACACTATCGAAGCCACCCTGTGTTTCCTCTATATCCCTGTTTGCAGACACAGCGATCAATCAATACAGGCAGCACAACTCAGCTGATATCATTGCATTATTTTTTCCCAGAGGCTTCCTCTTTTAGCAAGAAAACTAAGGGAGGGGGGGAGAGAGAGAGAGAGTGTTGAGGACATTTCTGCTACCACCTGTTTCTGTCTTGCCCTAGCGATAACACAGCAAGAGCTGATCCCAGGCACATGAAAAGTGTGATTGCTTTAACAGACGTTTTTTCAGACATTAAAGTCATATTAACAGTCTGCAAGGCAGTGCTGTGCAGAGATAGATGAACTAACTCCAGCTGAGATAGCTTCAAAATCCCATCAATGCAGCACTGTGCCAGGACTAATTAGCCCAGAGGTAGCATCATGCTGACACAGTTAGATTGCTCTGGGACCCAAGGTAACATCCTGACAGGTACTCCATGGAGACATACCCGCTTCTTTAATGCCAGCTTAGTTATCTGGATTACCACAATGCAATACACAACTTTGACGTGTCTTAAGAGGCTTAATACATTGTTACCTTCTGTAATATTCACAGCCACTGGCAACTGTCTCAAGTATAATGATTTTATACTTCAGGTTACAAACATATACCTTCATTTCATTTTATATTTCCTAAGAGATACTTACTAGAATCCTGACATTCAGTAGAAAAAATCCCTTTGTCATATATACAAATGTTACTGTCAGTTCTAGTTTTTTACTGGTTTTACCTTCATATATTCATAGACAATTATCCTCTGTGCTTACAGCTCGATACCATTTATATGCCTTGTTTTTATATGCTTACAAATTTAGATTGCAATTTTTCTTTCACGTTCCTAGTTTCCACAATTCATTAGTTTAGTTCATTAGTCTTCCAACCCTGCACCAAAAATTAGTGATTCATTTCTGTTTAAAAGGATCTTAATAATATCCCTTATTTTTGATATGGGAAAAGAAAAAGATAGGCTTAAAGTATTAAGCTAGTTAATTGGCTTACTTTGATGTGTGTGTGTGCAATGCCTGGTGGTGTTGACAAATGATTGTCCCTAGGTCATAGTGAGAGCAAAGGCAAGAAGAGTCCTCTCAGTGCCCCGCAGAATGGGGTCAGCTAGAGGGGAAGCAGAGACTGCTGATGAGCAGAGGAGCAGTGGGAGTGAGGTTGTCACCATTTTGGAGCTGAAGGAACAATGTCACCTTCAGGAGCTGAAGTAGGCCAGGGGGACTGGTCTGAGTGCACACAGAACCTCGACATCTCCCCTTGGATCAATGTATTGGACTCTCTTAGTGTTTCCTCTAATGCGCTCACAGGCATGACTTCTACCAACTTCTGGGTGCACTGCACTGAAAATGTAATGTTACCAATTGCTAGTGGGGTCTATATATCTTGATCTTTATGGCTCTGGAAAAGCAATTGCCACCGTTGCCATGAATGCAGCCTTCACTCCTTCCCCTCTATATTCTGCCTGTGGACTTCCTACCAAATTGGTGTAGATGGTCTCTCTGAGCATATCTGCCAGGATTTTAACCCATTATCATAGAATCATAGAATCATAGAATCATAGAATCATAGAATCATTAAGGTTGGAAAAGACCTCTAAGATCATCGTGTCCAACCGTCAACCCAACACCACCATGCCCACTACACCATGTCCCTAAGCGTCTCATCTACACGTCTTTTAAATACTTCTAGGGATGGTGACTCCACCACTTCCCTGGGCAGCCTCTTCCAAGGCCTGACCACTCTTTCAGTAAAGAAATTTCTCCTAAAACCTCCCTTGGCGCAACTTGAGGCCATTTCCTCTCGTCCTATCGCTAGTTACTTGGGAGAAGAGACCAACACCCACCTCGCTACAACCTCCTTTCAGGTAGTTGTAGAGCGCGATGAGGTCTCCCCTCAGCCTCCTCTTCTCCAGACTAAACAACCCCAGTTCCCTCAGCCGCTCCTCATAAGACTTGTGCTCCAGGCCCTTCACCAGCTTCGTTGCCCTCCTCTGGACACGCTCCAACACCTCCATGTCCTTCTTGTAGTGAGGGACCCAGAACTGAACACAATATTCGAGGTGCAGCCTCACCAGTGCTGAGTACAGGGGCACGATCACCTCCCTACTCCTGCTGGCCACACCATTTCCGATACAGGGCAGGATGCCGTTGGCCGCCTTGGCCACCTGAGCGCACTGCTGGCTCATGTTCAGCTGGCTGTCAACCAGTGTCCCCAGGTCCTTTTCCTCTGGGCAGCTTTCCAGCCACTCTTGCCCAAGCCTGTAGCGTTGCATGGGGTTCTTGTGACCCAAGTGCAGGACCCGGCACCTGGCCTTGTTGAACCTCATACAATTGGCCTCAGCCCATCGATCCAGCCTGTCCAGGTCCCTCTGCAGAGCCTTCCTACCCTCGAGCAGATCAACACTCCCGCCCAACTTGGTGTCGTCTGCAAACTTACTGAGGGAGCACTCGATGCCCTTGTCCAGATCATTGATAAAGATATTGAACAGGACCGGCCCCAGTATTGAGCCCTGGGGAACACCACTTGTGACCGGCTGCCAACTGGATTTAACTCTGTTGACCACAACTCTCTGGGCTCAGCCGTCCAGCCATTTTTTTACCCAGCGAAGAGTGCACCTGTCTAAGCCGTGAGCCGCCAGCTTCTCTAGGAGAATGCTGTGGGAGACAGTGTCAAAGGCTTTACTGAAGTCCAAGTAGACCACATCCACAGCCTTTCCCTCATCCACGAGGCGGGTCACCTGGTCATAGAAGGAGATCAGGTTGGTCAAGCAGGACCTGCCTTCCATGAACCCGTGCTGGCTGCGCCTGATCCCCTGGTTGTCCCGGACATGGCTCGTGAGCGCCCTCAAAACGAACCGCTCCATGATCTTCCTTGGCACCGAGGTCAGGGTGACCAGCCTGTAGTTCTCCGGATCCTCCTTCCGGCCCTTCTTATAGATGGGCGTCACATTGGCGAGCCTCCAGTCGTCCGGGACTTCCCCAGTTAACCAGGACTGCTGGTAAATGATGGAGAGTGGCTCGGTAAGCTCCTCCACCAGCTCCCTCAGTACCCTCAGGTGGATCCCATCCGGCCCCATAGACTTGTGAACGTCCAGGTGGCGTAGCAGGTCATTAACTTCTTCCTCTTCAATTATGGGGGGTTTATCCTGCTCGTCGTCCTTGTCTTCCAGCTCAGGGGGCTGAGTACCCTGAGGATAACTGCTCTGACTACTAAAGACTGAGGCAAAGAAGGCGTTGAGTACCTCAGCCTTATCCTCATCCTTGGTGGCAACGTTCCCCGCCCCGCATCCAATAGAGGATGGAGATTCTCCTTGGCTCTCCTTTTGTCATTAATATACTTGTAAAAGCATTTTTTGTTGTCTTTCACGACAGTGGCCAAGTTGAGTTCTAGCCGGGCTTTTGCCTTTCTAATTTCCTCTCTGCACGACCTAACGCGATCCCTGTACTCTTCTTGAGTTGCCTGCCCCTTCTTCCACAAGTGATAAACTCCCCTTTTTTTCCTGAGTCCCAGCCAGAGCTCCCTGTTCAGCCAGGCCGGTCGTCTTCCCCGCCTGTTTTTCTTGCGGCACATGGGGACAGCCCACTCCTGCGCCTTTAAGACTTCCTTCTTGAAGAACGTCCAGCCTTCCTGGACCCCTTTGCCCTTCAGGACTGTCTCCCAAAGGACCCTCTCGACCAGTGTTCTGGGCAGGCCAAAGTCCGCCCGCCGGAAGTCCATGGTAGCGGTTTTGCTGGCCCCCCTCTTTACTTCACCAAGTATCGAGAATTCTACCATTTCATGGTTGCTAAGCCCAAGACGGCCTCTGACCACGACATCTCCCACCAGTCCTTCTCTGTTTGTGAACAACAGGTCAAGCGAGGCACCTCCCCTAGTGGGCTCGCTTACCAGCTGCGTCAGGAAGTTATCCTCCACACACTCCAGGAACCTCCTCGACTGTTTCCTCTCTGCCGTGTGGTATTTCCAGCAGACGTCCGGAAAGTTGAAGTCCCCCACGAGAACAAGGGCTAGCGACTGGGAGACTTCTGCCAGCCTCTGGTAGAATATTTCGTCTGCCTCCTCATCCTGGCTAGGTGGTCTATAACAGACCCCCAGCAGGATATCTGCCTTGTTGGTCTTCCCCCTCATCCTTACCCACAAGCACTCGACCTCGTCATCACTACCATTGAGCTCTAGACAGTCAAAGCACTCCCTAACATACAGGGCTACCCCACCGCCTCTCCTTCCTCGCCTGTCCCTTCTGAAGAGCTTATAGCCATCCATTGCAGCACTCCAATCGTGAGACTCATCCCACCATGTTTCTGTGATGGCGACTAAGTCATAGCTACCCTGCTGCGCAATGGCTTCCAGTTCCTCCTGTTTGCTGCCCATGCTGCGTGCATTGGTGTAGATGCACTTGAGCTGGGCTGCCGATTTCTCCCCCGACATTGGCGTGCAGTCCCTAGGCTCTTCTCTAGTGAGCCTGGTTTTATCCCCTTCCCCCTTCGAATCTAGTTTAAAGCCCTCTTGATGAGCCCGGCCAACTCATACGCGAGAATCCTTAATTGTATCCTAGCCCCATATACTGTGGAGGCTGTCATCCCAACGTGGTTGCCTTCAGGTTTGGTTTCTGCATAGCAGATACACATTCACCGAATCTCAAATGACTGGACTTGAGCCTGTTGCTCCATGCCAACAATGTAGACTTATGATGTCTTTGTGTGCATGCACTTAAAACACAGTATGTGGTAATCCCCCTTCTTTTGTTTTCTTTAAAATTGGGCTGATCTCTAAATGATTATTCTGAAGTTTATGATAATTTAGTCCATAAAGCTAAAGTATGTATAAATAATCTTATATATGCCTTTTAGTAGCTTGAGTATTTTTACCCATGCATTTAAGGAAGGGCAAGAGTGCAATGCTTTGGATGCTCTTTTAATCTAAATCTTATTTTATGGACAATAAACTCAGAATCTAAAAATGCATAGAAACTCAAAGTCACTTTTCTTCATCCTTTTCTTTTCTGGTAAAGGGTTAAATATCAGAACGTGTTAAAAGGTGTTTAATGGCTGAGTGCCTTGGCCTTGTCTGGGACAGAAGCCAGTCCAGGACATTTGTTGGCTAAAGCTCTGCACAATGAACATCTATAATCAGCTTGGCACTCATGTTAATACGGCAGGTGTTTGTGTCTACCACTGTGGAAAGTGCCAGACCACACAGTGATGGCTAGTGAATAATGTGCTGCTGTAAATCTTACTTTCATGATGAAGTTTTCTCTTTCAATTTACTACATTATTCAGAAAGTATCAAAGTATTTTTATAGGTATTTTATTATTTTTTTAGTATGAAAACTCATTTTAGTATGAAAAATATTTCTTTGTGTGCATCTTTAAAATGAGTAGTCTTAATGCAGTTGAGGATTTAATGCTTTAAAAATTGGCAGTGGATTCATGGGAGCTTGAAATTACTTATAAGGAAAGTAAATCCATCATTTAGCATTTCTGACTGTAAGTCAGACTAAAGAAATTAAATCCTGTAGATAAATGTTTTGACTCGCAGTGTCTTCCCTGAAGGAGCAATAGAGCCAAAATGTTTGTCTACCAAATTGTGGGTTTTCTTGTGGTTACCCTAAAGCAAGTTCACATGTTTGCACTCTTCGGTATTCTGTTTCCTTCCTGTACCTACACAAGGACTTTACTCGGCATGCCTGGAGCAAATTAAAGCAAAAGCACTTGCAGAGGATTACTATGACAATGCTTATGAGTAGGAAAGATTTGGAATTTATTTGCCTGAGGGTGGAATATGGTTTTCTAGTCAACTGAGGGATGAATTTTTATTTAACTGAATAGGATAGTAACCTTCAATTTGGCAAAGCAACTTAAAACTTTAAATTACCGACCAGTGCTGAATGGATTGACTCTTGTTGATGTGAAAGCTAAGCTGATGGGTGACACCTCTTCAACCCTCTTACATACTGACATCTTACTTAAAATGAGGGATATAACTATTCAAGAGCACAGATGAATGAAATTTAGGATAGTTGCCGTGCCAATATAGCACGGATGAGTACATGGGAATGAAAATCAGGAAAATTTGCTTGAGTGAGTAGCACTGAGAAACTTAGTCAGATCTTAAAATCAAGTGTCATACAAAAATAGGAATAAAAATGAATACTATCACTTGCCACATACCAAGAAAAGTGAATGGATAAGCAGTATTTGCATTTTTTCATAATTTCTATATTTTTGAAAGGATAATGTAAGAAGAGTGAAAAATGAATGAAAATTAAATATCCATTTATGGATATTATATATGGATTATTTAAGGCTAATAGATTTCAGTTAATGCAATATTCTAACACCAAGTTTCAGCAAAATTGTCAAATTGTTAAAATATCTTTAATATACAGAATCTCAGTATCTAAATTAGAATTTTATTAGTGCAATGATGGCAGAGTATGATCTTAGATGTTCAGTATAGGTCTTAACTTCTGAGCTTGTCCCACAGACTTCTGTTCTTGAGCCCGTTCCTATCCATGTCCTCTGTCAGCTGTAAGGCAGCTTAGACTGAGAACAACTGTTTCTGTTTTGGGACACTGCCTGGCACACTGTAGGTAACATTACAATACAACACAAAACAGAATAATCTCATCTGTGCTACATTTTGGACTACTTGAATGGGTATTTTCTGTAAGAATTCCTGAAGATTCTTTCTTGGACAGAATGACACTCCGTTAAAAGCTATAGAAAACATTATCACTGAAAATATACTCATTTGTTAAGAGGAAGGGAGTGATTTCAGGGTCACTGCAGAGGAAATAGAAAAGGAGCATGGAGGGAATGTGAAGAGGAAAACTGAGATGCAGAGGAGGATGATGGGCAGATGTTCTTGGGTAATGTGCTGAAAGAACAGGAGACATTACTGGGAGAATTGCACTGAGAGCTCCGATTGTAATCAAGCGATTGAGGACACCATTCAGGGCATAGGGCATGAACACATAGGAAAACAGGCTTCCTTAGTTCTGTTATTCACAAATATTTTTTTCCCCCTAAGATGACAGGATTCCAATGCAAGTTTGTTTTATCATTTTTTGGTTTTTGGTTTTTTTTGTTTGGTTGGTTGGTTGGTTGTTATTTTTTTTTATTATTACTGCATAGGTCTTTTGCAATATGGAAGTTGCTGGAGGAGGATGGACGGTTATACAGCACCGAGAAGATGGGAGTCTGGATTTTCAAAAAAGCTGGAAAGAATACAAAATGGTAAGGTGAAAAATGTGGAAGAGCTGTACAGTTCATATAAGTATTAGATTTCAAATAGTACTTCCTATTATCTTAAGCAGATAGTTCTGCGTATAGTGATGTGGTGTGGTCCTGCAGTCTTTTATGAGCTACCTTTTGTCATGTCTGTTACTTTTGAAAATCATATTTTTTTTACTCAATTAGTCGAGTATTGTTTCCCATGACTTAGGGTTTCTTTCAGATCAGTTACTGAGATTAAAATGAGGTCAGGCCCAGGCATATGCACTAAAGAATGTTGCTCTCTGTCACTCTGAAGTTTTGACTTGCTGTGACATTAAGGGACAATAGGCATGTGATGATGTTCCTAATGCATGGATGTTTTCAGCTGAGGGGAACTCCTTCAGAACTTGGAGCATCTCAGATAGGAATGAAAAGTTTTACTGGGGTTTATCCCAAGTCATACACCACTTCTGCCAATCAAGCCAATGTACTGGAAATGTTGATACTTCGAATAGGATTAAAAGAAAATAAATAACTTACCAAATTACAGATGACATGATTTCAGCAGGCTATTTTCCCTTTGCCAACTCAAAAAAAATTTACTCCAATCTAAATAACTTCTGAATTTTTTCATTCGCTGCCTGATCAAACTTTCTGATGGAGCTCCTTTCTCTGAGTCCCTGAGGACTGTCTTGGATTTCAATGACATTCCCAGTGAAGTTTTCAGAACTGTGTTATCAGACTGGAAGAGGAAAATCTTTTTTCCAACAGTTTTCAAAAAGCACTAAATGAAAAGAGCATTTAAAATGTTTAAAAATAAAACCAAATTCAGTTCAGTAAAAATTTCTATGGGAAAAAGTTCTGTTACAGAACTTATCATTTCAGAAAAAAATGTAATATCAGGTTATTGAACCAAAATGTCATTTTGGATTTTATGGATGCTTTCTTTTCAATATTTTTATATTACTTGAAAATATAAATTATAGGGGTAAAAATTACCCATTTGGGACAGACCTTTGTTACTATGGATAACCAGAGGATGTTTCATAATGTATGTGAAGTAAAAATATTATTAAAATGACAAATACATATTTTTGAATGGATTTGCAAAATTGGAAATGCTTTTTTAGAATTCATAAAGTTTTAATTTAGCAGGAAACTTGAAAACTGTTTTGATCTATTTTGGTTCAGAGTCAAATAAAATATAAAACATCAATTTATTTTGGGGAAACCAAAAGTTGAAGATTCTACCTGTTCTACTTATAAGGAAATTAGAATCTATATATGCAACCTAACTCATTCTCTACATATGGGTTGTTTTAATTTATACATACCATATGAATTATTGAGATTTACTCAGTTTTTCTCTCCTGTGCTTTTTCTTAGACCATTTAATAAAAACAGCCCTTTTAAAAGTTTTCCCATGTGGCCTTTTTTCATATATATCTCTTCACTTAGTCAAACATTTTTCTCAAATTTGCCTTTACAATGCTGTGAGCCTATTCAGGATTAGATTATGTTGATTTTGTCTAGTTCAAGCAGTCTGAATTGATTTTGCTTCTCTTTAGGAATTCCATAGTCTTCTAAGAGATCATTTACTTCTACCAAATTAAAAGGATTTGTTTTGGACTTTTACGGATAGCTATCCTATAAGTAAATCATGAGAAAAGATGGGATTTAGGCTTGTCTCTGCTTCTGTGAACCATTTCACCAAAGTAACTAGCTTAGGCACCCTTCTGTGATTATCTTATATCACAAATGTTGCATGATAGAGGCTGGTGGATGCTCTGTGGATTACTGGAATATGTGACACTCTTTGAGTTTCAAGACAAGGACATCACTAACTTAATTCCCTCATTGTTCAGAGAGGGTACGCAGTGTCTATTGGATCACATCCTTTCTCTTTCCTGACACATTCACCTGGTGTTTCTTCCAGTGGAAACAGAGTAGTGTGATGGGGGACACAATGGTACTTGATCTTACTTGGAGTGGTCGAATTTAATACGTGTTCTCTCAGCCCATAATTCAGATACAGCTTTCCAGATTTGCTAAGACATTCTTGTTGTGCTTGTATCTCACTAGGGCCCCAAATCTAACAGAAATAAGCAATATCATAATAATATAATAACAGTAATAATATGTCTCCAGGGCTTCTTTTAGTTTCAGTGCATTTAGTTCTTATTGGAAAAGAATCTGGAAAGCTATTGAAGTTATTCAGTTACAAGCAAGTACTGACTGCCAGCTTCTGAGCTGGACAGGGGCTCAGGCCGCCAACCCACAGTACTGCTAGGGCCCTCACAAGTTATTGGCTGTTCCAGTTTTAGGAGGCCATTGCACATTTTCTCTGACTCTAAGTTGAGATCCTTACAGCAGGTAGCTTGGAAAGGGTGCATATGGAGTGTTCTCTGCAAAGGTGAGTGACAGCACTACTGGGTTACAGGAGTCACCTGGCACCAACTCACCCTGCAGACAAACTTTGAGGCAATCATTGTCTTTGATTCAGTTTCCTGCTGGTGTACAGCTGGTGTTCAGTTTCAGCTTACGTGTAAGTATTTCGATTCCTGTTCTATGTGTTTTCCAGACACCAACACAGGAAACAGGTTAAGAGAGAGATAAAGTAGCCATAAATCTTTTGAAAGTAGGAAGTATACAACTCCATCCATACATAAATTACCACAAAGTCAGTGATACTATAGTAATAGTGGTCGTAACATCTTTTCCTTGTTCTTTTGGCTCCATTTCCATTGGTGTCCAACCTCCACTCTGGAAAATGAAGTTACACTTTCTTTACTATCTATAAATACAAAACCTTTTACACAGATTTGTTGTTATGCAAGATTGGTTATGCCATCTTCTTCATTAGTGGCATATGTGCTTACCAGTGTAATTTGTGCCTTTGCTTCTAAGAACTCATTTCTGACTACGAAATTTCTTGGGCCATTTCAGTTTTGTACATTCAATACTAATTGGAAGAAAATCAGAGGAAAGAACCTGTGAGTTCATCCTCCCATTCTTTTCTTATCAGTGTCTACTACATCTGTTCTTTCACATTTTCTATGGATTTTCCATTATACTCTTTGTTGCTTATCAGAAAAATCTGAAGTGAAGCAACAAATAATTTCTTTAACAACAGCAGCTAAGATCACCCTGAAGCAGGTTTCAACCATTTTTCTTATTTCCTTGCCTGAGGAGAGTATGTAAAACACTATTAGAGTTCTGACTTCTAGAAGGAGAATATAATTTTAAAAAGCTATTGCTTACCATTTGCAAACCTCAGCCGTCTTTAGAAGGAGGGTTTCTACAAGCTTACTTTCTAAGACACAATTTCTGGCATTTATTAGGCAGTCATTAGCAATAATCAAATCCAAGCAAATGATTAGCTCATGTGCTAACTTGGCTATCAAGACGACTTGCTCAAATTCCAGCTTTTCTGTTCTTGGATGAATGCACCTTTCCCAGTCACTGTCTCCATTTTTGCCAAATTAGGTGATGGAGTATTGGATTCCGTATTCTCTAGCCTTTTAGCATGTCTAGTTTAATAATTCCCATGAATTTCACAGAAGTTATTCCACACTCAATAGCCCAACATTCAATAGCCTATCAGTTTCCTAGGGGGGCTTCTTGGGGGTTAAGTCTATTGGGGGCTTCCTCAGACCTTTAAAATTATTTTCTTGCTTTCTGTCATTGGAGAAAGACTCTCAACAGGTATTTGAAATTACGTGCCTTGGCCAGCCCACAACAATCCTTCTTCTAGCCAGTTTATTTCTTGCCTGTCAGTATTTAATTGTACTGCATGCCTTTATTGCTACAGTATTGTTATTTTCCTTTCTCTGATGAAAGCAAGCTATCACTTTTTAAATAATTCATAACGTCATAAGCTAGATTAGGATCACTTGTACATATTAGACCCACAGCTGAATTTCTAAGCTTTATGGCAACCACCTCCTATCTTCCTGACCAGCAGCTGGTTTTTCTTTTGGTTCTCTGAGGCAAGAATGAAGTTCAGCAGTAAATTCCACGCCCCCTTAATCTCATGTTCCTGATTAACATCTAAGAGTCCAACACCAGTTCAGTGCTTAAAACAAGTCTGCTGCCAACTTATCTCAGAAGTCATCACTAGCATTTGTGTGTGCCTGAAAACGACATCTACAAAACCACTTCCATTTCTGTTGGGGTTTCTTCTTTTTCTTTTCTCCTTAAAGCTGTTGGGTCAAATTGATGGCTAGCTCCATAGTGCCAATATGGTATAATGCCAGAACAGGATAATTTATGCTCTTCCATGGCTTAAATTCTGCAGCACACTGAGAGCTGGACCACAGAGATGGTTACCAGAATTTTCTCAGGAAGTATTTCTGAAAGCAGTTCTAGTGGACATTTACATTACGTTATCTGGAATAATCTGACTTTCCTCTGAGCCTATAATTAGTAAATTATAACTAGTATAACAAGCCTGGTGATCCATGTCTTCTGCTTACCTAAAAGACAGCTGAACACCTCTTCAGACTGTAAGTCTTTGATTTCCTTCTAGGCATGATAGTTTTTATCCTTTTTGATATACCTCCTACAGTTGACCTCTGTGAGTAAGTTCTAGTTTGGACATAGGTCCCATCCATTTCCTGGAAGACCTTCTAGTTTGTGACAATCAGGTTGCTGATCACCTCATGTTTTCACGTCACCAGTCCTTGCAAGTCCTACAGACTGCAAGTTGTGTGTTTGGGTGTCTAGATCTACCTGAATTATTCATAACAAGAGGTACTATTCCAGCAGATTTTATTTCTTAGGACCATCTTTCAGTTCATTCTGAAAACTTCCAGATGTTACTTACATTTAATTTTTTTTTGCAAAGTGTCCAGCTCCTGTTTTAGAATGGTCTCCTAATTCCTTTTATGGTCTCCATCTGTTTTAAGTCTTATTTTAATTTTTCTTGTGAAAGTTTCAGTTCCAGTTTTCAGTTTTGTTATCATTCTTTCTGCCCACCTTTCCTGACTCTAAACTCTGACATTTTTTTTGTTCCATATTGCTTCAGTAGCAATACTAACTTGCACTTTTTTTTCTTTTTCAAAATAGGTCCTCACCACAGTTAACATTGTGTTTCACCTGAGCAAAGAGGCAAAAACTCAAGCTATTGTACTGTTCCCTTTTGGAACATTAATTGATGATGGATATTTCTCTGATGAAGTTTTGTCCATTTACAAAGATTGTGCATATTCTTTTTTCTCCCCAAACACTTGGAGAATCAATCAACTACAGACAGAGCTCCAACCCCTTCCAGTCACATTAGGTTATTATGTTCATCACTTTCTTTTTCAAGTGAGAGGACGACTGCGTAAAAAGCAATGCACAAGGCGCATTTTTAAATTGTTTATGTAAGCTTCATGATTCTTGTTCCACTATTTTAGTGGAAAACAACTTCAGATGTGGTTTTTTTTAAACAGAAATTACATAAACCATATGACATGGCTGAGCAGAATGTTCTTGACAGAAAAAATAAATTTGCTTATAATTTGAATGCTCAATATCTTTCATAATTTTCGGTTTTGTTAAAGCTAGCTATTCTGAATTAATTTTAAATCCTTTTCTGGATTATAAGTATTTAAGCTATGTTATGCATTGATATGGACACAAAATCTTCACACTTCTTGTATTCACGGGAGTCTGATATTATTGATACATTTGCCGTATTCCTGTGTTCTTTAAAAGAGAACTCAAATACTATCAAACAACTCTGAAGATGGTAACTGCTCTTTCTGTGACTATTCCACATTAAATGAGTTTGTCAAAAGCTCATTTTTTGGATCTTCATTTGTGCTAAATTTTTCCCTTTAGACTAAAGAAAAGAGATTGCTGGGAGCTAAAAAGTATATTCCACTGCAAGCATATGATGCAGCTCTGTGGGTTCACAAGATGTCAAGTACTGAAATGGTTGTTGAAGCTAACTTCACCTGACTTCTGTTAGGGAGATTTAGAAAGGCGCCGCTGTTGTTCACAGGAATTAAAACACTCATCAGCTTTCCAGATAATTATTTGTAATTTTGACAGGAATTTAAAATTAGGAAACCTTTATTGTCATGTGGAAAAGGTACATACACATACTAGGTAGAGATTCCTAGCTACTAACAGATCTGTGATTTTATGACAGTAAGAGATTTTCTCTATTGACCTATATTCAAGTTATGTGGTTTTTGGTCACAAACAGTAACTCAAAGAAATATAAGCAAAGCAACAAAATATTACACTTAATGTACATACGGTCAGGTACGTAAACGTTAAAAGTATGATTGTTGATTGATCTCATATAGGCATAAATTTTCATCTTCACTGTTATTACCCTCAAATTGTTTGGCTATGAAGGATCACCCCAAGGGCAAAGATATACAGCTGCTCCTGATAATTAGCTAATTGGATTTTATAATAAGAACCTGTGTCTTCCCTCCAATGAGAGTTTTTGTGTTTCCCTGTTTTGCATAGGAGGGATCCAGTGGATGGGGATCCTACTCCTATTTGACTCAATTCCTTCTTTCTCAACTCCTAGGCCATACCTGTACTAGCACATTGAACAGGGCCACGGCCTGTGAGTGAACACAGTCTTGCGACACAAGATCCTCACCACTAAATTTTAGTGGAGTTTTGGTTTGACTCAAACAACATTCCACAAATAATGCCCAAGCAGTTAGGGGTAATGGGCCATTCTCAAATGGCAGTTTGCAGGGCTATGTTTCTTCAGGGCTGAGAAGCTTTTACTGTTAGCACATGGGTTATTCTGGTTTTCTTTCTTCTGCCTAGCAGAGCAGTAGGGGCTGTTCAGAGCACTCTTCACAGCTTCTCCTTCCCCTTGTGGCTTAGTGAAACAGTTCTGAGGGAAAGAATTGTTGGTTCAAAGAATGTGGGGAGGCATTTTGAAGATAACCTGGGAATAGGAAAGGAATACAGAAAGTTTTGTGGAAGGAGGATAACCTTCATAACACTATCCAGCTAGCTAGCTGGAGGTATAACCCATAATTCCTTCTGCAGAAACTGTTTCACGTTCTTTCCCTGCCAGTAGCATGAAGAATTCTGTAAAGTGCCTTGCAATATCAGCGTGGTCCTTCCTGCAAAAATGAAGGATTTGAGGACAGGATGGACCTGTAGAAAGGCAAGAACTAGGGAGTGCATGTCCTTGGAAAAGGCAGAAGGCATGTTGCTTCTGTACTGTAAACAAACAAGACAGATTGGGAGTCGTGGTGGTGTTGAATATTATGTTGCATGAATAAGCTTATACGAGTGAGTTATGAGTACAAGGGGATAAGAAAAGCACACTTCAGACATGAATAATTTTGTAACATATAGTCACAAATATATTTCTTATGATAGTACACCTCAAAGTCATGAATTATAAGTTGCTTACATCTGAAAAAAATCATTTACTTCAAGGGATTAGGATAGATGACATAGAAGTTATTTGTTTCTTTCAAATATTTACCAGTAATTTGGATATAAGGAAATGATTTTTGGTGACTGGAATGTGTATTAAGATATTGTGTGAGTAATGCCTTTCATGGAGACCCACTCTTCTGTGATAAAGAATGACATGTCACGCTAGTTTAATAAAAAGTCACTTCTGACTGCAACTGTTACTCAGATAATTGTCACTTTCATCAGTGTTATAAAGAGAGCCAGCATGTTCTCTGCTTCTCCTGAGGTCTAAATCCAGCATGTCCAATGGAGATAGACACGATATCAAAGCGGTGAGAGACCATATTCGATTTTATGAAAACATGCTCATGAAACTATTCTGGTCCTGACCGAGGCTTAATCTACAGTATGCATTTCAACAGTATGATCTAAGGGAGCAAAAATGAAACAACATTTGTTTCAAAGGGCTTTGGATCACTAGATTGAGCAACAGAGAAGATGTTACCGCACAAGGAAGCATCTTCTTTATTTTGGGGAATATTTTTGCATGTAAAATTAAACACAATTTTGTGTTGGAGCACAGTTGTGTTTTAAATGTGTTATCCTCAGCAGAGTTTTCCCTATGCAAATGTTACTGGATAACATCAGTTTCAAGTGTGTTGACACATGGTTATATACTTGTGCCTACTCTGCCACCAGTGCTTCAAGGTATTCCTTACATGTAAAAAACTTAATAAATTTTATGTAATAATATCATGATTCAGCTTAATTATGCTAATAGCCTGTAGCAGAGCACCATGAGAAAGATTAATGTTATTAAAAAAACTTTCTAACCAAAAGATGGAAATGCTATTTTATAAGAGCCAGGTGAGATTTTGAAAGGTTGTTTTTTAAATTAGTGATTTGAACATTCATTAGAATTGTAGCAGAGGTCCTCCCAAATGACAGTTTTGTGCTCTCATCATGAAACAGCTTTGTCTTCAGGAAGGAGCATCTCCTGCCTGAGCTGTTCCATTTGGGACGCACTGGGGCAGCCCTTCACTTTGGGGCTTGGGTCAAATTAACACTCTAACTTTTTGAGACCCGTGTCAGTCATCTTCTATTCTTGTTCAGTTATTTAGTGTAGCAGCTGAGCCCAAGCAAGAGAGAAAAGAGCAACCCATAAGTCTGATGCTTGGGGTATTTAGACCGATTATGGGTCTGAGATTCAAGTCCCTACTCAAACTCACATACAAATAGTTTGACAGTTGGTCTTTCCTGTAGCATCTATGCTCCTAGTCATGTGGATCTTTGCTATTTGGGATAAAGTGATGTCTTTTGAAAAGAAAATAAAATTAAAATCTACCTCCAAAAGTTCTTCCTTTTTGCCTGAAGTGAAAGAAAAGTACTTTTTTTTTAGTTTTTTTTTCACATTTTGAATTTTTAGCCCTAAACCATACAATTTATTTCTTTGCAAAGAATAAAACAGAAAGTTCTCTTAAGCTCCCAATTCATCTTTCTCAGAATACAAAAATAGAGTTTTCTTTTCTCACCTCCCTGAGATGCACTTACTAGGAGCTGCACTAAGTGTCTGTATTTTCCCAGGATCCACTTGTCCTAGAGTGAAGAAGGTGGTTTGGGAGAGGCGGTCTCAATGTAATTTGTGTCAGTAGGAAATACTCTCCTGTTTTTAGTTAAACAGTAAGGAAGTTAGATTTTAATCCAGATCTGAGGAAGATGCACTGGCTGTTGATTATGGGTCACTGTAGGAAACTGAGCTGTTTGGGGCCCATTGCCTAGCCAGAGGTAACATTTGTGTAAGGTTTGCACCTCAAACCTGGCTTCTGTCTCTGTGATTCTTCCTCATCAGGAAGTCTGCTACTACTCATGCGGTGTGTGTTTGAGAAGGAAAAAGGAAAAAGTAAACCTAACTTCTGTATGTCTACTAATATATTTGGTCTAGAATGAAGTGCAACAGACTGAATTGCTGCAGGATATGAACAAGATTTTGAGACACGCTTTTCAAACTTGGAATGATTATACAGACATTTAGTTCTTTATTTAAACTCACAGTAACTTAGTTTTTGTTTTAGTCTTTTGAGAAGGTAACTCTGGCTTCAATCTAAACATGTTTTTAAAACTTGCCACAAAATATTTGTTAGTATTTCATAGACATAATTCTGAATATTTAGCATTATTTTCCCATATTCTTTTAAGGTAACTTTATTTAACACATTTGTTCTCCAAGGAAATTGAAGTCATTTCTATAGACCACATCTTTATTTCAAATAATGCAATGAATAATTTAACATGATGGAAATGAAGAAGTATACTGACCTTTTTATAAATTATTTTCTTAAACAAAATCCATTCCACGTTCTCAGCTAAGGCAAAAGGAGCTGAGTATTCTTTATGGCTTCTGGGAAGACACTGCTGCTGTAAAACACTGAATTACTATCTGCTTTATTCAGTGAATTGTCTGACAGGAGATGAACCCATAGGATATATTGACTGTGTCTGGTTCCAATTTGTTTTGTCTATAAAAAGTCAAAGCTTCCTATGAGCATTATCAGACAAAATAAATAAAGTAAGAGAGATAATTGTTTAATGAACTTGGAGTAACATGATTCAAGCAGAATACCCTCACAGATTTTGCCAAAGCTAATAAAACTCTTTTGCACCCTACTTATTATTTTTGAATAAGTATCAACTTTGTAAATTCTTAAGGTCATTTTTAAAACCAGTATTGAATTCTGTTTCTTCGTACTCACGACTGCTTTAGTAGTTTTGACTCTCTTAATCACCATGCAATTGGAAATGAGGTGGTGTAGAACCTGGATGTCATCTAGAGTAAATATTATAAAATCATGGACTTTTGTCTCTGATTCCCGGTTCTAAGTACTTTAATGCATACAAAAGAACAACAAATTACTATTTATTTATTTTTTTGCATAACAGTCAGGCACTATGTCAGAATTTACACAATTTACTATATAGTTATAGGCATAAAACCCCAGAAAACTCCTTTGCTTCATCCTAGTACATAAATGGGATTAAAACTCTCAGTAAGGTCCTATATTGTGTCATTTCTTTGTTCTGAAAACAAATGTTATCATGTCTACAAGAACAATCTATTCCAAATGTAGTACAAAATGTCACCTGATTATTCCTTGATAAAAAACCTAATTGGTTGTGATTTTTATGTCTTTTTAACTGACTTATTTCAGATCAAACTTTGCAAAATATGATCTTAAGGCAATTTTCAGCAGCAAAACTATACATGTTTTCTGTTTGTGAAAAATAAAATGAAACATTAAAATCATCTATGCTCGGTCAGTGCAAAGATTTGTGTATTCTGTTTATGGCTAGTAGTGGACAGTTAAGAAAGCATATTATGATAATGTAAGCATATTTCCCTGCTATATTCTTCCAACTTCCATAGAGTGCTAATGAGGAAAATGTAGGAGAACTCTGAAAACTTTTGGAAATTTCTTACCTTTCCCTATTACATTAACCACTCTTTTGGGAACTTAAAGCCTCTGATTTGCCACTCATCCCAAAATGTTATGCAAATTTCAAGGGAAAAGCAAAATGAGTATTTCTGGAATAAAATGTAAAGTTTAAAGAATTAATCCCTCTACTTGGAAACATATAATGAACAAAATATAGAAAGCTAATGACAAAATAGTTTCTCTTAGTCATGTAAAATGCAATTTTGGAACAGTGCTTATGACTCACTGTGTTTCAGAGGGACTTAAAATGTAGTTAACTATAAACACATTCATGAAATACAGATGTTCCTTTTCCTAGTAGATTGATAGCTGAGGATGACTTGGATCACCTCATGTACTTCCATGAGTTTAAGTACAAAACTTTAACACAAATAGTTCTGGAAGTATTTGCTATAGCAATATGAATGCAAAAAACAATGAGTATGCTGACAGAGTGTATATATACTGGGAAACAAACACATTTTATGACAGGGTCTGGAATAGGTGACTCCTAAGGTTAACTTTTAAGATTTAACACTATGCCCTAAGGAATTCTCAAAACCATACTCCTTGTCTGTAGAAGATGACAAGCATGGTCTAAGGCAAGGCTGAAGGCATCTTATCACTTGGGACCCCATAGGCTTGAGCAGCAGTATAAACATAAATGTTCTGTTAACTGAAATGCTTGGATATCATTACTGAATTTTCATTACTGAACGATTACTGAATTGTCTCATGAACAGCAAAATTAATGAGGTCTGCTTTTCTGTGGATTTTTGTCCTGTCCCCCGCATAGAAGTCCCATTCTCATTACTAATAATCTCTTGAATCCCCATTATTTTCTAAGATTCTCTGTGGCAATAGCTTGAGTTCCCCTTTTATGTCCTTCAAATCTCTCCCAGATGTCTGAGGGTCCTCCGAGGCAATACATGCTCAGTGTCTGAGCTTGGCTGGCTGGTCTGCGCCTGCTGATAGGCAATTGGAGTAGGCAACTGCTGAGCTTCTGCTTCAGCATTTCTCCCAGTGGCAACTCATCCAGGCACCGGTTGTTGAACTTCAAGTTTGTGTGATTTCTATCCCAACCTCAAAAGGGTTCAAAAAGTATTGCACAAAAATAAAGGACAGGTGGGTGTAAAAATTGCACAAGCTTGTTTCCTTAAGTTTTCTGGCTGAAGGAAAAAAAAAAGATCTTGTATTTAAAGATAAAATTCAAAATGTACTTTGAAGGCTAAAGAACTTGAAGGCAAATGAAAAGGCACAATCATTTTCTTTGCCAGCCTCAGCGTTGGGAATGGAAATGAAAAGTTAAATCATGTTTCTCAGGTTTTTTTGGCTAATAATATGTCATTCTCTTCTTCACACAAAGGCTTACATATCTTGTCAAAGTAGTAGTGTTCTTGTAGCAGTGACAGTCTAAGTCAGATATAAACAAGGAAAGCTGTGTAGTTATTAAGTCAGCCAAAGTATCTGGAAAAACCAGCAAGCATGCAAGTCTTTCTTCAGGCCTGAAATAGAGGCAGTAAACTGCAGACTAAATACAGGTTGGAAACAGTTGAGTTTGGCATAATAAAATTATACTTGAAGAAATTGTTCCCAACTCTGTGCTTAACAGAAATGTACTGCTCCTCTCTGTTTTAGATCTATGAAAGCTTTGACTGCCTGTTTGTTTGTTTATTTCTTTTTCCAGCCATATTAGGTGTTTAATAAAATACTTCTCCTTAGGAACATTTCTTGCTTCAGTGATATGTTTTATATTCCACTTACGTCCTTGGTTTTCTTTTCATAAGAACAAGGAGTTTGTTTAAAAAGAAGTTGCTCCTGACAAGAAAAAAAAATTCCTTATCTAGGCATTTCTAATGTGAGTTTCAGTATTGTAGCTCCTTATAATAGGATTCAGTTTTTCATAACTAATGTGGTGGCTTTCCTCATAATTTTTTATATTCCTTTTTATATTCCTTCTGTTCCCTTTTGCTGCAACTTCATTTCCTCTGGTCAGAGAGCAAACCACTTAGTGATAGATTTTCATCTTAGTGTAATAACACATGTGAAAAGGGAGAAGAAAGTGTAAATGTGAAGAAGAAAAATTATTATTATTTCAGCATAATTACATATGGTGTCTAGAGAACACATATAGGAACACATAATGTTAAAAAAGCCACATGTATTACATCCTGAATAGGCTGTAACCTAAATAAGATAAGACAAATATAATTCAATAGAGCCACAGTTCAAAGGGGAGTCCCCTCAGCTTGCCAGCACTGGGAAAAAGGGAGAAAGGATTTCCTGAAAATCTTCTTTTAAAGGGAGACAGCTAATAAGAAAAATAATATATCTTCTGTGAATAAGAAACCGTGTAGACTGCAAAGAAACACCTATGCTCCAACTTCTGCCTTCTGGATTTTAGGGAGACAAACTGGCTGTTAGGTAGTCACTGCAGAGCATATTTTCCCTTCCTCTGAGACAAGTGGCAATGACCACTGGTGAAAGACGATGTCAGAGACAAACCACCGACTGCTCTGGTATGACACTGCCAAAGCTGTTAGAACAGGAGAGACCATGTGTGGCAGTCATAGGGCAGAGAGACAAGGCAAGGAGATGGAAAGGATCAAAGGAACAGATAGAACACAGTGAAAACTGCAGAAGGGTATGTCAGCTGTAGAAGGGTTTATGCAGGTGAGGAACAAGCTTTTGTGTTTTAGGAAGTATGTATGAAGCCAAATAAGCATGCGAATGCGATCAAAGCAGTAGGTGAGAGATACAGAAGCATCATCATGGGAAAGCTTGAGGGACAGGAGCTCACACTGGAAGACTGGTGTGGTCAAAGCGAGATATCACCAGTATTAGCTATAACTAGTATTTACAGGGACTTACGTAGGAAATCATCTACTTGAGAAAGAGGATATAATGAAATAATGTGCAGGAAAGGAAAAGCCAACTAATAGTATCCTCCCATATTTCAGTTTGAGTCTTCTCTGAGACTCACCACAGACTGCTGAATTTCAATTCTTGCAGCCTAAACACTGTGTCCATGGCTATCATTTGATGGTCTCTGAGCCAAAAGGCAGACATGCTTATTCGAAACATAAACTAGTGTACTCAGCTCAGCGTAGCCAAATGTGGCATGTCTTCTCAGCCTCTAGTATCAGCACAAAATATCTGCTCAGGTAGGCTAGTTAAAACAAAAATGACTCCTGAGTAGAGTGCTCTCTAATGTAATTCCCTGTAGGAACAACAAAAAAAAATCTCCATTTTATGTTTTTTTGATCCAGTCATAAACTTTTAAGCTTCTAAATTTTTTAAATTAAGTTTCTTTAGAAGTTTGCAGCTGGTATACCTATCCATTGCCTGAGTGAATTATTAGCTGCGCTGCAGCTTCACTCAGCTGCCGCATGGCCTCTGGGGAGGCAGGATTTCATCCTCAATAGACACAACTAGTCAGGGCTGGAGCCAGGGCAATGCAATAAGGAACAAAAAAGAGAGAGGGCTATACTTTCAGTGTTTCCATCTCACATTAGGAGTGACTGAAACGTCATACAGAGAAGATCGATTTCTTGCCAATGTGTCTCACGGACACATTTCCCATTACCCATTACTTCTAGTCCCGAGAAAGTCTCTTAATTTTCCCCCCCTTTAAAAAATATGTGCTTTCTGGAAATGTTCAGACTTATTCTTGAAAATTACACTGACTCAATCAATGGCAGATCACATGGTTTAATTCATGATCTGAAACTGAGAGCAAATGTTGTCTGTTAAATACCATGATGGGGAGTGCAGAGGGAAAGTAACTTCCTATAATGAATGGCAAAGGAAAATATTTGAGATTGGATACAGTCTAATCTATTCCAAAACCAGGATTGGTTTATTGTTTATTTCTTTCCTATATCTGGCAGTCACAGCTTAGTAACAGATGGTGAATTTTTATCACAGGCAAGAAAATCATCCAATCTTTCATTTAATTTGATCAAGAATTTTTCACAAGGGTCTTCTAAAACACTCCCAGCACATCACTGTAAGCAAATCAGGAGATTTCCAGTTCTCATTTTTCCTAGCTTAAGAAATATGAATAAGCATAGTCATGTTGAAATAGTCCTTCGCAGGACTGTTATTGTTTAAAATAATTTTTATTGTTTAAAGAGAACACAAATTGAGCTAAGAATTCTCAGGTATGAACTAAGAGTTTATAAAGAAAAATAATTTTAATATACAGTAAATTAAATTAATTACATTACATAAAACCTTAAATTTAATGTAGTAAAGTATTCACTAAAATGTAAACAACTTTAAAACCTGGAAGATGCACAAAAATGCAGGTCTAGGAATACATTTTGAAAATGGATTATACTTTTTCTTTTATTATTATTTTTCCATGTTTGAAAATTGTATAGTTTGCTTAACTGGAAATAAGATCATCGGAATATATGAAATGTGAGGAGAGTTAGGTACCTTACATATTCTACTGCTGTTTATTTTTCATTCTTAAAAAATAAAGTTAGAGTACCCTCTCCTGTTCTTTGGATAGTCTATAGGAACACTCCTAACTCCTTAAGTTAAAGATTTCAAAGCATCAAAACATATAGAGATATCTTATTTCACCTCAGCAGGGTGAGAAAAAAATAACTTTGTAGTAGTCAAAATCTTAACCAATATGAGCTTTAATGGACCAAGAATGAAGTAAATAAAAGTTACAGCTGAGGATCACTCACAGACACTGTTCTGTCCAGCAGGTCTTATATACGGAAGAGGATTTTAAACTAAAAACCTCCCTCCTTCAGTTGTGGCAGACACTCGATAGCAAAGGAATGCTCCATTCTTCTTTAGAGATTAAAACATGAGCTATCATCCACAGCTAACTTGAATTCAGTGTATAATCTAGGTTAATTTAAATTCTTTTTTAACCTTTTAGTGTATAGCAGAATTCTGTTTTGACTTAATTGTCTTAATGATAACTAGGATTAACACCATATGAAATGTATTATAGAATATGACTATGTCCAGTATTCCCACTGAAGGATGTGCAAATACAGCATCATACTATTAATATCTTGTAATTGGAAAGTGATTTTCAGCTGATCAATGGTTCAAAGTTGAACTCAACTGCCCTTTCAAATATCAGTTGAACTGCATGACACTCCTACATGGTATGTATTAGTAGACTCATTTATAGAGATAGTCAAACTGGAACACTGGAAGCTATTACCAGTAATTAGAATACATAGGTAAAATATAATGATGTTTTAATTACATTAAATAATGTATTTTTATTACATTAAAGGTTCTACCAATTACAATAATTACATCTAGTTATTTTGCCAACTTTTTTCTAGGGTTTTGGTAGCCCATCAGGTGAACATTGGCTGGGAAATGAATTTATCTTTGCAATAACAAGTCAGAGGCAATATTCTCTAAGAATTGAATTAATGGACTGGGAAGGAAACCGGGCATATTCACAGTATGACAGATTTCACGTAGGAAATGAAAAGCAGAATTACAGGTAAGAATCTATTGAAATTCTTTTGACTCTGTTGAGTGATAAATATTGTTCATTGTTCACTTGTTAAATATGAGAAAGGATAATAATATGATACTGATTCTCATTGAAAGTGAATAAAGAAGGTAAAAATAAAATAGAAATCTGATTTCTCAGTGATGGAAAGTTAGAGTAAAACTAACATATCTGAGAACAAGGGATGATCTATTAATCATGCTGCCTGGTAGAACTGCTAAAAAAATGTATAACTTTTAGCATATCTGAGACCATCAGAACTCAAAACTGATTGAATAGAAAAAGGATATGGATTCTTCATTACAGCTTGAAGGATTTCTACCTCAGAAGCATAAAACTGAAACAATGGACATGGGAAGGAAAGAACAAAAGTGCTGTTAAAACATCTGATACTTCCAAACTAAAAATTCAGTGTAAATGAAGAGGAAAAACAGAATGCTGGATCTTATTGTGAGGAGATAAAACACAAAACAAATTGTCAGGTACTGGATAGCCTTGATTCATCATCAGCAGCAACATGCCATTTATTATAGTTTGAAAAAGACACAT
Organism: Calonectris borealis; assembly: GCF_964195595.1. Lineage (NCBI taxonomy): Eukaryota > Metazoa > Chordata > Aves > Procellariiformes > Procellariidae > Calonectris > Calonectris borealis. The sequence goes on from NC_134313.1 coordinate 21,429,839, forward strand.
GAAGTTAAAACTTTTTTTAAGATAAAAAAATAGGAAACTTAAATCTGCTTCTTAAAAAAACCTTGGAGCCATAAGAGATATGGATGACCTAAGTGGTTTAATTTTATTTTTTTTTTAATCATTGCTTCATCTGAACAGGGAGTACAATGCTGGAGAAAGAAAATGAAACCCAGAAAAATACCCTAAATTATTTATTACAGCACATCTAGTTAGCATAAGACTTAAGAGAGAAACAAATACATTCTAAAACCAAACATTCAGGTCATAGCATGTAAAACTAGGTTGGTATTCAGATTCTTAAATTCAAGTAACTTGATTCTCAGAAATGCTGATTACTTCCCTCCCCTTTGGGCCTCCAAAGAAATGGAACTGAGAGCAATTTGCTCTTTCTGCTGACAGGACTCTGCCCAGGTGGGACACAAAGTAGTGCCCCTGTCCTCTGGGGTTTGTCAGAGGGCACTACTGTATAGTGTAGAAGTGCAAAACCTGCATTTAGAAGCAATCTGTATGAGTTTAGCTCCTGCATAAAGGAAGGACTATCCTATGGCACACAAAGGATAGCTCTGTCCTCCATTGCCTCCAGCAATGCCATGCCTGGCACTGCCCATGGCATGCTGTTTCCCCAGATTCGGGAAGGTGGAGCACCCATTCTGAGGAACTATTAGGCAAAGAATAAATATAAGTAAAGGAAATTTCTCGAAACAGAGGCTAGAAGTATTTAAACAAGACATAAAAACAGCAGTGTGAAAGTGGATAATGTGGGGCCTTAAACCTTAGTAGAAGAAGATGTCAAAAAATGAAAAGATTGGACGAATACTTGTCAAGTGAGGAAAAATGTCAAAACACAGAGTTACACAGAGCTCTAAAAATTATGATGAAAACCAGAGAAGATGCCAGGATTATTATTCAGAGGGTGAATTAAGATGGCTGAATTTACTAACAAAAACAGTGTCTTTTTTGCTCACAGTTATTCTGGACTGAATAGGGACAACATGTATTGTTGAGGAATCAGAAAGATGCTGAAAATTTAACTTATGTTAAAGCTTATGTTAAGGGAGGATTTCTTTTCAGGACTCATATGGGTTCATTCATGGCAAAATAGCGAGAGAATTTCTTGTTTTGTTTCAAAATGCTAGACTGTATTTGTAGTAAGATAGTAGAGTCGGTTGTGGTGAACGGAGTTAAATCCAGCTGGTGGCTGGTCACAAGTGGTGTTCCCTAAGGCTCGGTATTGGGGCCAGTTCTGTCTATCTTTATCAATGATCAATGACGAGGGAATAGAGTGCACCCTCAGTAAGTCTGCAGACGACACCAAGCTGGGTGGGAGTGTTGATCTGCTCAAAGGTAGGAAGGCTCTGCAGAGGGGCCTGGACAGGCTGGATCGATGGGCTGAGGCCAACTGTATGAGGTTCAACAAGACCAAGTGCCGGGTCCTGCACTTGGGCCACAACAACCCCATGCAACGCTACAGGCTTGGGGAAGAGTGGCTGGAAAGCTGCCAAGAAGAAAAGGACCTGGGGACACTGGTTGACAGCCAGCTGAACATGAGCCAGCAGCGTGCCCAGGTGGCCAAGGCGGCCAATGGCATCCTGGCCTGTATCAGAAATAGAGTGGCCAGCAGGAGTAGGGAGGTGATCGTGCCCCTGTACTTGGCACTGGTGAGGCCGCACCTCAAATACTGTGTTCAGTTCTGGGCCCCTCACTACAAGAAGGACATGGAGGTGCTGGAGCGTGTCCAGAGAACGTCAACGAAGCTGGTGAAGGGCCTGGAGCACAAGTCTTATGAGGAGCAGCTGAGGGAACTGGGGTTGTTTAGTCTGGAGAAGAGGAGGCTGAGGGGAGACCTCATCGCTCTCTACAACTACCTGAAAGGAGGTTGTAGCGAGGTGGGTGTTGGTCTCTTCTCCCAAGTAACTAGTGATAGGACGAGAGGAAATGGCCTCAGGTTGTGCCAGGAGAAGTTTAGACTGGACATTAGGAAAAATTTCTTCTCTGAAAACTTTGTCAAGCATTGGAAGAGGCTGCCCAGGGAAGTGGTGGAGTCACCATCCCTGGAGGTATTTAAAAGATGTGTGGATGTGGCACTTAAGGACATGGTTTAGTGGTGGACTTGGCAGTGCTGGATTAACAGTTGGACTGGATGATCTTAGAGGTCTTTTCCAACCTAAACAATTCTATGATTCTATGTTTCTATGATTCTATGATTTAAATTTTATTCAGATTTTGATATGTCCTTTGTCATCTCTAATAAACTTTGTCTCAAAGAAAGAGCCTTTAAAGGACTTTGGTCCAAGCAGGACCAAGCAAATCCAAGCAGGATTTGCTTCTCTGTCTTGGCTGATAACACAGGCACTTGGAGATTTCTTAAATAGATTAGATTTAATATGGTGATGGACAGCAGAGTAGCCCTGGAAAATCATCCTGAATCAGTCTAAGTCTCCAGGATGTCTATATGAACAGGGAAATAGGAAAGGAAAGGAAAGGAAAGGAAAGGAAAGGAAAGGAAAGGAAAGGAAAGGAAAGGAAAGGAAAGGAAAGGAAAGGAAAGGAAAGGAAAGGAAAGGAAAGGAAAGGAAAGGAAAGGAAAGGAAAGGAAAGGAAAGGAAAGGAAAGGAAAGGAAAGGAAAGGAAAGGAAAGGAAAGGAAAGGAAAGGAAAGGAAAGGAAAGGAAAGGAAAGGAAAGGAAAGGAAAGGAAACCCACTTCATTAGAAGAAAGGGAGATCTTTTGGCAATATAAACCATATTTTCTGAACACTTTTTGTGAAAACTGATCCATGAAAATTCTTCTTGCTGAACAAGAAAAACAAGAGAAATGTATTTCAAAAGTGTAGAAAATAAATCAGAAAAGGTGTACAGGCCTCAAAAACTATTATGTTGAGTAACAGGGATAAATTCTGCTATCCATGTTCAAATCACTTTTCCACAAAAATCAGAATGAATTTGACTTGGGACTAATGACTGCAGTTTTGGTTCCTGTCCTACTCCATAGTCCAATTAAAGGCCAGAATGAGCTCTGCTCATGCTGTCTGTGCAGCCTCCTTACTGTACAACCGAAGTTCCTCTGTCTAGGGAACAGGGAATCAGTTCCATTCACAGTATTCTGGAATAAACAGAGAGGGAAACATGAAGAGGTAAAAAGGCTCTGTCCACCTCTGTTGGCCCTTTGGGTTTCAGATTAATTCCTCAATTATTTTTACTCAAACATATCTGAATATTTAAAGAAAATAACTAACATGGTGACAGTTCTGGAAACAATGAAGTGTAAGCCACATGCAAATCTAAACTGTTTTTTGTGCTTGACAAATGCACTAGTGCCTAGTCCAGACAGATATATGTTCAACAGACATTTTGCAAACCAAAATTATGTTGGGCTCTTTTAGAAATTATTACAAGAATGCATCCATTTATTTTGCTATCTGTAATAGAAGAAGCTCCAGAAGGCAGGCCAAATAAAAGCCTGATTATTGAGTCCTAAACAGCTGGCCATCCTTCAGAGAATGCTGCTTTCTCTTTATCTGAGGAGCTGCCATTAAGAATTTAAATGAATCCTCTGAAGCTGAAAACCACAGTTCCCAACCTCCTGCTCGCAGTGCCTTTCCTTCACAGTTGTCAGGCATTTGCCATGTTTGCTTTCAATACCTCAAACACAGAACAGTGTACCTTTTCAAAACTTTAGTTGCAGTTCATTTGAAATAATTTTGCCAAACAAACTAGATACTCTCTTATTTTGGAAGCTGTTAGGATTTCCTGCTAGTGACCCACCTGAAATGTTGCTTCTTCAACACTGTTTGCAAAAATAAGTAATTGTAGGCTGGCTGCACTCTACATTAGTTTCAAATAATACAACTTCACTAAGAAATAATAACCAGTAAAGAGACAAGTTTCCAAGCTGGTCTGGGCATTAAGAGATCTGAAATATAGAAAGGGTATTGAAATAAAAGGAAAAGCTCAAGAAGTGGAACATCTTTCATTTATGCTATGGCAATACCTTGTACATTTGGAAGACATGGAAAAAAGTTAAGCTCTCACGTTTTAATATAGTAAATTAAAAAAAAAAAAAAAAGAAAACAAATACCATGAGGTGATAAAATGTGTCTGAGAAAATATGGAAAATAATTTTTAGGCTGTTTTTCCTAAACCCAGCCCCAACATTATGCAAAGTTCGATTCAGTCTGGATAAATCCCAATTGGTGATTTCAGAAGGGTTCTGTTTTTTCTCTGGGCTGTTTGTATTCTCTTTACTACTTTTTATTAGCCTAAAGAATCTATGATTAAAAAGAGTAATGCTGAACACATGTATGTTAAAAATATACTTGTTTCTCTTTCAAAATGAGACAGCTCCAAAAGGGTTTCTGGGAATGCAGAATAAAATCTATTTATCCCAGATGATGACTGTATAGAAGAAAGTTGAGATGAGAAGGTGGATACTGAAGCAGTGAATGTATAATGATAAATGATAACTGAAACAAGAAAATCAATGTTGCACCACATGTGAAACCTTCGATAGCATGGAAGTATCTAAGTGATTAATTTCCTTTAGAACATTCTTAGGCTTCTTATCTACACAAAATAATTACACAGAGCGGTGTCTGTAAATATGATGAAAACTATCTCTGCCAGTATCTTTGCAAGTCTTACACTGTGGCAAGTAAAATCTCCATAGAATAAGAAGAGTCAGATCTTGCAATTTAAGTCAAAGGAATTATTCATAGAACTATAAAAACTTAAGTTGAAAGAGACTCCTAGAAGACACACAGCCTCTCCTCTTTTCCTGTGCAGACTCTACCTAGCCCACTCTTGATAGTCAGTTGACATTGTTTGATGTTCTTAGGAGCTGTACAGATATGACACACTGCTGCTCTGACCTGTGTCCTCAGACCCTCCAGAATTAAACAGGAAAAGTAACCATGTGTTGGGATTTCAGGCACCACATTTCATAATCCCACATATTAGTTAATGAAAGCAGATATACTGATGTTGGATTTTGAAAAGCAGTAATTTCAGCCTGCACGCACATCTGGTTTTGCTACTCATGATACAGGAGCAGGACTTCCAAGCAAGGCATGGGATGGAGAATGGGGGAAATACAATTTTTAATTGGTTGAGCTATTTGTACCTCAGAACCCTTAGAGAGGTTGAATATACCTTCACCTCCCTATGACAATATATTCTAGTATTTAGTCATTCTTCTATTTAGAAAAGCTTTCCATTGCTGCAATGACTCACTATCTTTGGTCCTATCCATGGAGGAATATGATTAAATGATGAGGCAGTGCTGCTGAGGTGAGCAAGAATTTGGGATTGCTGTAGGTATAGGTGAAAACTGATGACAGACAGAGAGCATCCTAACTTCTGTGAGAAAATCATGTACTTAAGATGATGGCTGACCTTTGATAGTTAAAACTAACGAGAACAGTCTTTATATTGGAACCAGCATGATAAAGAGACTAGGAAATTTTATGAGAAAATGAAAGAGAACATAGATACATTGTTAGTGGAACAAGCAAGAGACAAGTTGACAGGAGAATATCAGTTATGTAGAGAAGAATCAGATGTATGGGTCCTCAGAGGCAAGAAGTTGATGGAATTTGTTGCAAACAGGAGGGAGAGTCATTGAAATGTTTCAAATCACTTCCAACCACTGACATGGTCCTGTGATTCACACAAATCTAGGTAGCACAGTTTCCAAGCTCTCCAAAATACTGTTTCTCTCCAGGCTTTACTTTGGGAAACCAGATCAGTTGTTGAATGTAAACTAACAATTGTTAGACTTTATGGGAGCTGGTAGCAGAGAGTTTTTAGTTCACTGAGTAGAATCACAGAATCATAGAATCATAGAATAGTTTGGTTGGAAGGGACCTTTAAAGGTCATCTAGTCCAACCCCCCTGCTGTGGGCAGGGACAACTAGATCAGGTTGCTCAGAGCCACGTCCAACCTGACCTTGAATGTTTCCAGGGATGGGGGCATCTACCACCTCTCTGGGCAACCTGTTCTAGTGTTTCACCACCCTCATTGTAAAAAATTTCTTCCTTTTATCTAGTCTAAATCTACCCTCTTTTAGTTTAAAACCATTCCCCCTTGGGGAACAGGCCCTGCTAAAAAATTCGTCCCCATCTTTCTTATAAGCCCCTTTTAAGTATTGAAAGGCCGCAGTAAGGTGTCCCCAGAGTATTGGATTTTTTAGCTCTTGTTTGTTTAAGAGTTTGTATATTTAGTTTCAGCAATAGTATCATTTCTCTCTGTTTTCTTGGGCAAACTAGGTACGTAGCCTGGAGCCAGAGGCCTTGATGTAATGCTAATCTTTGATTTTTTTAAGGTGGAGGCTATTGATTATTTAATCACCATTGTTGAACTAATGCTGGAATTTGTTACAAAAATTTCTCACTTTTCTTTCTGTAAAGTACAGAAAAAATATTTTTTGTACAATCTTCTAAATTGTACCAATGAAAATGCTGTAACAGGTAAAAGGAAGTATTATTTGAGAGTGTGACTTTTATGGGGACAACTGGTTTTGTGTATCTTTCTTTAATTTAAAAATATATTCCACAGACTATTGCTGTTTCAGCAGCAGGACATTAACAGGCTATTGTCACTTTCTTCAGTGTACAAAACCTCATTTTTAAATATTGGTGTGGTTCTTTGTTATTACCAGGCTTTTCAGGGATGCATTTGCCATAAGTAACATATTTTCTTCTTGTGTCACTTTTTAGTAGTTTAGGTACAACAGGGAATCAGCCTGACTTGTAAGTTTTTCTGAGCCGTCTGCTTAGCTGCTTCTGCATTATTTCTATCACAGCAAACCTTCGAAGGGACCATTCTCAGATGGGGAAGAAAAAGTACAGTGGAGGACACACAGGAAATCTGTAGCAAAGCAAGAAAATAAACCCAGATCCTCTGAGACCCAGTCCTGTGCCCAGACCCCAGTACTTTTCTTGCCAAATATGAAAACTACAGAATAACTCAAAAAATAGACATGGTGCAAAAAAATTCAAACCCATAGTAATTCACTTTTCTTTGGATGCTTGAAATTCAATTTGCAAGTCTACTTCAGAGGAAGTATCCATGCAAAATCCTATTAACAGACAGAATGATATCTGTGGTATGCATACTTTCCATGATTTGAAAATATATTTAATATTTTTTCACCAAACAATGGTATAAAATGGATAATATGGAAAAAAGACTTAATGTCTCTATGTATACATAAATATCTGGCTGAAATAACTTTATTCTGTTTAAGAACACTATCAGTCCAATAATATTCCATGAAGTCTAAATACTGGAATTGCAGGGATTCAGTTTGATACCCAGTAACCAAAGGTCTTTCTGGAACCAGGCCAGAGTTGCTATATTATATCAGTGACTGAAGCTCACTGGCAGTCCATGCACTATCTCCAAATGTAAGCAGAAATGAAATATACGTTTTCTCTAACTAACTGAAAGTTGATGCAAATATACTTGTGGAGTTTAAGAATAAAATTTAACTTAATCCACATAAATCCCTATGTATACTAGCCATCCACAGCTGATCATTTTGCACTTCTAACGACATAAAGCTCATTTGTAGTTCACTATACAATAGCCGTGACTATCCTGAAGCAGGAACAGAAGTTTTCTTCTTCTGTGTTATGAAATATAATGATAATGCATATATACAGAATACTGTAAAGAAGCAACTGAGTACAGAAGGGGAAGTGAATAGTAAGAGAGAATGATGGGAATGGATAGAAGAGGGATGATGTGCAGCTCCTGAGAGGGAGAGGAGAGGGCTCTGTTGGATAGTGGATTAGGGAGCATTTTTCCCTTGTATTCCCTTCAAGAAGCAAGAAAACAGGTTCACTTTAGCAAAATAGGCCCTCCATGGAGTGTTATGTAGTTCTTTGTTACCCCCCTGAAACTTCATAACTGGCAGATCTGCAAAATCTAGTGACTGTCTGCCATGTTTGAGTGAAGAAAAAGCACAGGCTGCAGCCATGAAAGCACAGCTGTACCAGACCCAGCTATAACAGACATTCAATACCAAACTATATCTGTCCATATGGAGTATGTTAATTGATTTTCCAAGAGTTACAAATTGTTACAGCACTACCAGTGAGATCTTGTAGAAAGATCTTCACTGAAGATCTCTTTCACATGACAGAAAGACATTGATGATTACTTTTCTTAGCTTATAACTTAAATATCTTTAAAAGTGAGAAATTTAATTTGGAATTGTCTTATGTGGTTCATTGTGTGTCATGAAGATGTATTATTTCCTCTGAAAGAGTTAGGTATTTGCAGTTTTCATCATTTGCCTTCTTAGTCTTAAACAGTTCCATGTAAAATGAATGCTGCTATTAGTCTTCAGGCCCTTTTGATAAAGAGTATCTACGTACTCAGTTACAGTAATATACTTTGAAGAGCAGAAACCTCCTCACCTTTCTAAATCAGTGGATCACAGACATGAACTGCATTTCAGGCGATACGAAAATCTCTTTTTTTTAAAAAAAGTCAAATGCCAATTCATATATGAAAGGTCAGCCCAGAAATGATACAATTTATCAAACAGTATCTGTTAAAAAACACCATTAAAAATCCCTAACATTTCTTTTTGTGTTTTATTTTGGTCACAAATAATGCTAGAGCTCTTTAATGCACCAATATCTAGGATATAGAGGGAAATCAACAGAGGTGTTCCATAAACTCTGGGAAATTCTTTGCTTGAGAGTTTAGAAAAGTACTGGTATACAAGCTTTACAAGGGTATACACTGTTGATTGTACAGAATCCTTGCTTTCTGGGAGGAAAGCAAAGCCTCCAGTGTGAGTTACTTAGAATATGTCTGATATAACAATGACCTAACCATTTTTCTGTATCCACTTAGTCATCAATAAAAGGTAGCTATCTATTAGTTTATTTTCATTATTAGATCTTTCAAGCCATCTCTAAATTGTTGCTGTCTTCAGTCTTGCTTTTCTTTATCCTTTTCACTCAACTGGTTAATTTTCAGTTGCCTTCTCCAGATTGATATATTTCCTTCACCAAAACTCTTCTCCATATACTCATTTTCATGTATCTGCAGAACCCACCTTCCAGGGGGTTTTGATAGGCTATTGATAAGAAACTTTCAATAATTAAGTTTGATTGTGCTCTTATGTTTCTAGAAATTTTTCTTCCCTTTGGTGTTTTAGGGCTTTTCAGCCACATAGCTGGAGAGAAGCTTGTTTTCCAATATGTCCCACCACAGCTATCGCTATGGGTCATAGTGGGCATGTCATTATCTCCTCCTCCAGGCTCCTAGATTAATTTTTTAAGAAAAGGAAAATATATGAGTAAGAACAAAAGTATCTTATTTTCCCATAAAGCTTATCTACAATAAAATAAACACATCAATTCAAACTACTGATTACTTGAGGCAAGAAAAAAATCGGTTTGTAACAATTTACTAGCCTTAAACATCATCCTGGATTTAATGAATTTAAGTGCTTATTCACAAATCAGACATGGTTTCCTACAGGTAGGTGAGATAAAGATTTTCAGTGCTAACATTAAAGCTGTTGGGCCCTAGGAACAGACTGCAGGACCCTAGCTGAGACACTCAATTCTCTGTGCATGCCTGGGGAAAGATAAGTTTCTCAGACGGAAGCCAAATCAGGCAACTCAAGCAACATCAAGCAAATCAGCCAATGCAGAGCAGAGAGCTGCCTAGAGTTAACCATTAGGAAATTCTGAAAATAGCAAGGCATCCATTTATATCCACTGATGGTTCACAGCCCACAGCCTGAAGGTAGGAGACAATGTCCTGTCTTATTCAGGAAAGAAATGAAAGACCCTGGGTTAATGCATTTATTTGCCAGAGGGGATCCAGACCATTGTTATTTCTTCCCAAGAGAAAGCAGCAATCCGTGCTGCAGGGGAACAGGCTTGTCAATGACGCTCTGACACTGTGCAGGGAAGAATTCACTGCTCAGTGAATGAGTTGGTACCAGGTCATTTTCAATGAAGTAGGAGAGGGAATTCTAAGATTATGTTCCCTGCTCCATGCATTATGTCTTATTTTGAATTAAATAGGCTTTGATTAAATTATGCAAATACGTTATGAAGCAGTGAGGACTATTCCTGAACTCTGAACACTATACAAACAATTCTGCTACAGACTTCACTTGTACTCCCTCTAAGGCTCTGTGAATCTTGAACAATTTTTTGCAGTGGGACGCATGTTGCTGTAACACCTTTGTGAGGGAAGCTTTGTGGTTTTAAACCTTTCTCTTGGGTAACCACTCAGATCAGTAAGTTGTTACATGAAAAGTGGAGGGTTACAACCACTGGTAGCTCAACTACTTATTACCTGGTGAGGATCTCTACAGAAAAATATTTTAGTAGACTTGTGTGAGAACAATATCATGCAAAGCAAGAACAGTATAGTGAAATCCCTGCTGAGGGCTACTGCACAGGCACACAAATCTGAGAGAACTCTTTAATGCATTTAAGTATTGGCAGAAAAAATATCTATGGAAACTCAGTAGTGATCTTAGTTGTTACATATTGTAGCTCAGTGGAGATTTCGCCAGCTATTCCTCAGCTATCAGGGACAGGCAGAGCATGACAGGGGCACCTAAAAGAAAGATGCACAGGCTTTTATAAGGTAATGGCCATTTTTTTTTGGTTCTCCAATGTAAAATGACTACTCTCATGTTGTTGGTGTTATCTTTATGAGTAATCTTCTATATTGTTATTCTTCTTGCACAGTGTTGCTTTCTTTTAAGCCTCTATTAAGGCATAAGCTTTATGCCACCTCTACATATTTGTATTAAGAAAGAATGTCAAACAAGTATTTTAACAAGTTTATAAAATCCTGCTGTGAATGGACCTCACTGTCCCCAAGATAAGAGCTCCCACTTTTGCCAGTCACACCACCAAGAAGAGCTCTGTTTCTTTAATTTAATTCTGTCAAAGCATTTACAAGGAGTTTAAATCTGCTGATGTTTGTATTAGTGTTTAACCTTGTGAAGCTGAGACACTTCTGCATATTTGCCATTCATGAGGAATTTTTTTATATCAAAACTATTGTGTGTAGGGTACCCAGACATCTCCAAGATCAGCTGGCATTTAAATTCAGGCTATCCATCACAGGGACATAAGTGATGTGACATTTGACTCTATTTCTATAAAAAACTATTAACTAATTTTAAATGTTACAATAATTTTCTTAATCAGCAGTTGAATACTCTTGTCACTTTTTCACTGTTTAATTGTACTTAATTCTTGTATAACATCGTAAGTGTTAAAACTCTCTACAACTTACAATGATTATCAGAATGTAGATTAGCATAGTGAAAATTTGTGTACGAAGTGTAAGGGATATGTGAAAGGACATGTCAAATGGTATAGATGGATACAGCATCACAGTGCGAACATTTAGAGTTTCATTAATGTTTGCTAATCACTTATATGTTGATGATTGCAACATAATGAATCTATAAGTTTAAGGGTGCAAACAGTAAAGGACTGTGAGAAAAATGCAAAAGTAAAATGCAGAACAAGAAAAAAGTATCTCAGTAAAATTCAGGATTACAAAATATCTCTGTATTAAAATAGTTTCTTTAATGCAGATTCCATGATTGTATTATTCTCCTCACTATTATCTGTGAATGTTGGGAAGCAGAGTACATTTTCAGGATCCAAATTCAGGTCCAGCTCAAAATATTTAACCTGGACATTATTCTTGTCATAACCTTGATCAAAACTGAAGAAACTGACACTTCCAAATGCCAGTCCAGAAAAGGCTGAAATGTGGATACAAAGAATGAGACATGTCTCTGATTTCAATTCGAAAAATTATGTTCTTCCTGTGAGTGACCAAGATCTCCATCAGAGTGAACTTGATCACTAAGTGTTTACAAGATTATGATGAATTTATTTAGCACTAGTGACAATATCTCCAGATAAAAAAAAATAATGCTGCTTGGAAAGTTTTCAGAAGTGTCCACAATTTTTACCATTAGACAAAAATTCAAACTTAAATTCTCCACAATGCAGAAGAAAAGAAGAGTGGGACCTGGAGGCCCCCTCTGTACAGTTTCTAACAAAGAGATGTTCACTCTCTGTGCCCACACAGCTGTTGACTCTTTGCCCACTCTCTGAACTAAACAGAAGCTCAGTAGACCTGTCAATGTGGCATCGAGCCCAAGCTAATATATCCTGCCCTTGAGTAGGCTCAGTGTCATGCTTATTGCAACAGTACAGCTTCCAGCCAGGATGGAGTGTGGGCAGAATGAGCTCATGTCTGCTCAGAGACCTGAAAGAGCAAGCTTTCATCTGCCCGCAAAAAAACAGGCAGAAATTCTTAGAGTGACCCTTATTTAATCTAGTAAGTTTGTGGTTAAAGTCTCTGAAGTCTCTTACCAACTGCCCAGCCAACCAGCTCCAGGGTTTTTTTTTTTTTCCCCTTTTATCATTAACAGTTCTACTGGCAAGTGTTTCTAGAGCGTGATTCTGAGAACACTTTCTGCGCTGATTCACTATATTTTCAGGATAATACCAGCAAAGTGGTGTGATATTTTCTGTGAGTTAGCTTCTTTCATGAGTCAAAAAGTCAAGTGTACGTGTGAGGCTTGGAGAGAATTTGGGAAAAGGATCATCCCAGATTTTTCCAGAGTCATTTGTTGCATCAGTCTTTAAGAGTTTGTTATTGTTTTGTTGCTGTGTTTTGGTTTTTTTCCCTATCAAATGGAAACATACTTGATTTTACTGTGTCTCTCTCTAAAGTAATGATAATAAAAAGTAATATTATTCATTGTTTGCTCCAGAGCAGCAATGCAGCAGATGAGTTAGAGCACAAAGCAGAGGTATACACCATGTCTAAAGAGCTACTAATTTACATAAACCTACAGAGAGATAACAACTTTGAACATCAGAGCACAGCAGTATTGTGGTATCTGATGAAGTGTACTTTTTATTGTTTGGTCTGCAAAGTTTAAATAAACCTTCTTTATTAACATGGAAGAAGGAGGTACTCAATAACAATGGAAGTCTAATTAGAAAAAGATAAACGAGTGCCTGGTGTCATACACAGTCTAGTCTCCAATCTTCTGTTTCATCAGATACTAGAGGCTGATGTGTTTTCAATTTTAAATCGGTGCTGGAACAGCTCACCACACTTGACCCAAGTGCACATGCACCGTTTTCTTTTATTTAGCATTATAATTCAGTTGCACTGAAGTAAAACCTCTTTGTACCAATCTCAGTGCCATTTAAACCAAAGAAGTCATTATTGTGAATCACAGCTCTTATAAGGTCATGACCTGGGTTTTTAGGGGGAAAAAAAGCATGTAAGACATGCTGATCCCTGTTAGCCTGGTCAGTGTGGCACCAGCAAAGAACTTGGATCATAAATGGGTGACAGTCAGTGAACCTTTCACTCATATATGACTGTTTATCGGCCACAAATGACGCCAAGGGAGTTGAAATATGTTTTAACAGTCTGTTTATATTTTTCTACAGAGGTCTTAGTGCCACATAACTCATTTTGGCATTTTTTAAACTTAATTTTGCATTAAGAAAACGAAGCAAACAGTGAAGCCAATATTTATTTTTCAAATAACTATAAACATTTCACAGAAACTCTCTGTGCATCAGTCACTTTTAAAATGTGTTACCTTTTCCTAGATACTTGCCCTATAATGAAAACCTAACCTTTGTATGATAATGGAGATAAGGCCAGAGGATGAGCGTAGCATATTGTACAGTACAGCCACTAATGAGTAAAGGGATCAAACGAGGCTGGAGGTGGTTCATGCTTGAGTATATAAGTACTTTTGTTCTACATCCTGTTTTCAATATCATAAATCTTTAATCAAAAAACTAATTGTCACATTGCTGGTGTGGATGAGACTATATGAATAAGAGAAGCCTTTCCTTTCTCTTCCCCGCCTTTTTCTTCTTCTCTTTCCCCTCCTCTCATTTTTTAAATTTTTTTTGAAGTGTACTTAAGCCCTTATTCAGCAATGCACTTAGGCAATTTTTTTTAATTTATTTTAAGCATATTCTAAGTCCTTTGCTGAGGCAGGGCCACCAGAGCTCTCACTGAAGGTCAAGTCACTCTTGTTTCATTGCCATTGCACACTCTTTAAGATTACATCAAAATGTAAAAAGAAAAATATTATGGTCAGAAAGAGATCATGACAATTACATTGTCATTAATACTGTCTTATATTGTTTCCATATTTGGAAATGATTGCATTTCCTGTCATCTCCACAAAGTGATTCTTCAACATCCTTTACTGTTTACTGATGTCATGAGTCTGAGTACACAGCCACCAGATTAAGCCCATTAATCTAATTAGTAGAAATTCATAAATTGTGAACTGGATTATTCGTCAGGACTGAACAGGTTCAAACATAAGTAAGTGAATGGAAATCCTGATTAACATTTTGCTTTGAAAATAATATCCCCCCAAAACATCCCTGCATTTTCCTCTGGGATTCACCCAGCGGGAAGCACACATCTCTTGACACGAATCCCATCATAAATCTTGAAAATCTCATGCAGAACCCAAAATATTTATTTTAATGTGTTATTCATTAAGTTATTTCTTTAAATCGTAGTCTGTTGGCAGCTGCAAACTCATTCCATTCCAGCCACATTATAGCAATGCTGTAGTATGATTTGAGAGGGTCATTAGGTCATTAACACTGGAAAAAATTTAAAGACAGAATCTGCAAATGTCCAAAGGAGCACAACTGTAAAAGAAGATCACCCAGCTAGCACATAAGTATAAACAAAAAAATTGATGAAAAATTAATTGCAGACTATTTCCACTTCTATCAATAATGATTCATTTCCTTACATTCAAGCTCTTACCAAGGGGAAAAAAACTCCATAGACAGTTTCAATTAACTATTGTGCCAGTGGAAACATGGGGAAAAGGTTATTCAATCTAGATGTTATGTTCAATTCAGCATTTAAATAATTTCTTAATGCTGATTACAGGTTACACCTCATTCAACATTCAATTTGAGAAAAACAAAGAAAGTTCAGTACTCATATTTCAAGTCAGGAATTCTGTGAGCTAGTGTGCCTCTCACTGCTTTTTTAACCAACAGCCTTAGCCATTACACACAACTTCAAGCAATACAAACCTGTGTGAAGCAGGCATGATTCTTGAACAGAATGACAGCATTTTACTTTCACTGTGTAGAAGTGTAAATGTTTCCAGAAAGTGAATCACAAGAGCTGTCTCCTTATAGGAGGTACTTCAGCCTCAGTGACATTTTTGGAACAGGTTATTTCAAGGACATTGTCCCATTTTTTTAATGCAAAATCTTTGGAATCTAAAGACATCGCCTCAGTGCTGGTCCTTGGTTTTGCTCTTATTTTTCTGCTCCTCTCTTATCTGATTCTTACCACTTGCTCTCATAGCAAACTGAATAGTTTGTGGTACTATATACTACTCTTGATCAGTTTTTCCTGCAGGGCAGGCCTGCTTAAGGGTTAGTTATCTCACTGCCTGATTTGTAACTTCAGATGTTATCATTACCATGGAACTTTAGTGAAACAGTCTAGTATTAAGGAAGCAGCCAATATCAATTAAAATATCACATCAATTTCTTCTCTGAAAGGTAGTCCGATTCCTTATGATACTGACTTGTTTCAGGTAGACTGCAGTTTTCTGCTAAGCTCTACAAACATTTGGTTGAACCTCCACAATTAAGAAAAGAGTGAGGGTCCAATATCCAGGTAAAATAAAAAGCTATCTCCACTTAGAAAGTTACTGATATTGTTTGTTAATTTAAAAAATAAAATAAAATACATATATAATCTATGGAACCTCAAGAGTTAGGCATGTACCAAGCTCATCCAGTTCAGCGACAGTGACTTTCTAATAAGAAAAAGCTCACGTATGAATAAACCTCTGAATTTTCTTGTAATAAGCATAGTAGTATGTTATCACAGGGAAGGAATCGGAAAATAGTGAGAATATGTAATTGCTGAGTGCACAGATAATGTGTTTTTTTCTGAAAATGTTAGGGGTTTAGGACTTTTAAATTTTATTTTGTAAAAGGATATTTATGAATTAATGACAGGCATCCTTAAATAGGTTTTACTGATATCATAGCTTCAGGCAAATACTGGGGAAAAAAGAAAATGCAATTAGCTATATTTTCCTTTGCATCTCTGTAAATGGAAAAGAAATGACACATTTAAATGGCATCTTCATAGATTTCTTCTTCTAATTGCAAAAAATAACATACAACAGCAAAGTTTTAATTAGCATAATTCAACAGCAGAGATGGACTTGTGGTACTTAACCTTCTTATAGCACAACGCTAATTTCAGGTATAATTCCAGCACACTCTTAACAAAGAAAAAAAACAACAAAGAATCCCACAAAAAACCCAGATAAAAACTCTAACACCCCCCCCCCAAACCACATTGATTATATACTCTTTATAAACACATTAATTTTCAAACACCAACATATCTCAGTAAGATTTATATAAATTTGTAACGTATCTATGATATTTGTAACTTTTACTGTTACTTGTGATTAATTGCTTTCAATTAAGTAAAATGTGTGATAAATATTTTACTGTGGCCTGATAAATATTTTACTGTGAAAAATGATATTTTTCAGTAACACTACGGGTAACAAGAAGCTAGTATCACTACAGTAGTTATCAGAGTAAAAATTAGCACTAACAACATGCTGATACATGGAGTTTTCCATTCCCATTTTATCTAAAACAGTTAATTAGGATAATGTACAACCTATGTGGATGACAGTGGGTAATTAATGTCACCCTCAGTAGAACTAAAGCATAGATTTATGGAATCCACTATTGCAATATATCTGCATGGATTTCAACAAATGGTATTTATGAGACTTTTGGAACTTCAAGCATATTTTGGAAGAATTATTAAGTTTAAATTCTGCTGGAGTTGTGTGGGTCTCTTTTACTGGATTTTCAAACAGGATTAATCAATTTACAGATAAATAAAATTTCAAACCAATGTTCACTGAGCTTTTCCACTAGCTTCAATGGCTGTAAAAGAGATCCTTAAATAAAAATACACAAACATCACAAGGTTCAGCAATTCAGTAAAGATAAGCAGCAGAAGGTCTAATTACTTATATAAACCTTAAAAACTTTTAAAATTTAAAATCCAGGGTTTCACTGTATTTCTGTGATGAAAAATCCCTTGAGAATCAATTTTGGCATTTCTGTTGTTGGCTTCAGCCAAACCCAGGAAGTGTAGTTGAGTAGGGAGAAAAATATTTTTACATTTTAAGTTAACCAAATTTCTCTAACACAGGCTTTGCCTGTGTCCTGGGCAAATATTCAGATAAGTTCTAATTTTGTATCTTATTTTTTAAGAAGTTCATCCATCTTCAATGTTATCAAAACAATTTGCATTATCATCTTAGTATATGTTCAGTGTTTATATGTCTGTCTAAAACATTGATCATCTCTAGTTATTTCAAGTTTGAAATTAATACAGCCCCTATACTTTCTAAATTAACATATTATGTGTTATACAGCCATGAATCAGGACAAAAGTGGTCGTTTCTGTAGCAAAAGGAAATCTTAGCATTTATATAGCTGGTGGGAGAGTGAGATTTTTTTTTCTGGAGCAAGATTTTAACTTTTCATTAATAAAAAAGTAATAAATCTAATAACTGAAAAGTTTCATTTCCAATTTCCATGAGAAAAAAAATTGGTGGGTGATTTTGTTTTAATAAGTATTGTGTTGAAAAACAGTTTTAACAGAAAATGATAGTATCAGATTAATGTATCTCTTCTGTGCTATGTTTGGTGAGAGATTAGAGTAGAGGGAATTATTTCTGTTCAACACATCATTCTGATAGTAGCCTTTAAATATGTTTCTGTCCCTGTTAGCAGTAAAAAACAGTGTTGCCGTATGTTTCCTCTCCATCACCACTATGTTACTGACATCAGCTGCAAACCTAGCAGCTCACACTGCCGCAGTGACTCTTTCTGTGGCTTCTGTAACATGTATTTCAAGTAGTAGAAGCATATGTTTGCTTGTTCACTGTCCAGAATAAACATATTTTTAAACATTTTTTGTAAGCTGTGACAAAGCACCGTTTGCCTGCATACAGCAGTATGGCAGGTCATTTGCCTTATGGCAGGAAAAATTTCTCTGACAGTAAATCTGGGTGTCTTTTAATTATCCCTGCTCAGTGTACCTGTTCCCAATAAGTGCAGGTCTTTAGTCAATTATTAAAGAAATTTAATATATAAAAAGAAATTTTGTTGTATTATTTGTATAAATTCACATTCAGTACAACAGCAAGGCTCACTATTGTATAGTTTGCTGTAACATGTAGCTGTGTTTCTTATTCATGGCTAGGTTATGTTTCCTTGTTCACTGTCCAGAATAAATATATTTTTCTCCTTTGACCTGTCAGGTGTGCATGACTCAAACACAAGCTAAAATTAACACAAGCTCTTCAGAGGGAAAACAAGCTTTTTCATTAACAGTGTACAGTTCCAGGGAAGGATCTCTCTACCATGTAGTGTTTGTTGTCCCATAGACAGGCTGTAGTGAAACAACGCTAAAGGAAAACTCATCATTTCCATTTATTGTTGTATTTTATATTACCATTTTATCTTTAAAGTTGGAAGATATGTGTTCTTACTCTGAATATACTGAATTAATATTTTGTTGGCTGGCACATTTCACTTGTCTCAACAGGAAAATGGGCAAGGAGTTGCAGTAATGTCAAACTTAATAATTACAGCAGTGAGTCATTGTTACAGAGAGCAGAGGAGGAATACAGAGGTCATCTTGTCTTACACTTTTCTTAAGGAATTGTGGGAGGAAATTATATTCATGTGCTGGCAGAAAGAATATTAAGAGCCAAATTAAAAATCTGTTCAAGTTGTCAGAGCTACTTACTGCATTATTCAGGTTTTTGACAGTTTACAGAACCATCATGCCTACTGAGTTACAAACTCTATTAAGAATACAATAAAATTAAATAAAGAGTCCATGAATTTACCACGTACACTGTTTATCAAGTTTGGACTAAAGTTAGGAGTGGGAAAAATTTAGTATTGCTAGGTTTTTATGGTTAACATTGCTGGTTTTCTCCATTCAGACACCAGCTGTGACATTCCCTTTCTTCTCCTCTTTGGTACTTTTACGTCAGTCCTTCAAGGACGGGCAGTGATAAAGGTGGTGAATTGTTCTTGCAACTCGGATAAATGGGTTAGCAACAGCTCAAAATTTTGTGAGAGTAGTAGTGACTAAACAAGTTTTTTCTCATATTCCACCCTATCTAGTTTCTTCAATTTCTCCAAAGTATTTTCCGTTCCTTAAGCATGGCTTTTAATTTACTTCTAATGATCACTTACCTCATCTGGTGTTAAGTTCTTGTTAGTTAACCAATCTTGATTTATGATGAAATATTGGGGTTTGGTTTAATTTTGTTTGTTTTCATAAGGAGAGTATGCACTGCCCTAATAAAACCTAAATTAAACATTTTTCCCTGAAAAAAAATGTTATGTTTAATAAGAAACTTTATTTCCTAACACAGAAAAAGGATGCAAATGGGTGCCCAGGCAATCTAGCTGTAATCTGAAGGACAAAAGCACCGACTATGATGCCTTCTGCTCTGCAACCCAGAACAGTTCAAACTCACAGGGATCTCCCTGATCACCACAGATGGCTCATGCTCTTTCTCCAACAAGGAGATGGTCTTTCCACTGAATTTACGAATTAGCACACACAAGGGATGTTTTTCTTTATCCTTTAATGGGAGTATTAGATGATGAAAAAGTTGAATACCAGGGTTAGACTTCCCAGATAGTTACCACATTATATTTAGTTCCATGTTTAACAGGATTTTGGCAGACATTTTAGCTTCAACCTCAGCGACAGCAGTTTTTCTCTAGAGTGATTATTTAGATTTTGTCTCCTGTTCACAACACATTATCTATCATTAAATATTTGGAAGATGTCTTTATTACAGAGGTGCTTTTGCTATTCAGGGACAACTGTTACTATTGGGAGACTTCATGCAATTTTGTAATATGTTCAGGAAAAGGCACATTGGGAAACTTTACAAGGAGCCAACAACATTTAATATTACTTCAGTAGACATTATGTTTTATTCATTGATAAACAAATGATTTGTGATCCCCAAATAATCAAAGCATTTTTGAGAAAAAATCTGAACTTAAAATAAAGCTGTTATCTGGCTTTGAGGGTGCTTGTTTTTTTTGGGGGGGGGGGATTGTTTTTTACTTAGTATTATTACAATTAATTTCTAGAATTAAAAGAGTAACCTGTGGATAATCTCTTACCGGGTCCTCCTAAATGGTTGCAGGCCAGTGGGCTTTGGTTCACAAAGGGACTTAATCACCTAAATATCATTATAAATGGAATTTATTTGACTAATACAGCAATTCATACAACTCTACCAAATTCATCATCTTTAGGAGTGGGTTTCATTTCACAAACTGAAGCTATCTAAAATTTAGATGCAAGTGTGAACCAGATGGAAGATGCAAGTTAAATCCTTCCTCAACTTCAGACATTTCAAAACTACAGGACAAAATAATGGCAGTCATATGGGTTTTAAAAACAAAGATGCCTTTCACATGCCTAACTCGGAGGACAGTAAGTGTGAACTTATATTTGTCCACATTTATCTGTGTAGACATATTCCCACACACCAGGTATAAGTGGTGACCCACAAGTTAGAAGAAGGGCTGAGATGTAGGTGCCCTCGGCTCCTATTGAAGTTAAGAAAAAATGGAAACCAAGTGAGGAGAGGGCTCAAAATAGGAAATTCTGGGTATAGGACTCTGATCTCCATGCATCCATTTTATTCAATGGCCCTTTCCATTAAAATTAACAACCCCTCCCTTGAGGAGGGATCACAATTTGGGATTCCTTCCTGTCAGCCATGTGGAATGAGCAGGCAGCAGAGAGAGACATTTTAGCCTGCAGAGAGAGACAAAAGGGAGATGGGAATTTGGAGGCATCCCTCTACAGTATTTCCCAAAGGCAAGCTTTGATGTGTCCCTCTCCATTTATCATGCTGAACCTTTTAAATCCTACTTCAAGACTTCTGTTTCTCTCTATTTAATGGTTAAGAATCTTAGGCCATTACTCATGTTTATGAATTCCAGTCATGGAGATTTGTGCTAAAATTTTTAGTACTGTGGCAATGATGAAATACGATCTTATCTTAACTCATTAAAATAGTTAAGACCATGCACACTGAGGCAGTTGAGATGGTACTCTACATCTCTTAATGATGGTTGTTAATGTTTGCAGTAAGCTAATATATTTTTGTTTATTTACAGGCAAAGTATGCATTACTCACCAACAAAGCTGGATATGACTTCTTAGCTATTTCATTGAGGGACAGCTTTAAATGAAGGACTGAGTGATCTCTAATGACTCTAACAGAAAAAAAAAATTAGAGAAAGAAGTAGCTAACATTAAATTCTGGGAGTCCTACAGATCTCTCACTATTTCTAGTAAGAATAAATGAATAAATAGAAATTCTAAGGTCAGCTGCTCTATATGCAAGCACTGAAGCAGAAACCATTTCCTACACTTTTAATGATATTTAGCACACAACTTTTTCTCATGGATTTATGATTGCATTTATTTCTTAGATTTTTTGATATATCATTCTGTATGTTGCAATTTTCATGATTGTATGTTGCAGAAATATATAGATGTTTTTGGAATTTATTTGGAATTATCCCAGGTTCATCTGTTAAACTCGTCAAACACGGTGTGAACACGGCTAAGCTGTATATGTTTGAAAGAAGAATTCCAGGTGATCTAATAATTTCAAAAGGAAAAATTTCTGGTGTAAATTTGAAATGGCTTTTCAGGCTGCCCTGCAGTTGTTCACATAATATTTTTAGAACTAATCTTTCCACACAATATATCTTGCTTTGGTTTCAAGGGACTGCAGATAGTCAAGTTGTGTCACACAGGAGGAATGGTGAAAAGCAAAACATGCTTAAGAGAGTTCTTCCTCACCATCTGTGTGTATAGATCCCAAGCTGCCATTGCTATAATATCACATGGGAAAAATGCAGAGGAAATTTCTAACACTCATGTTAGATAAGAGGTAACAGTTGCAATTTTTTTTAAAATGTGCTGTTTCTTCTTAAGTACATCAACTAGGAAAGCTGCTAGTCTCTAAATGAATGCTATCAGCTGCTATGTTCCTCATAGTGATTTTAGAATTTCATAAAAATGTCATCATAAGTCCTCAAAACTTAATATACACATGCAGTATTTCTCTTACTCTTACTCATTATTTACTTGATAATGCTTATTTGTTACTATTTTAATTCCACTGTAAATAAAGTAGACTTGTTCTTCTTGCTTATTTTCCCACCTAATTTGTAAATCTGAGCAGTGTTTCCACTGCTTTCCTTGATCTTCAGAATTTTCCTGCTGTGAACAAGTGGGAAGACTGGAGATGTAGTCCTGAAACTGCTCTTTGACTTTTGACTAGGATGAGTGGCTTTTTATTTTTAACTTCCTTTCCTTTGTCTCCTTCAAGAACAACCAAGAGGAACTCCCCATCTTTTTTAAGGGAGGGAAATTATGTCCTGGTAATTATTCAGAGTATATTTTAAAGGTTCAATCCTACCAATCTGAATCTGAGAATACTAAAAAAATTAAGTGCTAAGATATCTACTACTGCCTGGGAGCTAGTAGGCTCATCAGTTGCCCTAGTGCTATGCAGACTTGCCAGCTCAAGCCTGGCTACTTTGGACCCATATGGCTTGAACGGAAGCTCAGAAAGAGAAGAACTGATTGCTTCAGGACTGATTTTGTTTTTTGATTGACACCTGATTTTGGCCTAAAGTAGTGCCAACTTTGCAATATCATTTTTTCCTAACTGTTGGGCAATGCCGATTCAGGGAGAAAAGCCCAAAGCAAGAGAATTACTGTTTCACCCTATGGTTCATCTGTACTCTGCTGCAATATGGTAAGCCTATTAGAGTTTAGAGCTAAGCTAAGCTTTATCCTTTTAAAGTCACTGGAGACCTACTAGACAAATGGTGTTGAGGGAAAGTCAAACACAACTAGCAAGATCTAAATCTGTGCTGAGTTGAATGTTTATAAAATATAAGGGCAAGAGTATGAGCTTGTAAATAATCCTAATGCCCTACCCCTCTGGGGAAAACATTGCACACCAAGTATTACTCATTTCTTTATTGTTTTCTTACATGATATGAATTTTTTTTATTGGACTAAGTGGGTTTTGCAGTGTTGATTGTTAATAAAAAGGTCTGACTAACATTGTGTTTCTGATTTAAGTAAACAGCATTTGCTTTTTATACTGACTTTATGAGACTTCTCTGAGCTTTGGTGTTGCTGATATAGTGAGAATGTATGGCCGTTTAAAATCAGAATGTAGAGATCATGTGACAACGTAATTTTTCTATCAACACAACCTCAGAGAAGATTATTTTGTTCTGAAAAAAATTAGGCACAGCTTGCAAAACAAGGCAAAAGTCCAATGAATAAAGATGGGATCAATTCCAGTCTTTTATTTGTATGGAACAAAGAAATGAACACGAGCAAAGACAGATCTTAGAGTAATCTTGTCTAAAACAAGCATCCTTTGATAGAGTAACATGGTAATTATGGGCTAATCGCCATTGTGGTTGGACAACAGCATAATGCAATGACCTTTCTGGATTCCTGTTCCTACGTTGCTCCTTGTAAAATTTCTAAGAATCTTCATGATCTTTTATTGAGGGTCACACTTTGTCTTATCCGTTTTTGTGCTATCCAAAGGTATTTGGCTATCCATGGTATTTACATTTAATGCAAGAATTTTTATTTGTGTATGTGTATGTACTTATCTATATATAAAATTTACTCTAAGAATTAAGCCCAAAGGCTCAGATCAGGTCACATGCAACATTAAAGTCAAATGAAGGTAGGCAGTGTAACTACTTTGGAAGGATAGCTCTGACAGTTCTCTTTTCTTAATAAATTTTTATTTTAACATGTTCATGCTTATCATCTATTGTCTCAATTTTTAAAGACAGAGAAAGGACATATAGGAAGAATTTCACTGAAAATTAGGCGAAGTTTAAGTCAGTCTGAAAGTGTGAATCTCAGACTCTCTAGAGCCCCAAGTGCTGGTTCTGTGCCTTCACATCTTGAGAGGGCTTAGTAACCTTGCTGGGTTATCCAGAAAAGGCTTTTCTGTAATGAGTTTCCATGACAAGTTTAATCAGATTGACTTTGTTAGGATTTAATGTCCACCCACAGATGCATGCAGGGAAAAAAAAAATCATCAGCCATGCACTTGATTAAGGAAAGCTGCCATATGGTGCCCATGTGCCCCCTCTCCTCCCTCTCATAAGCAGAGCTCCAAACCCAAAGTTCTGTGGGAGAACTGGGTTTTATTTAAATCTCAGTCTGGGGGACATACTCCCCTGACAAAAATGCCAATGGCTTAACTACTACTGTGTAGGCTAGAATGGGTTAGGGATGCTCTCTTCTCCTGCTGTTAACACTGTGACCACTTTGCAGTGAATTATCAATCTTCCATCTAAACAAATGGAGGAATGACACTGTGGTAAAGGCATTTACTTTTTTATTAATCCAAAATCATGGGATAAAAGTACCAAGTAATCTAAGTAATCTAAGAGGCAGCGACAACAATCAGTGACATAACTGCTTTCCTTGTTCACTGTGTTTGTGAGAGAAGTTGGGAAGGCATTTTCTAGGATAGCAGTCCCAGCTGTAAATCCCAGAGAGAAAGAAGCATCTCTCCTGCTTTACACACTTAAGTCCTGCTTCTGCTCCTGTGGCTCCTTATGCATTTTACATTCGATATTTAAAAGATATACTTGCCCCTCTTCAATAACCCTAGAAGAAACAGAACTGATGTTTCTCACCTTCTCTTCAGTGGAAAAGTCTATCCCACTGTCGTGGTTTAACCTGGCAGGCAGCCAAATACCACGCAGCCGCTCGCTCACTCCCCCGGCCCCCCAGCGGGACGGGGAGAGAATCGGAAGGGTAAGAGCGAGAAAAACTCGTGGGTTGAGATAAAGACAGTTTAATAGAACAGAAAAGGGAGAATAATGATAATAAATAATGATAGAATATACAAAATGAGTGATGCACAATGCAATTGCTCACCACCCGCGCTGACCGATAACCAAGTAGCGATCGGTACTTCCTGGATCACGCCTACCATTTATATACTGAGCATGACGTCACATGGTATGGAATACCCCATTAACCAGCTGGGCTGGCTGTCCTGATTATGTTCCCTCCCATCTTGTGTACCTAGCTCAGTCAGTAGGCACAGGAGCTGTCCTTGGACTAGGAGGGCACTTAGCAACAACTGAAAACATCGGTGTGTTATCAACATTCTTCTCCTACTAAATCCAAAACACAGCACTAGGAAGAAATTTAACCCTATCCCAGCCGAAACCAGGACACCCACTAGATACCAAATCATATTCTTGGTTAGCCCTGTGTCTCATGTATTCCTGCCTGTAGAGCTTCAGTGAGGCAGGTGAGGGATGCTCCCTTCCCTTCCCTTCCCTTCCCTTCCCTTCCCTTCCCTTCCCTTCCCTTCCCTTCCCTTCCCTTCCCTTCCCTTCCCTTCCCTTCCCTTCCCTTCCCTTCCCTTCCCTTCCCTTCCCTTCCCTTCCCTTCCCTGCCCTGCCCTGCCCTGCCCTGCCCTGCCCTGCCCTGCCCTGCCCTGCCCTTCTCTCCTCTCCTGTCTTCACTCTCTTCAGCATTTTCTTGTGCATGTCCCTGCAATTGTGAGCTGAGGTCAGACATGCCCAGGTCCCCAGTGTTTCCTTGCTGGGACAAAGGTACTCCATTCAGCACCCCTGCAGCGGGCATGCTCGTCTTTGGGCATTACAGCATGGAGCACCACAAATCCGACTTGCTGGAGCTGGGCTCAGGCTCCTAGCTCATGGTTGTGGTTTCAACTAGTTGACAAGGCTCCTTAAGAAAAGAGATATTTAGCATTGCAAATCATGAAGACTTTTGTGGCTTGAACTTTAAGTTATTCTCCATTCATCACTCAGAGACAGCTTTGGCAGAACTGGGTTGCTGGCTTGTGCTGTTAACTGGTGGAATTAAAAATTCTGAAACTGCTGAAATCCTCTTTCGAGCCCAGGGATTAATAATGTGGCTGCTGTTAACTGGGAGTGCTGTTTCTGTGCCACAGTAAAGAGACCAGCTACTCAAATACTCAATTATTCTGTCAGTGTATTCCAGATCTCTGGGCACATCTCCTCATTCTCTTTTCTGTCTCTGACTCCTTCCACTTTGTTGCATTTTCCGGTGCAGATTCCTTGTGCTCAGTTCTGCTTTGGGGCAGGGACAATGTGCTACGACAGATACATTGAAAAACCCTTAATGTCCCCATTTTACACCTGAAACAACAAAGAGATTGAGCCAAAACACAAGACATTTCTGAATTTTCTGAGTGCACTTCATACAAGGCAAACTTGATGTGGAAAGAGATTTGGATTTTTTATTTTTCTTTTTGGTGACACTGATTTTTTTCTTTTGCTGTTTCAGGCTTTATTTAAAAGGTCACAGTGGAACAGCTGGAAAACAGAGTAGCCTGATCTTACATGGTGCTGAATTCAGTACAAAAGATGCTGACAATGACAACTGCATGTGTAAATGTGCTCTCATGTTGACTGGAGGTGAGTACAACAACTCTGAAAATATGTGGTACATTGGTAGGAACCTACTCTGCTTTCCTAAAGCAACCATGGATGAAGTTGCATTCATGGATGTGCAAGTACTGTGTGAAAATTCTTTTTATTATTATTACTCCTACTCTTTCCTATTGTGGTAGTGCCAATACGTCAAGATTCCTATCAGCAGGAAAGGGATTATTCAGAGATGCAGTCAGTATACTTCTGCGCTGAAGCTGTTGCAACAATGTCAAGGGGGAAAACATAAGTTAGTGTTATTGTCGAGGCAAGAAAGGCAAAGTAAGAGAGAAGAAGCTAAGAGATGAAGAAGAGGAAAAGAACTTTGTGAGAAGTGGGGGAATCGGCCAGAAAAAGAAGAGAAAATGCAGGGAAATAGATAATAGAAGGTAAAGTTGAAAAATAACCAGAATCTGGACTTGCAATATATTATCTATTTCACTTAGGGGTGTGATTCTGTTATTGAAATCATTATAATGATTCAGCTTTCTGTCTTATATGAGCATAATACATATAGACATATAGACATATAAACACAGTTAATGTAATGGCTAATTCATTCACCTGTGAAAGACCTGCAACCCCCTGTTCAAATTGTGGCACTTAGCTGTTCTGGAATATTTAAAACTATCCCTAGTGAGCTGAGTTGAGCTGCAGAAGGAAAGAAAGAAGAGTCGAGGTGGGGGACAGCACAGAGAAGTTGTACTGGGACAGTTTAAAGCATCAAGTCAATCTGACTGCCAGCAAGTATAACGTATATGACTGATATTTGTTCCCTCCAATACAGAGGAGGAATATCTGAGATTATCTCCCCATACAGACACCTAAAGCTCTGCACAGGAGTGAGAATTTTCTCTGGCAAATGATGCTTATTCCTAGTCCCTATATGGGCAAGCTCATTTTTATCTCTAGGACACCACATTAAAACAGAAAGCTTAAATTGGGATTCTTTGGTTCATTGACTGTATGACCAGAAAAGCCCTTATCTTCATACCTGATCTTCTTTGGAGGCTCTCCCTCAGTGATTTTTAACTTTCCTGGAAAAAATCCTATAGCATATAAATTATTCAGTATTTTGGATCAGACTGTTAAACTGATATTATTTGTGGTTACTGGCACTCTGACTGAATCCAGCTCAAGCCACATTCAGACATGTATGAGCCTCTAAAGCTATCATTTGCTAACAGAAGATTGGTTCCCATCACTGGGAATTTATATCAAATGCACAACCTAGCTCCTCATTCTCTTTTGCTGATTGGAAATGACCCAGTTCAGAAAGTCTTTAAGGAGTCAATTTTTCAAACTTTCCTAACTTCCTCTAGTGATATCTTATTAAAAGTCAGCATGGGAAACTTCTTCCAGTAGACAGGTGATCAGACACTACTTTTCCATTTCTATAAAAAAAGAAGCCAACCAGGTAATTCTGGAGCCAGATAATGGATAAGACCTTTTTCTTTAGAGACCATGCTAAATTAAAGTGTCTTACTTCCAGGGCAGGCCAGAGTCTAGTGAGAAGCTCCTAAATGTGAGTTGTGTCTGTGCTGAAGTGCAGACTCATTCATGTATCTGAGCTGCCTGGAAATACCTCTGCTCCCAGACAGCTAATTCTGGGAGCTGAGGGTTTTGTTTATTTTTCTGCCCTGACTTCTATGGCAGGTCAATGCCCCTCTAAGGTCAGCCTGCTGTTGAACAACCATTCCACAAGCTTCACATATATTTTGCTGCAGCAGTCCTGTAAATCAACAGGAAAACCACATATTGGAATATACTGGTAGTAAATGAAAGGAGTAAGGAGAAAGAGGGAGAATTACCAAAGGCTGAGGAAACCACAAACAGAACAAAGCACGGCAGAGTAAAAGGAGATGCAGCTAGCCTTTGGAGATAGATGAGTCTAATCTTTTGGACTAGGCTTTGAGTACTAGTCTTTTGGAGATAGGCTGTACAGCACTGAGTAATTTGTAGTTCTTCAAGAAGAGAAAGACTTTAATCATGCTAGAGTTCTCCTCAAACACTCTACTATGCTTTGCTCCTTGAAATGACTTCCTCATTCCTTGAGGAATATCAGAAATTGAATTAAATACCAAAACATTTGTTTAGTGAGTATTTTTCAGTTTTGTACCACAGACAAAGACTAATTAAGAAAAGTAGCAATGATAACAGGTTTTGGAGAACCTCTTTTTTTTCCCAAAAGATATCAGACTCCCTGTTAGTTTTGGCAACATCACAGAGAGCTCTTTAATGATGAATGATATGAAATCTACAGGCAGGTTTCTAGCTATCTTGACAGTTTGTTATCTCTATGAGGTGAACTGAATATATTTATGTCAGGAATAAAGGCTGAGATAAGCTGAAGCTCAAGACTGTGATATGGTTATAGTCAAGGCTGAAAATAAAAATGTAAGGAAAACACACATTTCTCTCTGGGATCTTACTAATTGTCAGTTTTATTTGGTCTATATCAAAACTATTATTCTCTCTCCTCCTTTTTCTCCTCCCTCTTCCCCAGAATAAGAATTAAATACTGAGAGAATAATACAGTAGCATTAACAGTTTTGTGCGTGTGTGTGTTTCTTGTCCTTTCAAGAGCCATGCTATGCTACTTGACTATCTCTTAATGTTGATTTTAGGGAATGGTTTCAAAAGTACATGCCTGAGCTGGATTCTTAGCCCCTGTGAATTTTACATGGTAGTTAAAGGTTTTAGCTGCTTTTTTGTGCCTTGGAAAATTTAAACTAAGCATGCTTGGTTTACTTTAAAGGGAGGCAAAGCATATTTATTCAAATAATTTCTTCATTTAAACTTAACATTTGTCAAAATAGTAAAAAAATTTATATCATGAAAATACCTGTTAAGAACTGGTACAATATCTCAGCCAGTAACCTGAACAAAAGGTTATATCCCCATATCATTTCAAGCATTATTCTGAAGACTACCCCAGTGAGCTGCATACGCAGCTTTTTGCAAGAAACAGCACTTAAATTGTAACAAACTGTCACCAGAATGAAGCACTGAGTAGATGTCCAAAGCGCTTCAGATAGATTTCCAATAGAAGAGCACTTAACATCTCTGGATCAGATTCATGGACACAAGAGCAAGTTAGAGCATCCCGCCAGGATACCACCTGTCAGCTGAGCCCCAGGAATTGTGCAATTTGTGCAATTGTTTTCAGTGACTGGAAAGTGACTTATGGTAACTTGGCTCATAGTGAAAGAGTCTTAAGGTGATTTGCTTTGTCTTGCATTGGCTGCTCTGTGAGATGTTCACACAGGCATTTACCTTGCTTCAGGTGATAAATGAGAATGTTGTTAAACTTCAGATCCCTGAAATAGTTTGACAGAGTGACAGGGAGACTTTCTAGATGTCTTGCTAGTATTGAAAAAGCATAGAATTATTGAAATAACTTTTTTTTATTTTACTGGAAGCAGAGGTCCATCCAGCCGCAGTCTCTGTCTCTGACAGCAGTCAGCAGCAGATGCCTCAGTACGGGCATATGAACAATGCAAATAAATGATACTTCCCCTGAGTATTTTCCCAGTATCTTTTGCATCTCAGGGGTTTCCCGAGTCAGAGACAGTTCCCATGTATTTAGTAATCCTCAATGGATTTGTCATCTATTAAGTGAGAGACTGCTCAATGACAATCCCAAACAGTGGTGCACTCATTGCCTGTTGTTTCACTGCTTTTTCCTCCAAGTGGTGAATTTTATGAATCTCTGGCAAGAATGCTACGGAGGATTCTTGTCATGACTTGGAGGGAAGTTCTTGGCTGAATATAGAAATCTGCCCGTACATTATCCAAATAGAAAAAGCCACTGTTTCTTTTATATTTTGTTTGAAACAAAAACTTGGAAAGTAACAACCTCAGCACACTTAAAAGTATCCAACTTGAACCCCTGGATATAAATCTACTTACATGGGAAAGCATCAATTTTTAGATTTTATGCATATTGTTGCTTTCATAAAGAAGTTACTTATAAAACACCATTCATGAAGTATGGTTTATATAGCCTAACATTCTGATAGAAAAATATAACCCCCATGCAGATAAGAAGTGATTGGAATATTATTTGATATATGTTAGAAATATTAGAAATATTTCATTAGACGTATGACTACTCAATACTTTTAACAAAATCATTACTATATTGCTGTTTATCAGGGTTAATAGTAATAAAGTATTAGGAGAACACCAAGAAGTGACTAACTTAAAAATTATTCTGTTGATATATTTAGAAGATCAGAACATGGTCACTGATCTGCAAGTTTCATGTTATTTTTACCTCATAAAAAGGTCCTTATAAAAAGGACTCTGTTATCCAGTTGTTATGAAAAGCCAATGCCTTTTCATCTTATATCTTGACAGCTAAATTCTGATTTAATCTTCAGAACATCAAACACCAATTTCTAAGTGATAGTCTGGTCAATTCAATACTCTAATGAATAAAAGAACATAGGCCTGGAAACGACTTCCAGAGGTCGTTTAGTCCCTTTCTAAGACAGACTCTTCTCTACCTATTTATTTCTTTCTGTTCATCTTCAAGATTTGCAGTGATAGAAATTCATTCTCATAATATAATCTGTTACTGAGTTTGGCTACACTTAATGTAAGAAGTCTTTACTTGTTGACTAAACAATTCTGTGATAATTTAAGTGTGTTCCATCTTGTCCTATCTTCCATCATTGGAAAGAATATACCATTCCTTTGCATTCCTTTGAAAAGCTGCTTTTTTCAGCAGCTTTTTTATGAATTTGAGATTGTTGGCAATCTGTCTTTTGAATTCTGGACTAAACAATCCTAAATCTGGACTCTGTCCAGTGAATCCACATATAGCTTCAGGTGTCATCCAAAACTGCACCCAGTCTTCTAGCTGAGAAGTTACCAATGCAAAGTCAAACAGAGACTAAGTATTACCATCTAACTTCTTTAAAGTACATAATGTCAGAAACATTGAAATCTTTCAAAAAATAAATTGTTATGTCTTTTGAAAAATGAAGACTATTTCAATGTTTTTGCATTAGAAATTGTTCTTATTGGCTTTGTTGCTAAATGCACTAAATTTTATGGACAAACCCAGAGGGCTAGAAATAAATGTTGGCTTTTCATAGGATCTCTTTATCCCATAAACCCATACAAATGTACCTTTCAAACATACTTTGGATCTTATTGAATGGGTTGTATCGATCTTACTGCACTTGGAGGCATTCAGTGTATTGAGGAGGGAGAGCAGAGACAGATGTGTGAAGAAAGGGTCTGCCATCAAATGTGCAGAGTTTAGACAGCTATTGTAGTATGTAAAAGGCAACCAAGAACCTCTCATCAGACCTGAGTGATCATTAGCAAGTTCCCAATGCATGCTAGATTTACAGTGCACTCATGAATTGATGAGCACTAGGTTACTAACAAAGAATTTTACATACATACATGCTTAATTACAAATTATACACAAGCCAAAAAAGCAAAGCTGTTAGCTTTGGCATACAAAGGCCTTTTTTATATTGCTTTTGACAAAGATTCTATCATATAAAAATTATACTTGTGATTTCAGAAAACCATTATAAAGATGGCCATTTTTTTTTCTTGTAATATCATTACCCATTTAAGCAACACTCCTTTATTAGGTAGTTTTTTGCAAGAATTTGTAGAAATTATCTTACATTCAGCTAAAGATATAGTACAAGCAGGTCTTTGGAGCTGAACTATCTGGTGATAGGTGGCTGAAGTAGACTGAAGCATTCAAAATACATTTATTTAATGAAAAGATCTGACATGAAATTTAACAATTTCCTAGAGGTAATAGCAACACTGATTAAAGACCAAAGCGTAAGAGTCCACAAAACGTGAGCATGCTTTAACTGCTCCAGAAGAGCAGCTGTCTACAGTGGGGATTCACGTTTATTTGTGTAGCTGAACTTTCAAAAAACTTATAAATGTATTATCTAAATTATTTTTTGTTTGGATAATATACTTTATGACCTAAGGATTTTTATTGCAGAGATGGTAGTGCTGCTTGTACTATACAAATTATTAGAGGTGGGCTAACCTCAAAAGACTGAACTACCCTCAGTTCAAATAAGCAATTAGTGACTTCATGATCACAACAACTCGAAGAAACTACCTGTGTTTCTGAATAAAAACTCTTAACCTTCTCATGAAAGCCTCCTCTTTACCACTTCATTAGCCACTTTTTAAAATCTTGCTTCTGTTATTATTTCTCATAATGCCTACCCTTCATGATTCTCATGCGCGATTCAAATATCCCATGGAAATCATTGCCAAAAGTTATCTCTGAGGTTAAAATCTTATTGCTATTCAGAGACAATTTGATACTTCTTTGGGAAAGCCATTACCTTGTAGTTAAAAATAAACAAGATTCTTCATGGGAGGAAAATCCTGTGAACTCCAGGGAATAAGCCAACATCTAGCTACTGGGAGTCTTTCCTTGGGTCAGACTGTCTCACAGCTCTGGAGCTGCTTTATTTGGTGTTTTCTGCAATGGCAGTGTGGCAGGTTTCTCTTTCAGGTATCTCTGTTTTACGTTCCCCCACTTCCTCAGAGCTACCAAGGAAGTCACTGCTTCCATTCCTCTCTCCCCCAATATACAAGGTGTCTGAAAAAACATTTGCAACCATTCAAAGATGTGGATTTTGGTGTTGAGATATGCAGTAGGAAGTCTTGTGATAATCTGAGGCCCTATGGGAAATGAAGAGCTTTCAGAGGAGGATGGAGAGAAATAATCATATGGAGGAAAAAAAACACTTAAAAAAAAGAAAGACAGAGAGAAAGTAAACCCAACATTTTAATGTAGTATTAGAAAACATTTTTTAAAAAATCCATACAGTGTCACTAACAAGAACAGTGTAGCAGAAAAAAAGATGCCCATTAAAACACATTTTGAAAGAAGTATTTATTTAGAAGAAATCTATGTGAGAGATTTGAGCAGGTCCTTACAAAAGGTTTATAAAATTTTGTGTTTCTTCAACCCATTCCGTTTTTAACATAGATTTTATAGGGCACTGCTGAAGACCTTCTCCCCGAAAAGGCCATTTACTCATCTATTACTGTTCCTTTAAGATGAAATGGTAACTAGCACAGCTTGCCATGTCTTCATCCCAACACCATAAACAGAACCCAGCTGCATCAGTGTTCCAGCTTTGAAAAATGAGGATTAGATTTTCTCTGTTTAACTTTGTCTTAAGTTTCTACAAGATTATACTCTGGTTACAGTAAAATATCAGCTGTACAGCTTTCTCTTTCTTTGGTTATTGCCCCCTTAGGTATAACATTGTAATCAAAGGGAGGTCAATTGTATCAAAATAGAAGTTTGCCAGAATTTATCTGGCAGAAATTCTTCCCTCAAGATTTCATTATGAAGTGTTACTTCTGAAAAAAGCCCACTAAGTATTATCCAAAATCTAAGAAATTACTTTACAAGACTAGAAACATAAATTACATGGATCTGAATACAAAGGACAGAGTAAGTACTGTATCTGAAGGCTAATCATGGTCAATATCATATCAGCAGTAGTAAGGCGTGGTTTAAAATACCTTCATACAATACAATGCATAATAGGTAGATAAAAGGCTAACCACTGAATATGATGAAATTGGAGGATTCACTAGGGCAGTGAACATTGTTTAAAAGGAGCTTGTCACAGTTTAACTCCATTTTGAGAAGTCAGAGTGGGAAACACACTGAAAATTTAAAATTCTACATTTCAGTCCACAGTGACACCTGCAGAATTCAGTAGCCACTCGATAGATGATGTTTGCCACTACAGGTGGTGCTTGAAAAAGTTTTGCAGTGGGTCCAGGGAAGATTACAATGCTGTGATGTGCAGGCTGAAATAACTTTTTAAAATAAAGTGGCATTTAACCACCAAAAGCAAAAGCCATACCTGATCTTTATGATCTTATTTGCCTTCATACATGAAGGCAAATGTTCAGTACAACAATATTACATGGAAAGATGCATAAGACCTGTGTTAAAGATTCACAAAACCTATAGGTCTTACTATGAAAAAACCCCAGCAGAAATCTTTCTGACAAATAGAGCTCCTAGCCATTGAGGTTAATATATTTTTGACATTCGGAATACTAGCTCTTTACAGTCTAGGCATTCATTCTGCTTTCTTCAGTCTGAACTAAACATCTTTCTGTTACATTACATAGATACCCTGTAACGTGTTGGAGAGAAATTCTATTCCCATCAAGATATACAGCAAAACTCCCACTACTTTCAGAGGAGTCAGCATGTCACCTAGTTTATCTTTGTCAGTATGTGTTCTGTAATCTCGGTGTTGCCAAGTTTCATGTTATTTGGAGTTTTCCTTAAAACTCTAACTCCCTGGCAATCTAAAATTCACCTTAATAAGAAAAGGTCTTGGGGACGTAGACAAGAGAGTTGGCTGATTAATTTGATCTTAAAGCAACAATTTAAAATAGATCTGAAGATTCACACTGTATTTCACCACTGACTCTATTTTCTCCATTGGTTAAAGATATATATACTATCTTCACTGCAGAAGTCTAAAGGTGAGATGACGTTTTTGCATACAGTTTGCAACCAAACCTACGCTTCTAGCAAGTTTGAATTTTCTGCATTCAGTCATACAAATGGTGGTAAAACCTCTGTCATTGTTAGTAATATTGACAAGTACTTGATAAATATTTCTGGTTTATTTTCAGCACTATGTTAACAGAGCACTCACAAAGCTGGAGGTATAGCTCTATATACATTTTCTTTGGCAGTAAACTCAGGTTGAAGATTTCCTGAGCAGTTACACTTCTTTTTTATCCTAACTTCTCAGTTTACTGCTTCTTCAGTTATGCCAACACAACTGTTCAGAGGGCCATTCTGTAAACCAGATTGCTGGTTTGCCCTCAGAAAGCAAGGCTCTGGGTTTTTTTCTAAATCTGTGTCACCTCAGTTTTCAGGACAGTCTTACAATGCAGCTGGTGGAGCAGTGAACTAGAAGCACAAGCATCTGGGCAAGATATTTCTTGCCCTGTTTTTCCAGTAGAATAAAATATATGCAATTACACACAGAGTTTAAAGGGTTAATGAGTAGGAAGCCACATCTTGCTGGGAAAGAGAAAGCAGGGTAGTGGGGCAGAAAAGGCAGCTAGCAACTTTCTAAACCTAACTTTTATATCAATCAGTAACATTTTTAATAGAATCATAGAATCATAGAATCATACTGGTTGGAAAAGACCTCTAAGATCATCGTGTCCAACCGTCAACCCAACACCACCATGCCCACTACACCATGTCCCTAAGGGCCTCATCTACACGTCTTTTAAATACCTCCAGGGATGGTGACTCCACCACTTCCCTGGGCAGCCTGTTCCAAGGCCTGACCACTCTTTCAGTAAAGAAATTTTTCCTAATGTTCAATCTAAACCTCCCTTGGCACAACTTGAGGCCATTTCCTCTTGTCCTATCGCTAGTTACTTGGGAGAAGAGACCAACACCCACCTCGCTACAACCTCCCTTCAGGTAGTTGTAGAGTGCGATGAGGTCTCCCCTCAGCCTCCTCTTCTCCAGGCTAAACAACCCCAGTTCCCTCAGCCGCTCCTCATAAGACTTGTGCTCCAGGCCCTTCACCAGCTTCGTTGCCCTCCTCTGGACGCGCTCCAGCACCTCCATGTCCTTCTTGTAGTGAGGGGCCCAAAACTGGACACAGTATTCGAGGTGCGGCCTCACCAGTGCCGAGTACAGGGGCACGATCACCTCCCTATTCCTGCTGGCCACACTATTTCTGATACAGGCCAGGATGCCGTTGGCCTTCTTGGCCACCTGAGCACACTGCCGGCTCATGTTCAGCCGGCTGTCAATCAGTACCCCCAGGTCCTTTTCCTCTGGGCAGCTTTCCAGCCACTCTTCCCCAAGCCTGTAGCGTTGCCTGGGGTTGTTGTGGCCGAAGTGCAGGACCCGGCACTTGGCCTTGTTGAATCTCATACAGTTGGCCTCGGCCCATCGATCCAGCCTGTCCAGGTCCCTCTGCAGAGCCTTCCTACCCTCCAGCAGATCAACACTCCCACCCAACTTGGTGTCGTCTGCAAACTTACTGAGGGAGCACTCGATCCCCTCGTCCAGATCATTGATGAAGATATTGAACAGGACCGGCCCCAAAACTGAGCCCTGGGGAACACCGCTCGTGACCGGCCGCCAACTGGATTTAACTCCGTTCACCACAACTCTCTGGGCTCGGCCGTCCAGCCAGTTTTTTACCCAGCGAAGAGTGTACCTGTCTAGGCCGTGAGCCGCCAGCTTCTCTAGGAGAATGCTGTGGGAGACAGTGTCAAAGGCCTTACTGAAGTCCAAGTAGACCACATCCACTGCCTTTCCCTCATCCACTAGGCGGGTCACCTGGTCATAGAAGGAGATCAGGTTGGTCAAGCAGGACCTGCCTTCCATGAACCCGTGCTGGCTGGGCCTGATCCCCTGGTTGTCCCGGACATGGCTCGTGAGCACCCTCAAAACCAACCGCTCCATGATCTTCCCCGGTACCGAGGTCAGGCTGACCGGCCTGTAGTTCCCCGGATCCTCCTTCCGGCCCTTCTTGTAGATAGGAGTCACATTGGCGAGCCTCCAGTCGTCCGGGACTTCCCCAGTTAACCAGGACTGCTGGTAAATGATGGAGAGCGGCTCGGCAAGCTCCTCCGCCAGCTCCCTCAGAACCCTCGGGTGGATCCCATCCGGCCCCATAGACTTGTGAACATCCAGGTGGCATAGCAGGTCATGAACTTCATCCTCCTGAATTATGGGGGGTTTATCCTGCTTGTCGTCCCTGTCTTCCAGCTCAGGGGGCTGAGTACCCTGAGGATAACCATTCTGACTACTAAAGACTGAGGCAAAGAAGGCGTTGAGTACCTCAGCCTTATCCTCATCCTTGGTGGCAACGTTCCCCCCCGCATCCAATAGAGGATGGAGATTCTCCTTGGCTCTCCTTTTGTCATTAACATACTTATAAAAGCATTTTTTGTTGTCTCTCACGACAGTGGCCAGGTGGAGTTCTAGCTGGGTTTTTGCCTTTCTAATTTCCTCTCTGCACGACCTAACGCGATCCCTGTACTCTTCCTGAGTTGCCTGACCCTTCCTCCACAAGTGATAAACTCTCCTTTTTTCCCTGAGTCCCAGCCAGAGCTCCCCGTTCAGCCAGGCCGGTCGCCTTCCCCGCCCGTACTTCTTGCGGCACATGGGGACAGCCCGCTCCTGCGCCTTTAAGACTTCCTTCTTGAAGAACGTCCAGCCTTCCTGGACCCCTTTGCCCTTCAGGACCGTCTCCCAAGGGATCCTCTCGACCAGTGTCCTGAGCAGGCCAAAGTCCGCCCTCCGGAAGTCCATGGTAGCGGTTTTGCTGGCCCCCCTCTTTACTTCACCAAGTATCGAGAATTCTACCATTTCATGGTCGCTAAGCCCAAGCCGACCTCCGACCACCACATCTCCCACCAGCCCTTCTCTGTTCGTGAACAGCAGGTCAAGCGAGGCATCTCCCCTGGTGGGCTCGCTTACCAGCTGCGTCAGGAAGTTATCCTCCACACACTCCAGGAACCTCCTCGACTGTTTCCTCTCTGCCGTGTGGTATTTCCAGCAGACATCCGGAAAGTTGAAGTCCCCCACAAGAACAAGGGCTAGCGACTGGGAGACTTCTGCCAGCCTCTGGTAGAATATTTCGTCTGCCTCCTCTTCCTGGCCAGGTGGTCTATAACAGACTCCCAGCAGGATATCTGCCTTGTTGGCCTTCCCCCTCATCCTTACCCACAAGCACTCGACCTCGTCATCACTATCATTGAGCTCTAGACAGTCGAAGCATTCCCTAACATACAGGGCTACTCCACCGCCTCTCCTTCCTCGCCTGTTCCTTCTGAAAAGCTTATAGCCGTCCATTGCAGCACTCCAATCGTGCGACTCATCCCACCACGTTTCCGTGATGGCGACTAGGTCATAGCTACCCCGCTGCACAATGGCTTCCAGCTCCTCCTGTTTGCCGCCCATGCTGCGTGCATTGGTATAGATGCACTTGAGCTGGGCTGCCGATTTCTCCCCCGACAATGGCGTGCGGACCCTAGGCTCTTCTCTAGAGAGCCTGGTTTTATCCCCGTCCCCCTTCAAATCTAGTTTAAAGCCCTCTCGATGAGCCCGGCCAACTCACACGCGAGAATCCTTTTCCCCCTGCGAGACAGCTGAACTCCGTCCGTCGCCAGCAGGCCCGGTGCCATGTAAACCTCCCCGTGGTCAAAGAAGCCAAAATTCTGTTGATGGCACCAGCCCCTGAGCCACGTGTTGATCCGATGAGTTTTCCTGTTCCTTTCGGTGTTCCGCCCCGCCACTAAAGGGATCGAGGAAAAAACTACCTGTGCTCCCGATCCTCCTACCAGTCGCCCCAGCGCCCTGAAGTCCCTTTTGATCCCTTCGGGACTTCTCCCTGCAACCTCCTCACTGCCAGCCTGTATAACCAGTAGCGGGTAGTAATCGGAGGCCTGCACGAGACTAGGGAGTTTCCTAGTAATGTCCTTCACCCGGGCCCCAGGGAGGCAGCAGACTTCCCTGTGGGATGGGTCCGGCCGACAAATTGGGCCCTCGGTCCCCCTCAGAAGGGAATCACCAATGACAATTACCCTCCTTTTTTTCTTAGCGGAGGCAGTCGTAATTTGTGGGGCTGGCTGCCTCTCCTCGGGCAACCCCCTGGATGGGCCTTCATCTTCGTCCTCGTTCGTCTGGCCCTCAAGTTCCAGAGCCCCGTATCTGTTGTGTAGGGGCAGCTGGGAAGGTTGAGGCGAGGAAGGCCGGCCGGGGGTTCGCCTGGCGCCCCGAGCAGGGACCTGTGTCCATTCCCCTCCGTCGCCTGGGTCTCCTCCTTCTGCCTGGTGGCAAGAGGGCAGGGGTTCCTCCGCTTCTTGCGGAGCCTCCGTGTGCTGCCCTCGCCTCAGGGATGGCAGGGTGCGG
Source organism: Calonectris borealis (assembly GCF_964195595.1). NCBI lineage: Eukaryota > Metazoa > Chordata > Aves > Procellariiformes > Procellariidae > Calonectris > Calonectris borealis. Next base: position 21,469,492 of record NC_134313.1, read on the forward strand.
CTCCACCAATCTATCTCTCTCTCGCACTCCCTGATGCTCCTTAGCCTCTCCACTTCCTCCTTCAGCTCTGCCACCAGGCTGAGCAGATCTTCCACCTGGTCGCAACGCACGCAGGCGTCGTCTCTGCTGCCCTCCTGTACCAGGGACAGCCTCAGGCACTCCCTGCAGCCGGAGGCCTGGACAGACGTATGTTTGCGTGGGGGCTCCGTCTGGGTCGCCACGTTTCTCCTGGCGATGGCTTTCGGCCGAGTGGAAACCATGGCCAGGTCCTCTTCTGGGAGGGCAACGACCACGAGCTGAGCTGGCCTCTGGAGCCTGGAGGGGGGCTGCGCCCTGCTCGCACGCCCTGCCCTGTGCCAAGTGCCGCGCAAACTGCCGCGCCACGCCCTTCTGACGCGCCACGCCCTGTTCGCCGCGCTCCGGGTCGCTCGCGCTCCCTGGGGGCTGCTCTTGTACCTGAGGGGGTTCGGCTGCCGTCCCTCCTGGCCCCGCCCACGCTGAGTCAGAGCTGCCGCTCGTCAGGAGCTCGCTCCGCCGGCTCGGGAGAGGGGGGCTGGGGCACCCTCTCGCTCCCCTGCGCTGTTGCCTTCGCGGTTTTCGCCGCGGTTTCGCCGCTTCAGGAAGGGTCCCCCGGCGCGATCCTCCGCTCCGGAGCCCTTCGCCTCGGTGGCTTCGAATGAAACGAAATGGCGGGTGCCCTGGGTTTTAAACTGCCGCCGTCCCTCCTGGCCCCACCCACGCTGAGTCAGAGCTGCCGCTCGTCAGGAGCTCGCTCCGCCGGCTCGGGGGAGGGGGGCTGGGGCACCCTCTCGCTCCCTGCGCTTTTGCCTTCGCGGTTTTCGCCGCGGTTTTGCAGCTTCAGGAAGGGTCCCCCGGCGCGATCCTCCGCTCCGGAGCCCTTCGCCTCGGTGGCTTCGAAATATCTTTTGTAGTCAATGATAGTCAGGTAACTAGTAATTTTCTGCTACCTGTAGACATGTAAATAAAGTACCTACAAACCCCTTTAAAAAAAAAAAAAAAGAATGGACTTTTGTCAGTTTTCTAAGTGCCAGGTGTGAACTTGCTCAGAGGCTTTGCAGAGAAGTGAACAAATGTCAGATGAATCTGAGTGAGGACCCTCCTGACACTGCTGACCCAAAAGCATTTGGCACATTTTAAGATCAAGATTAGGAGGCTTAAGATATAATACAGGTCCCATTCAAAATAATAAGATTAAGAATTGAATGTCACTGTTCTGGCCCAAACTGTACATGCAATGAATGTATCTTGGTTGAAGTTGATCATACTGTCACCTAAATGCATGCACACTCAGGTAATCACCTAAATCATCTATCCATGCACATAGGTATCCTGACTGTCAGCATCCTACAGTGTTATAATTGTCTTCTTCACTTAGTCCTTCCATTAATTTGCTGAGTCCTGTTTATAAATTCATCATAAGTCTTAAAGAAAGAGTCTACCTGTCTCCTTGTACACCATTCTGAATACTGATTATCTAGTACTATAATATTGTAACTATAATATTGTAATATCTAGTACTATAACATTGTGATTGCTAGGGCAGCACCACCATACTCATAACCTGTGTTTGCTAGAACATCTAACCTGAGAGCAAAAGCAAACTGTCTGAGCATTTGAACAATCACAGTTAAAGCAACAGAAAAGGACCAGTAAATAAAGTTAAAACATGTTTATACTCAAAATAACCAAACAAGTGAAATTATGCAAAATACTTATGAATTATAGTCTTTTTCTGAGGTTTACGTGAGATGGGTGAACTGTAATACTGTCTAAACATGCAAAGCAGTTTATTTGTCTTTGTTGTTCTTGTTCTTGCTTCACATACTACGTATAAAGACAGAACGAGTTAGGACTTAAATAGTTTTCCATCTCTGTAAATATAACTGTGCATTCTCCAACATCACTGGCTACAGAATGGCCAAAAAAGCGAAAAAAGAAAATATGAAAATACCCACCACCACCACCACACCAGGAGTATTTATAAGCCTGGGAATACCAGAATTTGCTAATCAGCTAAACCTATAAAACAAAATAAAAATGCTTAGTGCACTTGAAGTTTGCCTGTTTGTCTTAATGTTTTCAGGGTGGTGGTTTGATGCTTGCGGCCCCTCCAATCTCAATGGGATGTTCTACACAGCTGGGCAAAACCATGGAAAGCTCAATGGCATCAAGTGGCATTACTTCAAAGGCCCCAGCTACTCCTTGCGCTCCACCACCATGATGATTCGGCCCTTGGACTTTTAAAGGCATTCAGTGGTGGATCCCAGAACAAACCAGGACAACACTGCCCTCAGGAGCACCACTATAAGAGTCTGAAGGTAAAGGGTGAAGCACTTCTTGAAAGCAACACGTAGGGATGATGCAAAGTCTCTTCATTATCACTCCATAACCTGCAAGAACTCTCCAACAGTCACCCTACATTTTGATGACTGGGGGAGGCTTGGTTTAGAAAAAGGTGGCTGCAATGATTTTCCAGAGAAGAACAACTGGGTCTGGTTATTCTGCCTGAATCTGGTGCTTGTCAGTGGCTGTCCTTTCGGTTTTTTTTTTTTTTTTCTAATAAGAGATGCAAAAACATGCTAGATTATTCAGCAACAGCATCAGAATTTGAAGAACTGAAATGTATCATCAACCACAGTCTATTGATTAGAAAGTTTTCAGCAGTGAAATGCCAACATTATATCCATGAAAAAGGATTATGGAGACACCTTTAGTAAAACTCATCTTAAAGCACACAAGGTGACCACTCCAAAATTGTTTTTCTTAAATGAACTGAATCTGAATGGTGGATGGATTTATGTTAATCCCAGAGTCAAATAATTTGTATGAATATTATTTTTCATTAAATCCTTTAAGGACATGTTTCTCATAAATAAACTGAGTCAAACATATGAAGAACGATAAGGGTAATGAGCATAAATTCTTCAGTTGCTCTGTAGAGGTAAATCAGATAATTGGCATAATCCCTGAGCTAGGATTTATAGTGTGATAACAAAAGTAGCTATGTTTTGAGGTTTTTCCCTTCTTTCATTAAAGGCAGTCTGAATGTCATGTAGAAAAATTAATGGAAGGTTTAAAGAATGTGAAATATTATCCTAAAGAAAATATGGGATTTTGCATGGAATATTTCCATCAAAAATACACAGGAAGGCAAACTGTTAGGGTATATAAAAACTACATACATGCATAGCTTAAGGCAATGGATTCATTTTACAGTATCCTTGCATGTGCGCAATTTATCATTAATTATTTTACTTTTTTATTACATTTTTGTGAATATCCAAAGCATGCCAGTTCTACAGTGCTTAGGCAACAACTATAAAAAATACTCATCAGAACTGTATAGAAAATAAAGAATTGTGAACTTGTAAATAGCATGTTTATATTTCCTGTAATGGTCATTTAATTTGTACAGGCAGCCCTGACCCTACTCAAAGGGTACGAAACCTCAGAAGGATATAAATATTAAAAGAACTTTAGAAGACTGTTTACAGGTTGCTAACAAGTAATTTTGTTATATTAAAATGTTGCAGAAGTGTGGGGCAAGATGCACAATTCAACTATTGGAAAAGATAAAGTTCCTCTAATAACAAGCAACAAAGTAGCTGGGTGGCCCATGAGGTCGTAGAGACAACTCTTCCCATTTACAGCCCCTTGTGATTTAGTCATATGAATAGAGTCCATTTGGGAAAGCAGCTTGCAGTCATTCTACTTTTGTTATATATAAAAGGAAAAAGTTTACCCTGATCCCACTGAAATCAAAAGTAACATTCTCATCGATTAAATTGGGACCAAAGTGACATGCAAAATCTGAATGTGGTGAGTTTTGTGCTTGTCTGTTTGTTGCTTTGTTTCATACATTAAACTGTTCCAGAGATCAGGCACAACACAGATCTGATTCTTTTTTAAAGGGTGATGATAACAGAGTAACTGGTTTTTTTCCTCTTTTTCTTTTTTTTTTTTTCCTTTAGCAGCTTATTTCTATGCAATAGAAAAAAACTGCTTGGATTTTTTTAAACACCTCTTATTAAAGATCACAAGGCCCCACAGGGTTCTCTGGTTTTGTTACAATTTGATGTTTGTTTGGTTTTAAGTGGGAAGATCTTTGGGTTTGTGTATTTGTATATATTTATATATATATTTGAAATAATCTTGCCTAAGGGTTAATTTGCTGTTTTCTGCTGAATAAGTTACCAAACTATTCCTTAGCAGTTTCTTCACAGAGCTGTTTTGTCTCAGTTTTCAGCAGTTTTTTGAAATGGTCTTCATTTACATGCAAAATATGTGGTCTGTCTTCCTCCATATTCTCAAAAGATATATTTTGCAGGTCTCCAAGTTAGGAATGCCATTTTTTCAGATCCTGTTTTGGAAAACACATTTCAAATCAAAAGCATGATATTTACTTTTTATTTATCTGGGTTTGAAAAAATGTGGATTTGTTTTCCTGTCCTTTATAATAAAACATTTTTAAAAATTGCAGAGTCCGTGATTTGCTTTACTTTGAGTGTACCTTTCTGTGACAGGCTGACAACATTTGACAAGCCACCATCTCTCCTTGTAAGAAATATTAATTAATTTAGACAAAGCCTAGGAAAAGAGTCTAATTAGAATTTGTCCAAAAATTAATAATTCCAACCTTTCAAATCCATATTTAAGTATTTTTAATTCAATTTCCTTGATTAAAATCATGGGACTATATTTCTCATTTTGAGTTCAAATCATACAACTCTATCAATCTTTAAAATGAAATGTTTGTTGAATTCCACAGGCAAAGATACAAATTGGAGTGTGATGCCTTATAACGTGTTCTTCTATCATCCATTAGATCATGTTGCATGACAGTGACAAATCTCCATTGATCTCTTAGCCAGAAATGCCTCTTGCTCCATTTGTATGCCTTTTAACACTACAAGGATCAGTTTTAACATCTCTTGGTAGTCAATTTATCCTCATTTTCTCAGGAATTTTTGTTTAATTGGACTTGTTCATTGTGTGTTTTCAGACAAACCTAGCTTTTTAAATCAACACTAAAGCTGTGAGGAACTACATACATAAAAGCACATTTGGCTCCTTAAATTGAGCATGTATGTACTGCATGAATTGAAGAGTTACAGTTAGTAAAAATGGTCTTTCTGGATTTGATTTATGTTAAAATGTTGCTTGCCTTGAAAGATACTAAAAAAATGGTCAATCAATGATCAATGATAATAGTAACTTTACTATTTACCCTTCACAGATCAATTTCTTCCTGTTTTGTAAAACAGGAATACACAAAATATTCACAAATCAATAGATGTGTTTTCTATAGCATATAGATCCTTAATTTTTAATATCTCCTAAAGCTGGAGATGTAATTTAAATGCACACTTTTCTAAGTGCCCTAGCATCCAGTCCTGGCCTATTAAGTAGGCAAGTCATCTACATTTATAATCATCTATACAACAGGTTCCCAAGACACAGTTCCTTAAAAAACCCTTCCAGCTACAATAACAACTTTCTCCTCTGCAGAACTGCAGCTCAAACCACAGCTCTGACTATGCCTCAAATAACCTCGTTTGGGATTGGCACAGCACTCACTTCTCCTTTGGGAAGAACAAAACTGAAACAGCAATCACAACAAGAGCTTAACTCTCTAGGTAGGATCAAGCTTAATTTACAACCAGACTGTGCTGCAGTTGTGCCAGAAAGCATTCCTACCTACCAGCTTTTGCATGAGCTGGACAGCTTGAGGAGAGAGAGGCAGCAACCCCGAATGCAGCTGATGCTTGCCTGACTCTGACCTGTGGTGTGCACACACACACACACGCATGCGCTCACACACACAAACAAATCCATATGTCTGAAGAAAGCTTGACACAGCCAGCCAAAATGACCTTTTTTAAATTTTACCTAGAGGAACTGTTATCTCAGGCCAAAAAAAAAATCCAGAAAGCACCAAAAATGAAATAAATGAAAAGTGCAAATGCCAGCAGGAAAGCAGGATTAAGGGATAGCATGTGGAAGGTAGGGCAGCAAGAGCAGGAAAGAGAGAAGACAGGGATATGGGACTGTAATGAAGAGAGAGAAAAGACGGACAGATAGGGAAGAGTTGAAGGGAAGGGATTACTCGTGAGACATAGCAGCTCCATATTTCCTGTGCCACGTCTCTCACACAGTGTACGAACTCCCTTCTTCTCCAGGAGTGTCCGAACCCACCTCTCCCTGGCTCCTGCTCATATGAGGAGGAATATAGAGGTCTCATTTGCTTTTGTGTGCTTGGGGGGGGGGTTGTTTGCCTGTGTGCTTTTTTAATTTTTGCACAGGGAGCAATTTAGTATGGATCTTTGAGAAGACATGTTGCTTATGGTTATGTCAAGATAGCTCTGTAGCAAGTCCTTTAAAAATGGAAAAGTTCCTTTAGAAAATGCCGTATTCTGTTGTGTGAATTTTAACTACTGATAATGAAATAGAACCTATGCCCATCCAAAATCTTGTGAAATTAGATCCTTTATTCTTCCACTAGCTAAAATTTCTGTTGGGAGCAGATCTTATTCTCCATATAAATGGTCTGTGCAGTTTTCTAAACAAGTGAGTTCAATTAAAGAAAATTAAAGAATGGATATATACAGTAAATATGATCCCCCAAAAACATATGACATATTAAAGTACATGAAGGCCCAGACACCAGCCCTGTGTTTTGGTAGAAAGAATCTTGAGCCTCAAAGTGTTACCATAAATTTTCTTTCTCGTTATGCTTCTCACCTTTCTCCCACTTTAATAGGTCCCCTGTGCCTCCTTTTAAACTGCTGGCCATGCTCGCCTTCTGCTGCCCAGAAGTAGTCACAGGAAAGCCAGCACCACAGTTAACAGAAGACCAAAGATCTGCAGGTGCTTGTGTTCACAACCACATCACCTATGGGGAGAGCAAAGTCAGTCCCTGCCAAACCATGGGGAAGGAACCTTTCTTGATAGTCATTTGCCCTGCAAGGCCACAGAGGGAAAAATAGGCACGTGCACACGGAGGACCTTCCTTCTACTGAAACAGAAAATGGATGCTTTGCTAGGTCATCCCTAGGAGCCCTGATAGGACCCCAGAAGAGTAACTCATAGGCATGTGCTTCAGCCCAGTAGGAAAAGGAGGGGAAAAAACTCTGAAACAAGAAAAAGGAAAATTGGGGGATCTTGATACGTTGAGACTGGTAAGAAAGAGTTGAGGAAGAGTGAGAAAATGGTTGTTATAGGATAATACAGCTAAGAATGCAAAGGAATAACATTAGGAAGCTAAGGGCAAGGCCAGCAAAAGAAGGAAGTCAGTCTGACAAAAAGAGTATGGAGAAATGATAAAGATGAAAGCACAGGACAAGGAGGAAAATGAAGAAGAATTAGGTAGAGGAATCGGTTAATATATTTATTAGAGGAGAATTAGTATCCAATTAATTTTCCAAAGCCTAAAAGGAACAGTGTCACCATTTTACTTTCTGCTTTTATTTAATATTTACAATGCAATGGTGATACATTGACATCTTGTAAAATCTAAAGCAATACTTAAAAAGCAGTCCCTTCTTAGAGGAACTTTTGGTAACACGCTGCCTGAGAAACAGTTCATGCTTTTAGCATGAGACAAGAATCCACCAGTAGATAAATCAGCTTTGGATAATATTTACTCTTCCACTAAAAGATGTGGATCTCTATCCTTCTGCAGCCCTCTCATGTTTATATTTAGAATCATTGTCTGCTCTAAAGGAAACTACAGATCTCAGACCTGATTTCATTCAGCTACATTGTTGAACTACTGGTTTGTTTTCTTTTGAGTAATGGAGCAGAACTGCTGGATATATGTTTTACTCTTCTTGTTTTGAAGCAAACCTTTCTTTTTTTTTTTTTTTTAAATTTAAAAGCTTCTGTTTTGGAGTTCATCTTTCATCCACCAGAGATGATTATTTAATCTCTCTTTGATAGCTTCACTTAGTGCTGTTAGCTCTGTAAAACCCCCAGGCAAAATTCTCCTCCTGGGCTCATGCAGTGGTTCTTGTCTTCAATCTTCTGCTCCGCTTTCATGTGGAGTGAGCATCACACTGCCAGGTACCAATACTGTTCTTTTTGAGGGGTTTCGTTCAGTCCTTCCAAGAGGCGTTTTGTTCAGTCCTTCCAGGAAATCTGGAACTCTTTGGAGCAAACATCACTGCAGGTCCTGGGTCCCACAAATCCTGGCCCATCCCTGCACACTGAGCAGCAGCAGCTGCCCAAACCTTTCTGGCTGAAAGCCGCATCAGGGCTATCTGTACCCTAGTCCAGGCAATGGGGGAGTGGTCAGCCCCCCTGCTTCCCTCCTACTCATTTCTCCTGGAATAGCTCCCTGTCCCAAGAGCGGAGAGAAGCACGGCCCAGGAGCCACCGTGATGGTAGTTTCTCACGAGGTGATGTCTCTGCCCACCTCCAGGCTGTGCACACAGTAAAGCAGCCCCTGTGGAGTGAAGGTGCTGGCTGTTAGACTGCCTGCTCACAAGCCAAAGATGGTATAAATATGTGTCAGTATTTTTTAAGAAGTATGGTCTCATTAGCCAAAGGCTTTTCGACTAATTTATTCTGTTTATTAAATTAAGAAACTAATGCTAGGTTTACCACAGGAGGAGACAGGCAGTTCCCTAAACATGTGGAGATATGCCTATGGTCTCTTACAGAGGACTGATATACTCCCTTGCCTTTAGCATGTTACAAAAGCTTTAGCATTTGTTTAGAGTTTTCAAGGCTTTGGGAAAAGACAATAATATATACATTGGACTTTGTGTTGTAAAAATAAATTTATAAGCAAGAGCAGTTTTGAGTACCCAACAGTGTAAAATAAAAAGATGGAAAATTTACCTCTGTGACTGTGACTATGAGTTTATTAACAGAGGTTTAGGCAGGAGCCAGCAGCTCTGTCACTGCTTCTTTTCCATTGTGTGACTTGTGCAAATGCACATTACACCAGCATCTCCTGAATCTCCTTTCTTGCCACTGTGAGCTGCCCCACAGCCCAAAGACTAGATCAGAAAAACTGCCTCAGTTTGACATAATCTAAAATAGATTAAATGATCCTGCTGCAAGTCAATGGATAATGCAGGAAATCAAAGGAGATTTATAAGGTGACTAACCTGTTCAGGTTAACATTTTATACATGAAAAGAGGAAAAAAAGCAAAAATGCTTATATTTTCAGTACAATTAGGTGTAATATAAATATATAAAACAGGTAGTTTAAATAGCCACTGGATGTGTGGAGAAAATGGTAGAGAACTCATCCTACAACAAAGCAAGCTATCCTGTCATCTCAGCTCACTCGGAGATGCAGAGGAGCCCTTATTTCTGAAGTTTCTGCTGTCTGCTGCCATCTATGGTTCAAAAAGAAGCTTTTCCAAGGATCGATTCACCGCCAGAATCAACTAAACATGCAATGAAAGATCTAAAAAAAAGAAACTGAAGGGACTAATATAAATGGTTAGGACATCCAGCATGGATGGTCAAAGTTAAGTCTATATTTAGGTACGTGCTTTCAGTTTTAAAAGTACTGAACTCCCACTGATTTCTGTTTATCCCGCATGGATTAAAAATACATTGGTTTTATAGCAGTGTAGCCCTTCCCTAAGGAAAATAATTATATTTACAGAGTCAAAAGCTGCTCCAAAAAACATAGGTGATGGAGAAAGGGGAATCACACAAAACCATTCTAAAAAGTCATGTTGTGTTTACCACAATTTGACTAGACCAGAGATATGTATATGGAGCACACATCAGGAGGCCTAAGAAAGAAAAAAAGAAAAGAAAGCTATACTTCAAGATGGGAACTGAACTATATTTAAAAAAAAACACATTAAAATAGTTTTCAAGACAAATGCTCAACAGTTGTAAATGCAAGAATTCAGTTTGTTCTTCCAACCTAAATTTAGCCAACTTATGCATAATGCATTATCCTGAAAGACTTTAATTACTCTCTCACACACTAGTTTTATCGCATGGTCCAAGAATCACATTGCAATAGGATTTTTGACTTATAAGGAATAATTCGTCAGGAAATGAAGATATATCCTTATAATTTTATATTTTTAAGTCCCCAACTAATCAGCTCATTTTGGTGTCTTTATGTACTCTGGAATCATATTTAGCAATACAAAAAAATACTCTGTCTTTTCAAGAGTTCAAGAATTCCTTTTTTTCTTTTAAGTGCACCTGAGCGATATTAGCCATAAGATGGTTCAAATTAATATCTTCAGAGCAGCCCAAACTGCTAATCCTGTTGCCATACATAAGCTATCTCATTTCTCTGACCTTTCACTTTCCAGTGTTGGAACCAGAGTCGCACTGAGGTTATGATTCACAGGTCACAAGGCCACAGATAACCTTAGATATTGGTAGACTCTATGTCATTTTCTTACAGAAACCAGAAGTGAATCAATATTTAGAAAGCTGGAGAAATCCAGTTGTTCGTGCCCTTTTGTCCATTTTGAGTTTCAAAAGCTGTGAACTTAGCAGCTCTGAACAAATAAAAATGAATGCAGATGAGACAAAACCAGAAGCAATTTGGTTACCCATCGGCCACAAGCACGACAGACAAACACGGTTTTGCTTGTGGCTGCCCAGGAGGTGCTCCAGCTCCACATCCACGTTTACACAGTGCCTGTGGTACAGCATGGAGGAGTTACCACGTAGTGAACATTTCAGTCTGAGCACCTCAGCTGTAAAGAAACTTTGGTTTACCCAGTATATACCATGCGAAAAAGCAGTGTTTTGAATGAAGGTTTAGTGGCTGAAAAGCCATTTTTCATGGCAGCTATGCCCTGGGACTGCAGTTCTGTTCTTATCTGCTCTGCATGCGATCGGGGAGCTTGGGGCTCCATCATGAAAATGAGACTAATGTCCTTCCTCCCACTCTTCATCTTCTTCAGGTCAGATGAAGTTCTCGTCATGAAGGAGCTCAGGCACCACATCCCACACTAATTCAAACAACCCTTCTTAGGATCACTAATACATACTTGAAGGGACCCAAATCAGCATCATTATTTTGCATGCTTGTCTCTAGTTAGACATTTCCACTTATGAGTTAGGCACTGAAATGTTTTGAGGATGTGGTTCTACATGTCTGTTTGTTGACTTATAAAAAACCTTAATGTCACCCTGTTGTGGAGAGCCCAGCTTTGTACTTAATGCCACAGATTTCTTAAATAGGATATTTTTCAGTTGTCTACCCTTTTAAGAGCACATCCGGGAACCAGTACTTTCAGAGCATGCCACACCTAATGAATAAGAGAAAATGAATATCCTAGTGCAGAGCAATCCTACTGCTACTAAAGGCAAGAGCAGCTAGATAACACAGTCAATGTAAAGCCTTTTGAAGTACTAACATTTATGATTGCATGGACAGTCAAGCTGCTTCAATAGTCAAGCAATTCAATAGGGAATTATCCCACTGGCCATACCTTTTCTGCAGGTTTTAACACTATGTCTCCTGATGCTTTTAGTTCCTATAACTTTGGGGCAGGTTCAGTGTCTATCAAAATACATCCTGAATCTGTGGCCTTTAATCTGGAACATAATGTAAAATAAAACAAAACAGAACAAAACAAAACATTCTCCTTTCTCCACAAAAATGAAGTCAGGAAAGGCTAGTTGGCATTATTTCTTTCTATATTCTCTTTGTCAGAAACAACACTCAACGAGGCTTTTACGCAAAATAGCAAGGCAGGGAAAACAAGGATTTTGGAGTCCAACAGGTTCCTGCATCATCAATGGGAACATGGAGAAACTCCATTTATGCATTCACCTTTCTGACTCTCCTGCTGGCATCTGCAAATCACCATATTAAACTGTTATCCAGGAAGGAACATGAACAGCAACATACTAAGTATGTCAAAACACTGAATGGATTATCAAACAGATCTAATTTGTAAGAGAAATCTTTGGTGCTCAGCGAGTGAATTATGAGTGTCATGGAAGGGATAAACTTGGTATTCCACCAGGAAATATCAGGTTACCGTGTGCATCCCAAAGTATTTATCTCTAGTTAGTGCTCTGCACGTTGTTATGAGAAACAATGATTGCACAATAAACAGCACTAATACTCAGCCAGCAGGACCCTGCCAAAATGCAATGCCCTCTTTGGTACTGCAAAACAAATTTCACTGACAAGGGTAAGATTTCACCTTCCTCCTTCCATAAAGGCCACATCACTGAGGGAGTCTTTTCAACCCTTGCTATATTTCCTTGTTTACATTGATCAGTTTTAAACTTAAGCTTCCTTAGGTTGTCTTTTTTTTTTTTCCTCCTAGAAAGTGCATGTGGAAAAGCTTTAAAAATCTTAATATGGGCATGATCCTAAAACAGCTCCATGCACACTGAAACTTTCAACAGCCCTGTTGCAACTAATAATTTTGAAACTTTTTAACTGTTCCTTCATATGACACCTGTGAAGAGGAACCAGAAATTTAGCTAGAGAGAGACATGCAAGATGGGCTTTAATTTTAGGAAACTGCAGCTGCACTACAACCCCTTGGGACAAAGTGAAGTAGGTGCCATTTGAAGACTTGTCAAGGACCAAGCTGTCTCTCATGGGCTCCATGCCCGTACATCATAGAGTTGAAAGAAAACAGCATAAAACCTCTTCTTTCCCTTTTCTTTCCCTTCAGTTTGCTGTGAGTAGCTGGAGAATAGGAACATCCTACATGCACTGCCAGGAGGGTACAGGCTGACAAGGGATACTGGTGAGCTTCTGCTGGGGAAAAAGAAAAAAGAAAAGTTTTCTCTCTAAAAGTCACATAAGTGTTTGCCAGTGCCTTGGAAAAACTGGTAGGCACTCCAGTACCCAGGGTCATCGGGGTGGTTTGGAGAGGGCTGGGGAGGGCACTGTCCCCTGTGGAGTCTAGTCAGCATTCACGTTTATCTTCAAGAGAAGTCTTCTGCTGTCGGCCAGGGTTTGCTTTGTTTGCTCAGACCAGACTATTGCTGTAATTCCAAGATCAGTCCCCTTGTGGGGAGATGTTCTCCTCCCCAGCAACAATGCTGGTAATTAGGGGTGTAAGAGCTGTCTGCAGGACCGTCAGTGCCTGGGCTATTCTCAGCCAGGACCCTACTTATTCCAGATCAGCTGCAGTGCACGACCTACACAAAAAACTGATGGGCAATTTCTCAAAAACAGTATAAATCCGAAGACTTTCTCATATTTCATAGGCTGTGAACTTTCATTCCCCACACATTATTTTCTAGTGGAAATCTGCTGCTGAGTTGTGTTCCTCTGACTTCTTTATTTTATTTTGTATATTCAGGTGAGACACAACCACTGCAAAATAAAACCATGTCACTGTTTGCCAGTGTTTAATGCAAAGCACAGAGGAAAAGAAAAGCAGGTTGAGGAAATATCAGGAGATTCCCACTGAGGTTTTCTTAGTAACTTGGATAAACAGAGTTGAGGAAGGGGGGAAAAAAAATTAGTAATTAAAATGGAGTAAACGCATATCTGAGAGCACAGGCCTCTCGGATCATCCCAGGGCCTCCATCACAGGGAGGACCTACCTACCAGAAACCGCAGCAAAAGATGGAGCAATCTCCACAGAGACAAAGTTAAAATAGCGGCATGGCATTGGTGATGTTCAGGCAAGGAAAAGATAAAAAAAAAAAACAAAAAAAAAACCCCAACAAACAAGATGTTGCCTGTCTTTCTGATTCTATGTCTCACTCTATATGAAGTGTGAAAAAGTGAAGGAAGGATGAGGCATGATCAGACTTTGAAGACCTGGGGTTTTTTGTGGTCCACCAATCACTACAACCTAGACAGTCACTTCATTTACTGGTGGTTGGGTTGCCCAGTTTGTGTTTGCTGGCCCCTATGCTCCCCCCAAAGCTCCTTCACAAACATACAGACTTGAAAGGAGAAACAGTAATTCAGGAAGTCTCCTAACACAGCAGGGTTACATTTGTAATATGGAAGGGTTAAGATTGAAAACCAAAGTAGTTTAATTCTATTTTCAGAAATCAGTACCTAACGCAGGATTATCTTTAATGACAGACACCAAGGTGTCAAAGGACTGTGTCAGGTTTCAGACCTTTTCATAGTTTAAATTCCTGTGTTTAATCAAAGGTTAACTGAATCATTGCTGGTGGTGAAGAGTTCCTTCAATGCAGCGTTGTTGTGGGTGGCCTACAATAAGTAATACCATATTCGGGCAGTGATCTCCTACATGCAAGCATATTTCCCGTGCATGTCTGTGTACAGAAAATATATGTGACAGTATATACAAACTATCTCTCAGGAGATGGTGCAAAATAATTCTAACCAATTATATCTTAACTGCTTCATCCCTTAGCTGAATAACCTTATATTTTGTCGTGACTTTTCAAAAATTATTTCCTTTCAAATAGGATAAAATGAAATGATAACAATTAGCTTTCTTTAATTCCTGAGTGTCAGAACTCATATCAGCAAAATTCTCTTTCATTGTGTCAGGCTGCATTTTCTTATTCACCTATTTTTTTCCGGGCAGTTTATTACTTAGAGAAAAAAAGGGAATCAAGCTTTTGTGAACTGGTCTTTTATTGGTTTGGCAATACTCATCATATATACATAAAGTAGGACATAAAATAGAAATGGGTTCATACCTCACAGTTGAAACTTATATGTTAGTTTTTTCACCTCTAGTAATTAGTCTGTATTGCAAATAATTTCCATGAAAAGAAGAGTATGGCTACAGAATCCATGGGTGTTTTTTATGTTCAAATGTAGTTTTGCACCAAGTTTTGAAGAATATTCCTTTTTATTCTTTATTCCTTGTTATGGTAGCTAAATTGTTGTTTAGTTTGGTTGATGTTAACATCTGGAATGTTAATAGCCTACATTGATTATCTTTCTCTAAAGTAATTCTTTTGAGGCAATTTATATTTTTATACTTCACAGGCCTTGGCCAAATATATATAAAATTTCTATGATACCATGAAGTATATTACTATATAAAGGACTGATGTGTCTGATACTTATTCTAGATTTGGTTTGTAAAGTTTCCAAGTCTAAAAAAGGTGAATGATGTAATTAACCAAGATGCTTTAAAAAATTTGAACTGAAAATTCCTTCCACTACAACCAAACATCGAAAACATGCCAGTCTATTTCTACAAAACAAGGATTTTCACAGAAGATTTGCTATTAAACAGAAATATTCAGGGCAGGGAGATTTCTTTTTAGAAATATTTGTGGTTTCGCTGAAAACCTCAAAATGAAATGTTTGGGTTTCCAATGAAAGATCCACATATTTTAGTTTTAAGGTGGAAGAATTCTGATTTTTTGTTGACTCCTCCTTTTTCCACCCCTAAATTCCACTAAGGAAATCAACAATTAAATATAAATAAGAAACAATAATTATTGGGTTTCTGAAAAAAATTGTGGGAAAGTTTGCACACCTTCAGTCAGGTAGCTCACATGGAAAAGAAATCTGTCATAATTAGGGAAAGCACAAATCTCACCATAGCCTTCTGAAAGTCTGCCCCTTCTTTCAATGAAAAAGGAGATCCATTCCACAAAACAAAGTTCTGGTGTTCTGTATTGTCTAGACAATGCACAGGTTTTCTCACCGCTTTTGGTCAAACTTAAGGCCAGCTCTTGAATGGGTTAATAAAGCAGTATGAAATCTGCTGGACACAGAAAGTTATGTAAATGGACTGCACACTAAGCCAGCCTCTCCTGATGCTGGATATGTGAGGGTGTTAAGAGAAGCGGGAACCTGCATCGGTTCTGTGTTTATACACAGACATAAAATGATTATTGCAAGAATTGTAGATAATTTGATCCAATGTGGGTACAAATCTCTGGAGTATCCAAGGAATTCATCTGAGTTTTGAGAAGACTTTGATCTGTCGACATTGCCATTTTCTAAATTACAATTAAGCCATTAGAGCAGTACGACTGAAGCCAAGTTTTCTGTAGCTTCCCACCCCACAACAATAGATGTCAGATTGTAACACAGGATAATTCATATAACAAAAGAAATCATCCAAATTTTGCTCATCAAAAAAACCCTAATATAAAATCTAGTCCAAAAATGACATCTGCAGTTTTAAGCAAAGTGGTGTTACTTGAGTGATTAGATATCATGTTTGACCATAAAGAATTCATGGCCTCCCTTTGTTCCAAAAGCTATGTAAGCTGTGAATTTATATTACTTATTTGTCCAATATTTTAGACTGTAGTGGAAGTAATGAAATGTGTCAATAATTTGTTACTTTAAACGCCTTGCTTCAGAAATCTGGTTTCAATTTCATCTGGACTAACATCTACTTCTAACAAGCTTAACAGTTTCAATATATCCAAGGCCAAAAAAACAAGTCTAGTGCTAAATTGAAAATCTGGGGAACATTTCAGTGACTCAATCGAAAATAAGAATCATTAGCAGTCACAATTTCAACTCTAAAAACTTCGCAAAATAGCTATTGAACATAGGAGTGTACCCCTAGATTTTTTGGCTTTTTCAGGGAGAGTGAGCCTCAGTGAGATTTCACACTGACTAAGATTAAGCCTGATGCCGAGTAGGAAAATTTCCACAGCAGCTGCAGTATTCATATGAAACCTTCACCAAAGCCTTAGGGATAGTGCTGCTCCTATTTGCCACTACTGGCACATACCGAACCCAGTCTGTGCCGTCAAGAAGAGAGCAGAAATGCTCCTCGCCTCTCACAGTCACTTGTTTTCCCTGGTAAGACTAGTAGCCATGTGACAGAGAGATGTGTGGGAGACACTTCATTCAAAGAAGCCTGAAAAATCTGGGAGACAGAGATAGGACTAACTTTGCTGAAGATATCCTGATAGCAGTTAGAGAAGAAGAAAAAATCTCACATCTTCACTTCTCTTGCATGTTATAACACAAATTTTATTTTTTTATATAGAGGTAAGGGAGATTTCATGGTCTGTTGTCCCATTTTCTTTAAGTGAGAACAACAACCTTAATTTTCAGTCATGAGTAAAGGCTTCATTGCAATAGTTTAAAATAAATATTGAAGAGGCAATCACTATTTATAGATTGCCTTTTTGTATTTCTTTTCATTTCAAAACCGAAATTATTTAGGATATACAGGTTAAAATCTGCCTATTACATGTATTTGTTGTCCCTAGAGTAACAATCGCTAGTATTTTCAATATATGAAGAGTTCTTGAACTTTAGAATAACTTGGGATATTATTTTGAGAATCCAGCTTTGACTTGTTGTAATCCCATGTCACTCATAAAATAATTTACTCTCAATCTGATTTGATGGTTAGAGTTTTTTCCTTAAGGTCTGTTGGAAAGCTTTCATTTGACAGTTGTTCATTTTGCTAACTCTTCTGTCTAATCCATACAATCTGGGAATTTTGCGGTGATAATGAAATCACAACAGTCATCCAAGTTGCAAAGTTTACGGTTCCTGAAGAAGTTCTTCTTGGAGCTGTAACTTCAGTATTCTCTCAAGCTGGATCCTTTCTGTGTGCTCATCTAATACCCCATTTTTCCAAGAAAAGTTACCTGAATATGTTTCACCACCGGCTGCCAAAAAGGAATCAGTTGATCCCAGTAGGTCAGCTGTGGTTTGGTGCACTAAAAGAAAAACAAAACCATTAATCTCAAAGTGATTCTAGCCTTAAACAGACTTACACAAGAGCATTGCAAAGCATTGCTAAGCTTGTACGAAACATTGCTCGTGTTCACAAACTAAGCAAACCAAATTAAAGTTCCATTTACTATGGTGAACTACACCATCCCTCTGCTGCTCTGCTGGCTCTTTCAGGTGGCAGAACACAGTTTAGAGAAACTCTAAAATGGTTTAAAGTACTTTTTGCCTCATGTTTCTCTTGCACTTCTCTTGGTCTTCATAGTGCAGAAACAGGGGTATTCACAAATGCTTTTATTTTTTTTTCATTGTGTCCAATCCTACAATATCCCAGGAATCCTAAATGCAAAGTTTAAGTGTGATAATGGCTTTAAAATCTTAAGCCAAAAGAGTTCAACACCTTTAATTTCATTAACCAGTTTCACTCATCCCTGAAGCAAAGAACATTCATCCACATCAGTTTAAAGTTCTAGGATGTTTATATGATCAAAATATCTGAATAACCACAGTGCAAATTCTGTGTTTTTTGTTTGCCACTTTAGCAAGTCACCCCACACCTCTGCAGTAATAATATCCGCCAGGAATTCCAACCAGCTCAAGCATGATCTCCACTTCCTGAGAACATGTGGCTGTTCTCAGGCTGTCGATTTTTCCAAGGGTATCTTTATTTGATCTCGTGAACACTTTTGTCCCATATGAGGCTAAATGCATTGATATATAATTTCTAAGTAAATCCCTAGACCACTTTTTTAATAATGGGGTTATACTAACCATGGCCCAGTCCTTGGAGATCTTGCTTGTACTAAGCAAAATCGTAAAAATATCTGCTTAAGCTTCTCCAATTTCTAAGCCCTCTTTCCTTATCAGCTTTGGACAAATATTGTTTGGCTGGATGCCTCGTCAACAATATCATCCCTTGACTCCTTAATAATTTTTCCTAAGGTGATTAGTGCATTCTTTAATTTTTTGTTTAATTTCCATAAAAGCTGTATTGCTATTTTGGCTTTCTCAGCCTTTGCAGTTAAAGCAGCATTTACAGCACAATCATTCTACACCTTTGCTGTTCCCTCAGGTTTGCTTTTAAACTTCAGACTGTCCACACCACCAAAGCCAGCCACGTAACTATAGTTTGTGAAAGAAATTTGATAAATGGAGAATTCTCAAAGAAAATTGATTCCAGCAGTGGGTTCTTATAAACTACAGCAGTTAAAAGTGACATACGTTACACTGCAACAAATTTTGGTTTGATGAAAAAGATACATTTTTTGGCTTGATGGCTATTCCTATAGGCATTGAGTTTGTAATTGGAATTATCTGTACAAGCTTAACAATTTATTTTCCCGCTAAATCACTTACTGAGGATGTCCCTGTCACTAAATGCATCTCAGGACCAATCAGGTTCTGTACTTTCTCTGACTTTTACAACCAGCTGGTTTTGGAACCTGCCAGTTTTCAGAGAGTCTGATACTTTATGTCTGACATTGCTCCAGTCTGCAGAAGTGCTTGGGTTTTTTTACTGTGACTCTCCACTGATGAGGTGACCCTCAGTGAAGACAGAAATAAATGCGTTTAGAGAAGATCAAAAAGCAGATCAAAAAGCCATCCATGGATTATTATTATATAGCTTTCACACAATGGAAAAACCTAAATACCAATTAGAGCAGGAAACCGTTCCCACCCTGTTCTCTTCTGCGCATACAAAGATATAGATGAGGCAGTATGTGTCCTAATAATTTACAACCTGCCAACAGAGAACAGATGGATGAGACAAACATATTGAGTTATAAATGTCATCTGTTCCCAAGAAATCTCAAACCTCTAATTGGAGTCAAAAGGTTGAATTTATACTGAATTTATAACTGGTGAAGGAATGAGAGAGAAGTTTTTTAATCAAATTTGAGAGAGCAATTTTGGCTAATAGGCTATCATGTTGACACTAGTGCTCTTATGCTGGAATCTGAAAGGACTGATTCAACTATACTTGGAAAACTTAGGGAATAATATATAAGGAAAATGTAAATGGATTAGTTGTTCAGTGTCTCAAAGTCATACTGTACTCTCCTGTGTGGTACTTTGAATCACTATAGCTGGAAAAACTGTGTAACTGTTGTTTTTGCAAATGTATCTCAACTAATGCTTCTCAAAGGTATTTGCTGAGGTGTGTAGGTAATCAGATATTAAAAAGGGTCAAACCTGACAGGCTTGCAGCCGTTCTGTTTCGAGTAGATGCATTGCTCACACATTGTCCTAGATGATGCACAGCACTATTTCACGCAGTCCCCACTGGAGCTGAAACAGCTTCCAGGCCTCTGAAGATCATGCCAGCAAGGGACAGAGACCTACAGCCTCTGCTGGAAAAAAGAAACTAAGAGCTGGAAGTCCACAACAATTTAAATCCCACAAGAATTTCCACTCAAGTGATGGCAGCTGTCCTATTCAGTGCACTGAGTGCAGAATCACAGATCTCCAGTCCAGGGAGTTTATTAAAAGGCATTTATAAGCAGCTGTGGGTGGTACCTTGCTCGTGGTTTGTGTGCTCTCAGCACAGAAGGGGGTATTCAGCCACATTGACCAAAACATTGCACAGACAGTCCTTACAACAAGTAATCTTTCCTGAGATCAGCAAGTGTTGCAAAGCTGGGGCATAGCATTACTGCTTGGTGAATTATGAGTAAAATCAAACATGTAGTAATCCCGCATGTACTGTTTAATCCTGTTGCAGAGACTGAAAAATGAGGAGTAACATGATAAAATTTTATCCCTTTAAAATACCATCTTTTAAATAAAGATTTCTAAGTCTGTCTTACCAAATCTTCTGTGTTATTTTATTCTTGTCTTTTTTTTGCGCTTTTAACTTTTCATTTTAAACCAAACTGACACTCGTGGTCTAGCAGTTTGTGTCATTTCCTATGAAGACTACAGCCCTTCTTCCTCCTCTGGAAAATTGATATTTACAGGCCACGACTGCAGTTGGGTGGTGGTTTCCAAACGAGAACATAGGAAAGCTTGTATCAGGTCAAACCCATCTCCCCCTATATTCTCTTTTTCTATAGAAGAATCCCTATACAGCAGTTGAAGTCTAAGACAAAGGGTAAAAGCAGGCCCAGAATGTAGTGATGATTTCCAAGAATATTGCTCAGGAACTTCTTCATTCAGAGGCAATGTCTTTTATTTAATGACTATAGATTTTCTCCCAATATTTTGTCCAATCATGTATTTTAAAGCATTTGAACTTTTAATATTTCCAGAGTTCAGGCTAAAGATATTCTTATTTTAACATCATCTTGTGCAGAAAATGAAAGGCAGGGAACAGTCATTCCCTGCTCTACACCACTCATTATTTTAACGGGCTTTATGTTCCTTCTTATATCTCTTGCTTTGTACTAGAAGTTCCTTCTTCATTCCTTGTACAGAAACTGTTCCAAACCTTTAATTGTTCTTCTTGCCTCCTCTTCTTGACCTCCTTTTCCTCTTTCCTCTGTTATTGTATTCTCTTTGCAATGGAAGCAACATAAATGCAGTCAGAATTCAGGATGTAAGAGCCCTGTAGCATTGTACAGGGGCAGAAAGTTTTTAATTCCTGTTTTCTTTTCTGTTCCTTGTCAACATCTGATTTGCTTTTCCGACTACTGTTGAACAATGGGCTGATTAAATAACAAGGTAAGCTTTAAGCTTCTCTAATATGAGGTCTCTCCCACACATGTATATGCACTAAAAAATTTGCAAATCCAGTCATAGACCAGATTTTTTCAAATGCTGTTAATCAGAAAACTAAATACAAATTCGCAAAACCAGGGAAAAAAAAATATTAAAAATATTTCTAATATTATTGGAAATAAAATTTATATTCAGTTCTTGTAAATTATTTCAGATGGATTCTGGAATACTTTTACAGAAAGTTACTAGAATACTTTTACAGAAAGTTACTTACTTTTTAAAAGCAAAGTTTCAATTCCATTTCTAAAGGAAAAAGAAAAATCCTGCTCCTTTTACCCATGTGACTAACCTCTTTAAGGTATAATCTGCACTCACTAGCACTAACTTAAATCCAAGGTAACAGCATTGGCTTAACTGGAGCAGATATAGCTTTGGAGCTATGTAGCACTTTGGCAAAGTTCTTTCAGCAAAACTTTTTATATGAAAAAAGCAAAAAAATTGTTAACTACTTTTGAAAAAGCTTGTTAGAACAGTGGATGTATTCTCCCTTACGCAGTCGTTGCTAAGTATATGTCCTTTGACCCTGAAATTACTTTACAGTGTGAAACAAAGCCCAGAAAAATCAGTGGGAAATCTTCAATTTGGCCCTGTATTTGCAAATTCATTCCTCTCTTTAGATATATATGCACAAATCTATTTGACATCGATGTGCTAAAGCCTACTGTCATTTCTACCAATTAGTTTTGACTAATGCAGTTGATGCAATATGAGTTTTTCCACACATATCTAAGATCAGAATTTGGCAGAGCGTTAACAATGTATCTTAAGATATAAGATATTGCATAACTTTCCTCGTATGGTGTAATGCTGAATAAATATTTTCTCTGAGGCCAAGATCAAGTTGCTCCAGCATCACTTCCAAATAGGAGTGGAGGGATATTTGAGTGCAGTACCCAGCTTTTGCTTAACACACTTTGTGTGAAGGTCATGTGTTTGTGGTAAGAACAGAGCATGGCAGAGCAGCCACCTTACTCAACTGCCATGTAAAGCTAATTTTAAGTTGCCATAGTTGGCACCTCCAATTCAGTAGAGAAGTTGTACTTACTGGCATTGGCCTTGGTGGCTACTGTGCAGCCAGCACCCTTGAGAGCAATTCTTCATTCTTGAGAACGAATCATTTGGAAACTGCACGGTAAATAGCTTTCGTTTCTACCCAACAGGAAAAATGTCATTTGAAACATCAACAACATTAACCTCTCCAAGGAAAAGACATCAGAACTGGACCATTATATGAAAAATGAGTAACATAATTTACTCACAAAATGTACAACTTAATATCAGCACAGGAGACTTAGGGCAAATTTGCTCTTGCTTGGAATGGTCTAATTTAGGCTATATGCCACCCTGATGAAACTTTAATCCTGTTGCAAACATGTACAACAACAGGAGTTGCTCCAAGGCCTGGAGATAGCTGGCAGAAGAGGCAAGGGTTGGGAAGGTTGCACTTGTTTATCTCAGTGCAGCACTACTTCATGAAACGTGAAAGTAAATCCCCATGTGGCTGTTTAAAGAATAAATAAGAGTAGCATATTCATGTATGACCACCTGTTTGCATATTTTAAGCTCACATATATGTTCACATTTCTGTGAAATACCAATGCAAACAGATGGTTATTTTTTGTTCTTGAGACTTGAAATTACTCACCTGTGCATATCTTGAACCCAGGACGCTAGCTGCAGCAGCTGCAAAGCAGCATATACTCTCATGCACACACATGATGTTCCCTTAAATAAGTCACCGATCAGCAACAAATTATAATATTCATACACCCAGTATAAGGCAGTAGGCTGACAAAATGGACATCTGGATTTGATATTAACATTGACAGAGTGTGCTTCGCAAATGTTCTACTTTATTTATGTGAAATGGAAAAGCAAATACATGATAAATCATTCGAATATGTTTATACTACACTGAAGCCACAGAGGTATGGTCTAATTCAGGGTTTATGTTGCCATCTATGTGAACAAGGCGTTGGTTTTAACTCTCCTGGGAGTCCCACCTAAGAGGCCCAGGGGAAAATGAGCTTGAGATGGCGCAAGGAGCTTGCTTGTGCCAGTGAGGCAAGACAAACAGCTGGTGCTGAAAGGAGGTGGGGCCCATGAAGTAAGAAAACTGGGAATGATTATATTGGCAGAGGATTGTGTTTATTCAGCGTTTGCCACCAACAGGACTACTGTGTTCTTGTTAAAGTTTCTCCATGTAGACCGCATGATAGGTAGCAACGATGAGGACATGGGGGCTCAAGGATGGTTTTTGATGGCAGATTTCAAGTTGTAGTTGCCATATCAGGCTTCTCAGTGATTCAGGCTTGGGCATGGAAAGGGGTTGTTGGCCAAATAACCCATAGATCAAATTATAGGTTCCTCTCCAAATTTCATACCCTCTGTCTTCCCCCAAGGGGCCACAAGATTCAAGGAGAAAAAGAGAGGAAGGAATAAGAAAGTGCCTCTGTAACTCTGTAACTACCTCAGCTTTTTTTTCCTCTCACAAGCTCTAATTTCACTAGCTTCATGTTTCTTTGCTTCCCAGAGCAGATCTGTTGGGCTTTCAGCTGCAGCGTCCTTGGGCACTCGGGTTCCTCACTCCTTCGCACTGCTTGGTTTCCCAGCTCTGGCCAAATCCAGACCCCACTACTCTGACATCAAATCCTAGATTTTATGACCATGTCTACACTAGTAAATAAAATGGACTAGGACCCATCCTGTGGGTCCCCTAACAATAAGGGCAAGAAGTCAATACTCTGCTCAAAAGACATAAGTCCCCTTGAAATTCAAAGAGTCTCAGCTGGTGAGAAATTGAGGGAAAGTATTCATATTCCTTTGATCCAGCACCACTCCATCTGTTGCATGGCCTCTGAAGGCATTTATGCCTATTTTCCCAGTAGTTTCAGTATATTTTCATGATAGTTGTTCACAAATAGACAGAGCAACTGAGGAATCTTTTGAGCGATATGAACAAATAAGACCTCAGAATGCTTAAATCATGTTTGTTTTGTTATTCTGAAATGCCTTTACTGACATTTATGGGGAAATAAGTTTTCTTTTTCCAGAGTGTTCTGTGGTGTCCTGGTAGCTTCAGCTGAACATTTTCCAGGACTCAGGACAAATTCAGGCTGGGTCAAAATAATAAAGTTAATATTTCATGCAGTATATTTCAGAAAATGAAATAGAATGGATCAGCAAAAAATGCAGAATCATAAAGCTGGTTAATATCATTTTTAAGCATTATAAGTGAAACTGAGAATCAAACACCCTCGAAAAGTCCTGTCAGACACTGTAGTATGTCATGGATTTGCATTCACAAGAGAAGGCTGTGACCAAAGTGTGTTTTGGAAATATTTGACAATGATCAGATGACTGTCTGAGAATGAAAATAAGATGTGAAAATCCAACCTCATTTAGCCATACTTAGAGGTTTTACTTTTGAAATTGTGAAATTTGATTGTTTAAACTCACTTGCTGGAACATTATTCAATTAAAGATCAATGGACCACACATTCACTGCATACACGTTTTAGAACTCCACTAAAAAAAATACCTAGTATTGTTTTTTTTCCTGTGAGTAATTAATTTCTGCTAAAATTACAAAAAAAACCCCAAATTATATCTAAATAATACTGTATTTCCTAGTCTGTGAGTTTAGACAAAGCTGATCTACTGAAGTCTGTTTTGATTCACAATTTCAACTAATTTTAAAAGTTTTGATTCTGTTGCTAGTGCTTCTGTTGAGTGATGTTTTATTCTATGTGTATCCCATTGTCTTGCAAGAGAAAAAGATCAAGAACGCAAAACCTTTCCCTCGTCCAGGGGTCTGATACCTTACATCTACTCTGCTCATTTTACTTGTTAGGGTATCCCCCCCATCACTTGCCCTGGACTCGTTATGACAACTTACCATAACTTTATGACAACTTATCATGACAACTTGAAGTGATGAATCCACAAAGGGTAAGGCTCAGGAGTGCAATGTTTGACTCATAGGCATTCTGCTGGCATCTTTACAGAGAGAAACAATTGACCAGGCTTTTGAAAATCTCTATTTTGGACACTAGAGTGTGTCTATATGCACAAAGTAGTACCACAGACACTCGAAGGTGAGCATAACTGACTAATTAACGCAGCTATGCTAGCTTCAATACCGCAGCTAACTCACTCAGAGCCAGCTCTGCAGCTATGCCCTGTTGTAGATACAGAGATATGGCTCTTTCTCTAGCTGTCAGCTCACTAAAGTGCCAAGCATTAGTAAGAATTCAATAATGAAATTATTGATATAAGTATTAATGTAATCTTAATATATTGCCTGCATTTATTCTCTGAAATCAAGACAGAAAGCCATAAAACTCTGCTATTGATTTAGTGGACGCAGATTAGTAATGCTGGCATTTAATTTTTCTTCAGTGCGAAGTTGCTTGTCATAAAGATGCAATTGGAAAGATGAAAATGATTCCTTAATTTGGGGTTGATTCTGTGAGAATAAATTCAGCCAAAGAAGGAGAAAATTCAGAAAAATTCACATTGATATTTGGGAAAACATTTCAGTTTTTCATTTGCATTTTGAAAATGACAGTTATTTTAAAATTACATTCCAAAGATAAATCACCAACCAGCTGTTTTTTCAGCTCAAACAAATTATTTTACATTCTATACAATATATTTCATTGTTTGGGGTTTTTTTCACTGAAGACACAAAAAAAAAGGGGGGTTTTGTGTGTTTTAAAAATTACTTTAAATTTTTATCTTACATAGACTAAAAGGAAAAATTTCTAATGCATGACTCCCAGACAAATATATAGTAATTGTAAACATGTATGTTTGTATGTATGTCCATGCAGTGTTTCAAACACAAATCTTTGTTAAGTTGCCAGTGCTACTATTTTTGACACAGAAATCTGCCCCCTACCATTGGCCTAATTCTGCAAGACAGTGAATAACTTTCGTACTGTGATGACAGCATTGATTCACTTGAGAAGTCTTTGCATAGACATGAGGCAATGTTCCTGAGCGTGTAAATTGCTGAATGACAAACAAAAATTTGGGGGTGTAGATCTCAAATTTGGTTTGCTGTTTCCCAGCGAATATTTAGTAGGGCAAGAGTGCATCCAATTGCTCCTATTTCAAGGCTTTGTAAAAGAATTTTCTGTCAATGTATTCTGGTTTACAGAAATAACTCTCTCCAACAATAATCTCTGAGGGCTCTATTAAACAACAAACAGTTCCTAAACTCTCTGAGCAGAAGCCAAGGAAAGGCCACAAGCAATACAGAGACTGGCTCTGTACACAGACGGCCGATTTGGCAAGACAATAACCAACATACTGAAGAAGGCCTCTTTTGGTTTTCATTTCCTTTAAATCTCTCTCAGCACTGAAGCTGCAAGAGTTGTATGCAGGTTGGTGTAAGTAAAAGCATTTAAAATTATCTCTTTCTTGCCATGGAGCCACTGGATAAACTGGGATAATTGCTAGAACTGGTTGAGGCAACCACTAGTTTGGTGACAAAAGCTTTTTAATCCAATGTTACAACATCTCTTTGTTACATTTGTTGGTATGAAAGTGGTCTCAAAAGGGGCATTATAATTATTTTTATACTTAAAGCCTTCTTTTTTTTCCCCTAGGGGAATATTCCATTAACTGGAAGGCATATGGCCCATGATGTTCTTTGTGTTTATTTTTTCCCTGTTGTTGCTTTTTCTGTGTACGTCCTTAAACAGCTTTCTGGCTGACCTGCATGCCTGTTGGCTGACATCAGCTGGGAGAGTTGAAGTGTCTTGAGAATACCCTCATCACGAGGACCAAGATGTTCAACTGACACAAGAGCCAAATAATTTTTGGACACTCAAGTACAGATTGACAAAGTTATATGAATAAATTTAGAAGAACCAACTTGTACCTTTACCAAAAATGCAGAGAGACTATAACAAGAATAATTTAGTGTGTCACTAGAAAAGTTCACATATATTTTTAATTAAATTATATAATCATCATTATTATTATATTATACTATAGTATCATCTCCAGATTTTTCATGTACTGATTTCATTCCAACATAAAGCTGTAATGAGTAAATAGCAAATCAGCATGTCACCTGCAATGTTAAATTCAACACAAGCAAGGACTGACACTGACTAAACAGCAAGTTCAAGCATTCTGGAAACCTTCTCAGTTTTGAAGGGCTTTGTAAGATTTATAAAAATGTATTAATTTTAAAAGCCCTAAATGAATGAATTATTTAGAAACAATGCAATGCAGTAGCTGGAAAGAACCTGGAACACAGAGACAATCACCAAGAACCTCATCTGGGGGAACTGGATCAGCATAATGCGGGAGTTGGGACAGCTCCATTGACATCAACGGAGTTTCACTAATGTAAAAGGACAGCTTACATCTGGGATCTGGCCTAACATGAAAAATAGATTTGCTTAAAGACTTCACATTCTTCTAAAGGATGTGAAAACAACTGGAGTCAGTCCCAATACCAGTGTTTCAATAGCTGTGGTATGTAAAACTGCATACAGATTACCTGGGGCAATATGCATCTCATGGTTTGCCATTTTTAAAGAAGTCATATGTTGGTAAGTTTAAGCCAATTTCTAAAAAATGTCTCTCAAAGACTGTCCTAGTTCTCAGTGCCTTGCAGATCAGGTCATTATTACTCCTCTGATAAAAATGAAGCAATTTTCCTCCTGCTCTTACTTAGTGTAGAAAATGAACCCTTACCAAGGCTGCGGTTCTCAAAGACTGCTTGGTCTTACAAGAGGACACATCATCATAGAAAAACTAACCCTCAGTAAAAAAGACTAATTTTCAGGAGATATTTTAAGATCAATCGAAAAAGATTCCTAGAATGACAAACATTTCTTATTTTCTCTCCCTGACACACTATGACTGTGTCAGAAAAGACTCAATTCAGTCATCTAAACAAAAGGTCCTGGTGCAATTTGAGATGTCCTAAGGCAGCTGAACGAGGTGTCACTGGTGAACAGGAGACAGGCCCTACAGGAGACCTGTATTGTTCTGGAGCAGCAGTTGGATGCCAGGTGGCCTATGTGACTTACTGCCTCCATTTAGGCAGCTGAAAGGAGGCTGAATACTAACATTTCTATTTAATAGTAGGGCATCAGAGAATAGAAAACCTCTACAAAACTAATATATTCTGTGGATATCTCTAGCTCTGAAATGAAGACCGTAATTTATCCTAGCATTACCACTTTATATTCAGTTGAAGTTGAAAATAACTTCGGTGAAATAGAGCAATTTTAACATGACAAAGATGGAAGTCAAAAGTTTGGGAAATTCTTTTATTAAAACAAAAAAGATGGATATAAACATCTCAAATTCAGTAAACTCTTGGGAACAAGTTTTAGAAACAAATCAATAGGATACTAGCTAGATAGTTGATGATTCTAAGTTTTCTTTGGATTTGTGTGTCCTACTTTGTAGATATTTAGCTGACAAAGTGCTGAGAAATATTGTAGACGATTTATGACAGTAATAATGTTCTTATATTTCAGGGTTTGCAAGAAATGCTTGCTACTATCTCCCACTGGCTTCAGGATTGCATCCTGTCTTCTCTGATTCATCGCCAGCAATGATAACTCATTCCTTCAGCATGTCCCATTTTGGTTACAGCGATGCAATTTACTTAAGCTGGAAAGCATCAGCCCTGGGAAAGTTGCAGCTGGTGCAGATGCAGGAGCAGTTCACTTCCTTAGACCCATCAGTCACAAAACCCTTTGCTTTGCACTTGCAGCCCACACACCATGTAAATTGGTCTCCAGAGGTGAATTCTGTCTTCTCACCAATTAAATAAAATTCCATGGGACTGTGTGATGCCTGCTTGGGACACTCAGTTAAGGCCATACTGTTGGTGGGATGAACTCAGGCCTAAGTAAGACTGTGGTTTCTGTGTCGTTTTGCTTCATGGGAGGCATGCTTCACTCCCTTCCTGTACTTTCTTCCTCTGATAGCAAATTACTGTATTAAAATTCATTTTACTATTTGGGAAACCAAAATAAAATAAATGAGGTTTGTATCAAAGCGAAATATTGTAAGATTTGTTTCACTTCTTGTGGGATAGAGAAAGTTCCTGGATATGGAGACAAGTTACAGATATTGAATTTGTTGGCTTATCTAAATAGTCAAACGTCCATCTTTAACATACCACGCAAAAATTAACATAACATATCTTATTGTTAATTCTCATGGGTCTCTCTTAAATACTGCTAAACCTTTGAGTTACACTTTAAATGAAAATTGCATCTAAATGTAAAGTTTGATAGGACTTTAATTGAAGGCCCTCAGTAATATATAAATGGTGTTTTACATATATTTATAATACAAAGACTGGAGGCTAGATGTAGACTGTCTCTTTTTCTAAAAAATCCAGGATTTATATTCATACCTATATGTCTCTCTCTCTCAATATGATGAATGTGTATTAGGGAACACTTGTTATTTTTAGATTTGTATGCAAAAAGCAAAACTTGTGAAACATATGGAAATGCAAATAGTGTTAATGAATTTGGGAGTGATTAGCATTGTTGAAAAATTGGACTTTTTAAACATTTTTAAGCATTTTTGTACTATACATTAATATTTTCTTTCCAGTGTGTTTACATCAACACATTTTGTTGAATGGCCTGGATGAAAGGAAACTTTCTAGGATAGTTCTGCTGTAGTAACAATTTGTGTCTTCTTGCTCCCTTACCCAAATGGATGCTTCCATATAGCTTGTATATTCTCTATTTTAAAAGCATACCCTCTTGGTTTTCAGTGCTATGCTGCGTTGCATACTATAGCCAGATCCACTGCAGTGCATGGATTATGGCACCCTGAACCATGGGAAGAACAAATAATGACTAGAGCTACATGGACACCCCAAGTGCATCTGCCTTATGATTGCACTCTTGAAGATAATCTCCTGATTGTACCCACTTAATAATATTTTCTGGTTCATACCACAGAGTGATCTTGGAGCCCCGAACTGGACTCCTTTCAGACAAAAGAGAGCCAGGACTGCTCCAGCCACAGATGGATTGGCCCTGGACTATGTGCTACTTCACATTGATCTACCCTTCCTCCTCCCCAAATTCAGATAGTGTGCGTCTCCAGAAACATTTCCTTATTTATGCATAACCGTTGCTATCATTTTGCTCTGCTTGCTGATGGAGAGGTATCCAACACCTGAAGGAAAACTGACACTCTGTTGGCTTGATCTTCAGGATTGCTTTAGGGAATATTTTGTATATATTTTGCAATTGTTGATAGGGGTTATATGTGGAAATCTTTTATTTTCTTGTCGTTTTTGTCTGTCACCTAGTTTCTGCTTTGAAAATGTCTTAATCCAAAGAAAACTTGAAAAAGAACCTTTTTTCCAGGGGGAGTGGACTGTACTTTGTAAAGTCACTGATAGTAGAGAGCATTCAATTAACATCAGAATATATGAATTTTAAAAACCCAATGATTCACAAAAGCACAAAAGAACCATGTAAATTGAAAGGTATGTGCATTAAAAAATCAGATGGAGAACAAGGAATAAAAAGAGAGAAGGGGTAGAGAGGGAGAATGTCACCACAATAGCCATACCAGCTAAAATCTTGATAAAAAAATATGTAAAATATTTCTAAACCATACTGCAGCCTCCACACTAGCCACAGGGTAATAAAGACCTCACATAAGCAAAGTCATTACTGAACATCTAATCTTCATAGACAAGATCAGTTCCATATAGTCCCAAATTCAGAGAGGAACAGTCAATTACATTTAGTATGAATATATTGCCAAGCATAGACAAGGTTCAATTGTACTGAATGGTTCCTGAGGTCATGGAATATCATTTTGCTAAGGCTTCCAGCTGGCAAACTCATTCTCTCACTCGCTCATTTAGTCCCTTGTGTTTATTTTATAATTGTACTCATGACAACTGAATTACTGAACCGGCCTGTGCAGCCACAAGATGGTTGTTTTCAATGAAAAGTGTGTGAAAATTATTAACTGGTCTGTAAGCAAGTGATTCAAATTACCCAGTTCAGTCCTGATCTCATGTTTATAATTAATGTCCAACCTCTAATTTGAATTTTTCAGGGCAGTTTCAGCTTCTGCAATTCATTGTCCAGGAAAAGGAGGTGAACTGTTTTACCAGATTTTATTAGTAAATAATAAAATTCAAGACTACGTTTGTAAATTGTGCCTGGCTGTGTTCTGGGAAAGCATGGTGGAATTAGTGTGAGTATTTATTGCATTCAGGCCATAAAACTAGCTGGATGGTGAAAGCCAGCCCTTTGCTATCACAGGCAGTCTCATCAGCTAACCCACTGTCTAAAACATAACAGCAGTAGGGCCCTTTAACTATATGTACATTTGAAGAGTTATACCATTGCAAAGTCAAATCCTTTTGCCTTCAAAACTGGCACCACTGTCCTCATTCTCTCTTGTTAAGTATAGAGTTGAACAGCAGCCCATTGCCAAGGATCTCACTAGCTACAGGGCTACACACAAGTCTTTGAAGTATGCATGAAAGACAAGAATAAAGGAATCCAGTACAGTCTGAAAATAAGGATAAATTCTGTACAAGGTTGAGGGATGTCATGTTTAGGTGTTTACATGTAAGCATTTCCACAAGACACAGATGGCTGCTGGAGATCAATCGGGATCGAGCAAGCAGAGTCCTTAGATCCTGGGGAAGCAGAAAGCCACTGGCTGGTCGGCTGAGTACCTCTATAGGCACTGCTGACTATTGACTAGATGTCCACAGACCATAATTCTGAGTTACACAGCAGATGCATAGCTACCTACATATAGATACCCAAGGTTCTTCATTTGGATTTGCTTCCCTCTGTAAAGACACAGTTTAGTTGTCTAAGCAGAGGTACAGAATGCCATCTGAGATGTCCTTGGTATCTGAGGTGGCCTCCATTCTCTCCTTCAGGAAGGTGAGATTTTTTCTTAGCTCCTGTGTCTTATCCTATGTCAGGTTGTATGGATAACAACTTGAGTAACTGAACCAAGGCCTAAGAGAGCAAGAAAACCCTTCCCACTTTGGAGTGGGGGGGGAGAGGATTTATTTTAGGATTTTATTTCTATGAAGACTTCTACATTGCTCTGGCAGAGGATGTCTGCAGCAGCAGGTGGACCTGTTTTTTGCAGGACAGTGGAGAAATTTACACTATTACATTCCTCTTATCACTTTATTATTATTTTTTAAATCCTATGCCTCAAAAGCACCTTCAGCATTTGTTTCTACTATTTTGTTTTACTTTCATATTCCAAAATAGCTACTGTGGGTTTTTGTACAACAGCACTGAAATTGCCTGGTTTGCAGTATCCCATGTTGCTGCAGCACAGGACATTGGTTTACATTCAGACATTTATCTTCCCGTTTGCCTAGGGCTAACCACTTTATGTTTTAATGAAAAAATATATTGTTCAGAAATGGCTGGCTTAAGATTTCCTGGATTTTTACAAATTTGGTATTAAAAAATTGTTGAATAAAATCCAGAAACATTCCAGAGAGCAGATAAGGACCTTACTGCTGAGTGCCCCAGCCTGCAGAGGGCATGTCCTAGTGGGCGTGAGTCCAAGGCCAGACACTAAACATTTGGCAGACAGATTTTTTATTGTCTTTTCCTTTTAATCATTTCTTCTTTCCCTTAGCATTTGTTAAATTCATACATATTTAGTTAGACAGCTGAATTTTTGTTTTTCTTTTGAATTTAAGGCCACCTGTTCCTACTCTGGCAAGTACTTCTTACACTCCATGACATGAGATTGGTAGAAATATACAACATTATAGAGGAAAATGAAGGTTCCAAACTTACACTTAATGATATTTTCTCATTTGTTTTGATGTGGTGTATGAACCAGCATTTCTGTGTCTGGCAATTAGGACTCTCAGACAGAGATGTCACGCTCATAATACTTGGGTTTTTTTTCCCTAATTGTAAATCCTTTACCTCCCTGAAAGTAACATTTTCCAGAAGTGGAAAACTAGTCATCCTAGCTACTTAACAAACAGAAAAACTCTCCAGATGCTACTGTCATGCAAAGGCTTAAGTGAATTTAGCATTAAGTATTTTTTAAAAAATGTCAAGATTGTGCCAGCACTTCACAATAAAATTCTGCTGCTTAGGACTGTGAATTGTAACACAAAAATGCAGCCCTTGTAACTACTAGAGTGTGATAGGTCATAAAAGATTATTTTTTTCTGACTGACACTAAATTGATAATGGATAATTTTCATTTAAAATAAACAAGGAATCGATTTATGTCATGCACTTTTTTCATATATAGAAAACAGGAAAGGAAGACAAAGATGTGGAGGTAAGAGAATTTATTTGTAAAATTGTATCTATTTTAAGAACATTAAAATCTGTGATGTCTTTCTGACTGTGAAAAAGATGATTTAAGTGTGATTGACTTCCTTTAAATTCTACTTACATTTCCAATTGAAGACATCCCTGTCAGAAAATACGTATTGGAATAGGAATATATTAATTCCACTGGACTATGAAAACTAGGGCAGCACGAACTGTCTAGTGGCACATATTCACCTGACTACCTTGAAAAATCTTTTGAAGGATTAGAGACGGGCTCTCAAATTTTCCAAGGTCACATCTTTGCTTTTGCCACAACTTTGTAGGCTGAAGTTGTGAAGATTCCCCAAACTGCCTTATTCTGTAGGAGCCCTGCTGCTCGGCAGCTGGAGAGTTTATGAAGCTCCAGCAAGATATTTTGGGGGAAAAAAAAAAAAACAGTTCCAATTTTTCTGGAATGAAATGTTTTAAAATATTCTTCCAAAGGAAATGTTACATATCTATCCATATTTTGTAGGATGGATAGATCCATCTCTTCCATGCTAAAGCATTTGGTTTTGATACTAAAAACTCCCTTTACATGGGAAATTTAAGTTCTTAAACAGGTCTTGCAAACTCCCTAACACATCTTTTGATGCTGGATAAATTTCTCATTTAACTGAAGATTACACGTCCTTTCTTTCAGAGTCAAAATTCTGAAAAACGTGAAGGGAACTTTAACTTGTATTTGTCTTCAGTCAGTATTTCAGGTGATCTTCTGAGATTTAGGAAAGCAAATCTTTCCCTTATTGTTCACTTTTTTTTCTAAATAAAAAAAAAAGAAAAGCGACAGGAGGGAGTTTTAGCTTCTATCTGTTGGGAAATAGGGAATCTGGCAGGCTTCAAAGTTGAAGGGAATCTTTGGTAAAGTCTTATTTGTTTGCCAGATGGCTACCTCTTCTATCACCTAATTACAATGACAGAAAGTGTGTGAATAAAAGGTGATTTTTCCATTTTACTGACAAAAGATCTACTCGTTATTTTTCCTCTCCAGCTTTGCATCAATTTGCAATCAATTTGCATCAAATGAAACAGGAATTTGGCTTATAAATTATAAGAAACTGACTTTAACATTATATGGTTAAATAGTTCAATCTAAATTAAAAGAAAAATATTACTGTGAGTTATTTCTTATTTTTAAATTCAGAAGTAGAATTTTAGTCACTGTCACCTTGTATTAACTCCATTTAACTTCAGGTACCGAAGGCACAAAAGTTAAGGCAAGAACCTCTTGTGTTTGGACAATGAGAAGAGGAAGGGAAGCGGGAGGGGCACCTCTAGAGAGTGACGGAGCCACTGAGAAGCAAATTGCTCTCCAGCATCACATTCATTCAGTAAATGTAACACATAGAACTAAGGGGCAATGGTCCTAGCCCACATGTATCTGTTAAGCATTCACCCATGTGCATGTAGCCAATGCAAAGCCAATGCGCCACATTCACTCCCAATTTATAACCTCACTCATATAATACCTTTATACATCCCTTTGCAGAGGGGCACATTCCCAAGATATGAGTAGTTATTATACTGCATGAGCTCATGTCAACTGCTTTCATCAATCAGTCCCTTGATGCTCTGCTCTACATTTCTTGCCATTGAGTAAACCCAATGGTATAGTCTTTTTGGTTTAACAAGATTGGACCACACCTGCCCACCGAAGCTAAGCATATGTTAAATAAAAAACTATATTTTGGTCTTTTTTTTTAATTTAAAATGTAAATTATAACATTATGTCATTGGTCTATTTTATGGGTGATTAAGTGATGTTTATAAAGATTTTATTACTCAGTAACGTCTTTAGTCAAAGCATGAACAATTACTAAATCCCTTTTCCAAATTTAAGCACTTGGGGAATTATAGGCATTGGCAGACAGAAAATTCTGTATGAAAATCATTGATCGTCTGGGCTGACTCATCTACATCTGAAGATGGTGGTTAGGAGGCTTTGTTAAGCATCCAAAGTTTCTGTCATAAAACTGTTCATTTCTTTCTCTCATCTTTCATGCCTTAATGCTTATCTTCTATGAATTGTGTCCAAAATTTTCAAAGTTGTTCAGTGTTTAGATCAGCAGGACTTGACTTGCAGACTTCCTGAATGCTTTTATGGAAGTCAGTTCAGCTACACAAGATGGAAAACTTCAGCCAGTGTGCTTTACTATATGCTTCATTCCAGAAATTTTAGGTACATAGAACCTGGGAGACTAGTAGACTGCTGTACAGAATTCCTTTGCTTTTATGTGAAAATCACTGTTTGTGGGTTTCTTGTGAAATGGCAATGCATATTTTTACATCTGCTTTTTAATTGAAGAATAAAAATGGATTGTGACCCTTTTTGTGGAAAAAAAAAGTATACTGTCCTGGTTTTTTTAAAAGATATAGTCTAAGAACTTCCTATTTCTTCTTTTTTTCTTTTTGGCCACAGTTATCTTCCTGCTAACCAGTGAGGCTTTAGGGTGAGGATCTTTGAACCACAGTTGGTCTGAGTGATAAACTGACTTTTAAACCTTAGCAAGAATAGCATGCCAAAAGAAACTTAACAAAATATTCATATTATGGTTAGTGTTATGGATTACAGTAGTATATAGAGGCCTCAGTCTACAACTGTGCTACATTATTTTTGACAAGGTACCTAAGTAAAATGAGGGATAGATTTTTCCCAAATAACTTTCAGAGTTAAAAGGCAGCACAGAAAATAAGTGGTAATGTCTTTATTGATGACATTTATAGGTGAAGAACTGAGCCACGGAAAGACTAAACCACTTGATATCACAGAGGTAGTTTGTGACACATCCTGGGGCTAAGCCCTGATCACTTGGATCCCAGCTGGAAATGAACAAGTCTGGTTTCCAGAAGCTATTGTAGATTAAAATATAAAGTCATAACATCTTGTCCCTGATCCATGTTGTATAAAATTAAGTGATGCTTACAAGGGTTCTGTTATCAAGGAACTGCTTGATTTAAATAGAGCAATCTAAGTCCCTGACCACCAAATACATTCTTCTTGAGCACCTTCAGCTTTTAAGGACAGGCATCCATGACACAGATTCTCAACTTACTGGAAAAACACATTGCACAAGATTTAGTGATAGAAGCAATATTACTAGTTTATGTTCTCTTACAAAAAGTCCTGAAATTAGTCTGGATAAAACAGTAAAAACAAATGGATGTGGACAATCTTACAGTAAAAGAAAATATCAAGCATAGTCTATGTCTGATTTCATAAAAACAAAATAGTTAGCAGCTTGTTCCAAAGTCATCTCACAAGATACATGCAAATTCCTTTCAAAATAGCAATTATTAACTAGATCATACATCAGGACATCAGGAAAAAATATATAAAATATATAAAATATTTGTTACTGTCAGTTTCATCCCCCACATAAAGGTGACATTTTACAGTTATTACATGTCTAATAAAAATGCAGACACCTTTTCTGTATATTTATTATTTTAAAATTATGTTCTTCTGAACTACTGTCCATAATAAGCAGCTCCAGCAATAGAAGTTATTAATTTCCTCTTAAGGGTATTATGGTATTAAATGAACAAAAAAATATTAAATTATTTGTAAATAACAAAAAACTGTGTATCAACACAGTCTTTCTTACATTTTTCAACAGAGCATTGCATCTTCGTTTGCAAAAAATTGCAGCTGCTATATCAATTCATAATTTTTTTTCAAACAATTGAAAATTTACATGCCTTAAAAATTCACTTTCAGTTCAATGGCATCTTTTTCAGTAATCTCTGTTATTAAGGAGAAAAGCGTTATGCAGAATCGGATAGCTATTGTAAGAGCTGTTAAATGACTGTGCATTTGAGATACTTGAAAGGCCAAACAGCTTGAAGTTACTTCAGCTATTGATCAGATGAGATACAAGCTTGGTTCACACGCTGAATCAATTATACTAAGATGATAACTGGCAACAGTTGAATAAGTCTTAATTCTTTACCTAACCTAGTAAGGCTTTTATAAGACTTTGGGGAATAGCTGCAGACTATCTTAAAACTTTCATCTGAAATATTTGCCACGATTTCCTCTGAGAAGTTTGGAGGACAAAACTGTCTAACTATGTCTTTCCCACAAGGTCTTCAACTATAATATCATCCAAATACCTATTTCCATTACATAAGTTTTGTACCTTGACATTAGTACAACATTTATTGTACTTGGCTCTTTTGCAAACCACCGCTTTCCTATTTAAAAATTCTCACAGTTACTGTTTACACCTACATCCCTTCTACAGTATGTAAGAGAGCAACGCTTACTCCCCAGTGCATTTTTTTATGCACTAAGTTTTTTTAAGTAGCAGAATTACCGGGGTCCTAGATGTTTTGGTTCGTCCAGAGTGGAAGTAACAAAGTATGTATATACTTGAATACAAGTTACTATTTATCAGGATATGAAAGAATCTCTTGTCAATCAGAATTAGAAAATAGCATTTCTGACATGGAAAAGATTCAGATCACGGGAGAACTTGGGAGCAACCTTGGATCCGTGCTAGGCCATTATTGCATTAAGAGTACATGCTCTTGAAGTTAAGTAGAAACAGAGCTAGGATATCTAATGTTTTTTGAAATACTGGGTTATGTATTGCTTGATTATAAAGGACAAAAGGACAAAGTTAGTATGGCATAAGAGAAAGAACGAAGGTGCAGATTAGGTTATATTGGGAAAAATTACTAGAGAAAGAATCAAAAGAAATGGGGCTTTATGATACGTTTAGGAAACAACCTGACATTCACACTGAGGATGAAATAAGAAGGCACAACAGGAAATCTGAAATCTAGAAAAAGACGACTCATTTTAATCATTTTTATGTTTGTATGGCAACAAAATTACTGATATATATTACGGTGCCTTCATTTGATTTAAGTATTCTTTTTTATGTTGGATTCAGACAAGTGTGAAATGATTTAATTATAAGAAATTAAAACTTAAAAAATACTACATAATACACAACCACGGCTGAAAACTGCTTTAGCTTCTGTTGTTAGAGTTAGATAATTACTTCAGAATTTTGTGCTATCACAGGGTGAAATTACCTGCAACCTGGCCTATTCCACAGAAACTTTTTAGGTGCTTAGCTGCTTTCCAATCTTGAGAGAGTGAAATTAACTCTGGATTCTCAATACAATCTTGTGCTAAAGTAAAATTACTAAATCATTTAGCTTTCAACAGTCAAACCCCAATGTATTTCTCTTTCTAAGGATGTTTTCAATGAAGTTACCATTTAAAACTTTCTGATTCTTTTGTAATATAGCTAGGCAAAAAAAAAGTCCGTTGGTTCATTCCATTAAAAAATATTTAAGGAGATAATTAGACCGTTTGCCTAAAATTGGTATCTTGACATTCAAATATGAGTGTTACAAATAATGAAATATAGAAATAGAATAGAAATAACTAGTATGTTAAACCAGTTTTCCTTCCAGATGAATACATAGGAGCTTATTACAAAGTTATGCCTAAAGCAAGCTCTGAAGGAACAATGCATTAATGATCTTTCATTGACTTTGAGTTTGTGTTTGCATTGTACAGCCAGAAAATGCCACAGACTACTTCCCTTCATGTACTGCCCACAGCAGTAGGAGCAAAGACAAATATTTTCTGGGGAATAGGAGAGGAAAGATATTCCCTTTCCCTCCTTCACATCCAGTAGCAATGTGAAGCCAGAACAGCTGAGAAAGTATGGTGGTGTGCAGTTAAGAAAGACAGACTAAATTAAGGTCAAGTCCATCCCGCAAGGAAAAATGGCAGGATAGCACAAGGTAGTAACAACAGTAGGCAACAAAATGCATTAAGATGCCTCATACATCCAGAAGCGGAACTGCTTCTTGTTAAGCATGATGAAATATCAGCATTGTCCTCTACGGTTGAGCACAGATACTCTGACACGTTGCCCATGTTAGCAAAACTCTTGTGTTTTGAAATCAGGAAGCATCTAGTCTGTAATAAAGGGGACAGGCAACTACGGTTAGGATTATAAAGTTTTGTGTAAATATCCAGTGTTATATACATCAATCACAAATCCATTCGGATAGTACTTTGTGAGATCTGTTAAACCCAATCTGCCGTTGTGTAACTTGTACTCAAGATGATGAGGTGAATGTTTTCATTGTTGTGAGTGTCCCAAAATTATTCCATTCTACTTTTGGTGAACACAAGACCAAACCATTACTTAACCAGTCTGTACAGCAGCTTTTCACCAGCTAACTTGAAACTTAACTGCAACATTGATTCCCCTTTCCACAGAATTCCAGGTTTTCAGATTCTCCTAATGAGCCACATGTAACATTTCAGAACATTGAGGGGTTTTGTTTATTATTTTCTGCTTAATATTTTTTTTCCTCTTCCTGTTTGGCTGTTGGGTTTCCATTCAGTCATGTTGGCACCTGTTATCTTGGCAGTGTAGGCATCTATACACCAGCATCATTTAGTTATTTATTTCTCTCTTTCTTGTTCAGTAATTCAACAGTCAGCTTTGGAACTGGTCTATGGTACTTAGCTCTGCAGTAAAGAGTTATGACTGTTCACCTCCCAGCTTACTCATTTTTAGCTAATTTTCTAAATATCTATTGAAGAATTCAGTTTCCCCATTACCTTAAGGATAACTCCCCGGCAATCTGCCATGTAACTTGTTTCTCTTTATCAGGAAGATTTCCCTTTCCAACAAGGTGAAATGTGACCTGTTGTCAAATAATATTTCTTTTTGATTTCTTTCTCAGATGAGAGCAGTTGGCAGGAACATGATTATTGCAGCAGAAATGGCCTTTGGTATAAAAGTTATTTCTGATTACTGACCACAGTAGTCTCACAGAGTGACAGGCGAGCAATGTTGACCTTGGTGCTTGATCTGATGTCACTGAAATGTCAGCTACAGCTCTGCTGATGAGAATAAGGGAAAAGAGAGGGGTGAAAATGGCAGTACATAAATCACTATTATAATGTGATGAGTAGAAAATAACATTTAGAAAACTTTCAACTTTGGTATGAATCCTAGCCAGTACTGTAAACTTAATGCCTTCTTCTGGCAATTCCTTGATGCCATATCGTGAGCAATGTCTTTTGCCTTTAATTTCCATGAAATAATAAGTGATTAACTTCTTATTCATCTCCTATTTGGGTATCAGATTAAGATACAAAAATTAAGACACGTAACCAGACATCTCATTTTTAGTGTTCATGTAACATAAATAAGAGTAATGTCTCAGAGCATGAAGGACTATTCCATTTGCTCTGGCTGGCTCAGGTTCTCTTTCTTGAGATTTGGGGTGAGCGTGCAGGTTGAGTCCTGGGCCACAGACAAAAATCTGTGTTGCATGGCTCAACACAAATGCTTTTTTCTCCGCAAAGATGCTGCTCCCAGTTTTATAGGTGTTTCTGAAGCAAACATGATCATCCCCTGTTTTGTCCTCATGGATTATTTACATCGATGCTATTCCAAATATGTAAGCTGAGACATGAGCAGTGACAACCGTGGGTAATGCCAGACAATGTAATTAACATCCTTGTCTTTTTACAATCAAAGCTTTCACAATCATAAAACAGTTTGCCAGCAGTCATCCAGGAGAAGGCTGTAGGTTTATGAAGGTGCTGTAAATAATTCTGCAATTAAAACCAGTTCAAAGTAAGCGTTGTGTATTACTACATGGCAGTTGAACTTCAAATATAATTTTTTATAGTGCCAGTGCTTTTGTAACTGGAATGACATAGCTTTAAGATTCTGTTGAATTTCAGTCTTCAATATAAAATTGCTAAATATAAGATTAAATATTATATATTTAGTATAAAGTCAATAATTTGATATAAGTTTAATATATACTAAATCTTAAGTATAAAGTATTGAATCTGCTGTTAAAAAAATTCATTGAAGTTCAGTTTTAACCTTGACATATTGACATACACTAATATCATCAGTAGGATTTTGCTACTATTCAGCCATCCAGCCCAAGTATCATCCATGTAATGCTTGTTTCTCAGAAGGTAATGAAGATCACTAACACCATTCTTTAAAGAGCAATGCATACTGATTCAAATCTCTTCCTATTTAAAATGTCTCAGTAAAAAAATATAATGAAATAGCGTCAGTTCTCATGTAACATTACACGATGACATAACATACTTCACACTACACAAAGACTAAAGCAACTCTGTGTCACAAATACAGCTGCAAGAGGTAGAAGTGCAGCTATTAATTACCACAGCTTTATGGGGCTCCTTTATATCTACAGAAAGGCGGATACCTCCAGTCTTTCTCCCCATCATTTGTTTAACTATTTCTCTAAACATGAGACAGATTTCTGGTCCTGTGAGTGTTGTAATACCTCACCTGCAATTAACTGGCATGCATGTATGAATACGTGCTCTTTATTTGTTTACTTGCAGACAATTGCTCCATGATAACAGAGCATAGACCATAGGTCAGACATCAGAGAACAGAAAGGAGCATTTGCAAAATATTAATATCTCTAAAATAGGAATAAAAAGTATAGCGTGAGAAAAACCCTGTTTTTCATTGGAAACAACCTCTAGTATGTCTTGGTACTTTCCTGACACAGCTGCCTCTGCAGAGTAAATATACTCTGGACCAGCTGGCACGGAATAACTCCTGTCCATACTAAACTCTGTTTCCCTTCACAACATGGTTGGCTGACTGCGAACAGTTCCTGGCCTGTGTTGAGTCCTAAACTATGCCTGGGACTTGTTGGTCATGGCTGTGACCGTGCTGGAGACCACTCCTGCAATTTAGTGGTATGGATGATGGAGTTTCAGTGCCTGGGCACAGTATCTGGCAACATTTTTTATTTAGCAGTCCTAAGAACTACTTCTGGGCTGCAACATCATTTAAAACACCTTCAAAACTAGGGAAAGAGATACCCTCTGCATGGTTTGTATACCACACAGGTATTGCTGTGAAAATTATTTACAGAGAGAGAGAAAAGAGAGAATTACTTTCATTTCAGTTAATGGGAAAGATCAGGAAGAAAAAGGTGAGAGAGTACAGAAATCATCTCTCTTATTTTAGCAAAGCCTAAAGTAGAAATGTATTTGCTAATCTGATGCCTCAAATTATTTACGGAGCTTTTTGTGGTCTCAACAATTTTAACTCTATTATTCTGAAAGAAAAGTAAGAAAATAGATCCTAGCAGGGTGAAAAGAGAAAATAGAGGTAAATAAACATAAAAAATAAGAATGAACTATTCAACATCTCATTTATATCACTTTCTTCCACCAAAATTGAGGATTTAATATCTTCTAAAGGTCAATGACTCAAACCTGAATTAAAATGGCTGGTTTTCAGAGGTAGTGGTCATCTGCTCTTCTCATAGACTTCTGAAGATTAAATACCCAAAATATTTTAAAGCCAAAAGTTTGGGACTAACAGTAAGTTTCAGGCATTTCACCCGTATGCATGCACTTGCAGAGGTACTATGGTATGTAACACTGTACATACAAGAAGTCCACATTTGCAAGTGCTTGATAAAACATTTTGTGTTTGCATATCAGGCCACTCAATGAAAAATGGCTCAAGGTGGGCCAGGAGCATAATGGTGATTAACAGCTCCCTTTTTGTCGTTAAACTAGAATGCGCCAAGCAAAAGAAGAAACAGCTAGAGAATGCTAGACTTTACAAGGCTTCTGGATTCTGGGAAAATAAAAGATTCACAGCTTCAGTCTGTTTCTCTAAACAGTGCACTTTGCTCACTTGCACTTTTGGAAAACCCAGGCTGAGTCTGGGCCAACATTCAAGTGACCCTGAGCTTATTTATGGACTGATTCCAAACTAAGCAACGGATGATGGCTTCAGGTAAGGTGTCTTAGCTACTGGAGGTAAAATGCAAAAAGAAATTGCTGACAAACGTGTGAACCAAAACTAAAATTACATCATCTATCCAAATCCAAGAAATTTCTCAGATACTCTTTAAAGAAGTTCTGTCAAATGCCATACATCATTGAGACAGTAAACCTGCAGAAAGGCAGTATGGATTACATTTCTTGGATGTGAAAGCCCAAACCAGTCCCCTCCCAAAGATTTACCAGTGGGATTTTAAATTACAAGGAACTTCTAAGCCAACCCAAATACAGTATCAGCATTGGTGTAGTGCTTATAAAACATCTGAGGAACAAAAAAATAAATTAAACAGATAACAAATGTGAAAAATCAAACACATTAAAAGCCATATGACAAGAAAGACACTGAAATTCACTATGAAACTATGTTGATTAAGAAGGATGAAAAAGAACAAGAAGAATAAATTAAAAGCTATAAACTATATCCCATTAAAAATAAAATTAAAATGTCAAGAACACATCTATATTTTCTTGATAAACGGATACTTAAACGTGATCAAGGAGGTACTTCTTTATTTTTAAGAGGAAAGGCAATAAATCAAAACCACATATATAAGACAAACAAATGTGGAAAGGAAAAAAAGAATTCAATAAAATGATGAATAAATAAATAAATAAAGCTGATTTGTTTTTGAAAAAAAATGCAAATGAATGAGCTTCACGGTAATTTAGCTTGCCGTTTTTCAATAACGTGGTAGAATTATGTCAACAAGAGATCTTGAAGATCCAATATTTTAGAATATATAGTGGCTCTAAAGAAATATTAATATTTGACACTGCATTTCCAGCTGAGTCACTCTTGAGAGTCCCACTGAAACAGATGATGTGGCTTGTTAAGTAGCAATTTGAACCTCAGCTGATCTGTATAAAAAGCTGCCTCCACCCCTCTGGAGTTCCAGCAACAACCACCTGCACCTCCACATGCATGGGGATCTGCTTTGAAAGTTGCAAAATCAGGACCTGTAGCATTACTTCATGTAAAGATAGGTGACAGAATAGAATTTCAAATTTAAGTTTGTGCATGTAGGAAATGTCCTGCTTCTTTTTCAAGTCATGACACCAAAATGTTGGATTGCAACGTTCCCTATCAGCTCCTATCCTACACAACAATACTTCTGTGGCAGCATGGCCTTTTCTAATACTTTACAATTTCAAGAAACCACCTCTCCATTTTAATTTGAAGTGACAGCCACTATAAAGCTCACTTTTTTATCCTCCACCCTGACCAAACACCTAAGAAGATTTGAGACCTATAGATCACTCTGCAGCCAGCATGCCACCATCACAGCCCCCTCCTCAGTACAGGCATTTCT
Source organism: Calonectris borealis (assembly GCF_964195595.1). Taxonomy (NCBI): domain Eukaryota; kingdom Metazoa; phylum Chordata; class Aves; order Procellariiformes; family Procellariidae; genus Calonectris; species Calonectris borealis. The sequence continues at coordinate 21,514,319 of NC_134313.1, forward strand.
TTGAATACCTCTCCTTGGTCTAGTAGAAAAGGAGGACATGCCATACATCCTACAAATAGTCATTTAATCTTTATTCAACAGTTGCTGTGTTGAGAACATGAAAATAAGGTTTTACATAATCTGAAATATTCAAAAAACAAAATCAAAAAAATGAAAAAACTTTGTTCTGCAAACAAAGTAGATAAGGGAAAACATACAAATACCTTGTGCATGTAAAATGTACTCCCAGTATTTTAAAGAAGACACACAATACAATCTTGCAATTTCAAGATCTTGAAATTTAGATGTTTGACATTAAAAGACTTAGGATTTTACTTTTACTTAATATTTTATATTTACTTTTAGAGAGGAAGTGCTCCAGGTCAGGAATTCAGTCTTCAGGAAGAGGCATTAAGACCATGTAAATAGTCAGATACACAGATTATTCTGTGCCTGTACAGTACTCACCACATCACAGTCTTAATCCTGACCGAGCCTTCGGACATGAGGATGATTCCAGATAATTGGACCAATAAGGAGAGCAATGACAAAAAGATCCTGATAAAAAACTATACATGGTAAGGATGTGACAAGTTACGCTAATTACAGCATGAACAATCTCAAGAACCATTAAATCACTTCATTGTATTTCAGATTATACAGTCTCGCTGCTTAGCATCTATGAACAGCTAAAGCATGACAAAGAGAAATGTAACATGCTTTGATGAGAAGGTAGGAGAGCTGAATTCACTGCAGGAGTATTTCTGAAGTTGACAGTCATGATCCTTTCCCTTTTGGGTTCTGACTTCTCTTCATGTCTTGCTGAGCATATAGATACAAGCAAACATCAGTACTTGAAGGAGTAAAGAAATAGCCAGCACAAGTCCATGTGATACCTAGGATCAAACACAAGAAGCTGTTGACACTTTTACCTCTCAGAATGTATTTTCAGGATCGACACTTGTATAACCCTGAAAATAACTGTAACTGACAGAGAATGACAGTTCCTATGACAGACACATACAGGACTTTTTTTATATGTCACGCTGCAGCCCTCTCCTTTAAAATATGTTGACTAACCCTGTTTGCCAGAGGCAATTTATATCCCTCCCTTTTTTTCAGGTGTGAAAACTGTTCTTCAAAATTGTCTTAGTGTGAGACATAAGGTTGGGAGAAATCTGTCCTGCTGTAGTGACTGGTTTCATGACCACAAATATCACTACAGATTTAAACACCTGTTATCCAGTGACTTGTAGTGCTAGAAACAGGGACACAATATCATTACATGATGGAGGTTTTGCCATGAAGTACTATCTCAAAATGTGAGTCTGGAACATATCATCATGTCTCAATGTACAGAAATGTTACCTTCTGTCATTTTTAGTGGTTTTAAACCACCTGTAAAAGGACTTCATTCTGAGACTAGTACTTAAGAGGAGTGTGGAGAGACCCACTAACCACAGGAGTGGGAAGAAGATGGAAGGGAAGGGCTTTGCAGTCGTATAACCAACATAAACATCTCCCATCACACGGCTTAGCACCTCCTTATCGTGTACAGTGGAACGCTCAACCCCTGCTCACGTGCTGGTTTGTGTAACGGCAGTGGGGGTGCAGGACACACAGGAGAGAGCTGCCCTACTGCCCCTCAGGAGCAGGGCATGCCACAGGCTGGGTAAGCTCTCCCAGTGGCATGAAGATGCATGCTCAAATGCATGAATGTTAATCTCAGAGAAAGCACAAATGCCAAAAATCGTGTTACTTCATCAACAAAAACAGTCACTAGCAGCATTATCAACTGCATCAGTCTTGTCAGCATCTGAACACTGAGGGTGGGAAAACATCTACTTTAATTCCTTTTCCTCAGCTGTCTAATTTGTGTCTAGTAAATTGTGTAGGTTGCAACTAGTTGGTAATAGACATTGGTAGTAGATGGCGCAACCATGTTTCTTTGCAAACAGAAATGTGGGTATGAAAAGGTATTTCTTGCACTTTCCTGTTTTTTATATAGACGTAGCAATACTTGTATTAACGTTCTTACACTTGTTGAGAGTACTTGATTTTCTTCTTAAGAAAATCTTTTGTTAAGTAGTTATGCATGGAAAACATCAAATAGTAATAATAAAAAGCCAGATGAAGTGGGGATTAGGAGGCAGGATTAAAATTAAATAGCTACAAAAGCAGTAATGGCAACATATAAATAATATACATTAAATCACATGATCAGCTATATTCATCTGTGTTTTATCTGTTCAAAATCATCCTAAGAGATTATGGTAACCTGCACTGGAGATGTTAAAAGACTTCATTGTTGAAAATTGCAATCATATGTTTTGAATCTTTTGAATAAAAATCCTGAGGTAGATAATGTTGTACTTAAAATTACGAAGGAAGCAATAATGTAATTGTCAGCTACATCTATACCAATACATTATTCAACTGTAGAACACATGTCCTAAAAAAAGGCCAGACTGACAGTCATGAATATGCAGCTGCCAAAAAAATAAAAATCATTGCAGAAACTAGCCAGAACAGCACATCTGCAGGAGAAAAAAAATAGGTTGTGGATCTGGCAGTAGCCACTACAAAAGGAAAAGTAATATGTTAGTTGACGGTAGGAATGTAGCAAATCTGAAGCCAGTTTTGTACTGAAGATTAACATACTAAAAGAAGTGTCTTTATCTGGGGAAGAGGACTGTGGATGCCAGGAAAGCTGACTGTCTGCTTTTCAGATTTCATGGAGGTCTCCTTTTCAAGACAAGCAAAGTGTCTAATTTTGCAGTCTTGAGCACTTTTTATATCTGTTTCTTCAAAAATGTCACATACTCTTGTTTGCACATTATATGCTAGGTGCCCTGAAGGCAATAATCAGATAGTAAATAAATACTACATTGAGGAAAGAAAAGAATAAAATCCTGCATGCGATAGAATATCCACTGCCTTTTATATAGCCCAAAATCTCTCTCATGACCACTGTGCTCCATGAGATGATCATTCTCTGCATGTCATCACTGCCCTATTTGAACACCCTCTCAAGTCACTCTTTGCCCATTGCTACAAAAAACAAGAGACCTCTGTTTGCTGTGTTTTGTGAAAGGAAAGTAGGATGCTCTCACACAAATACAGAATCTCTTACAATGAGATGATAAATGATTTATTCATTTCTTAAGGACTGACATTGATATCTAAATATTTTTGAAATGTTTATGTTCAATGTTGGTGCCAGTTCTAGACTTTTAAAAGGAACTCTTCACTTTTCAAGCTGTCAGTCTGAGAAACATTCAGGACTTTGAGCATGCAAATAATCGTAACCACTAGTACAACATTCGGTGCCAGGATATAAAACATTCTTTTGTCTTTACATCAGCGATGCATACCTGCTGTAAGGGGTTTCTATAGTTGTTGATTCTTCCTGACCTCTAATTCAGTAAGGACAGAAAATGCGCTCAGAGTTTGTGTGTATGTCTGTATGTCTATATTTTTTGTATGCCTAGCTACAGGACTGTCACACAAAGCAACCTGCAACTGCCATGTGGATTTCACCAGTATCAAATCTATCTTAAGTCTGGGTACAGAGAAGTGGTGATGGATGTAATCAAATGTCTTGGGCTCCATCCCTTAGCATTTCAGCAGTAAGTCTACTATCTTTTTTTCTCATTTTCATTTCAAGAACAAGCAACAGTATTTTTAACCTAAAACACACTTCCAAAGATTACTTTGTTCTTCCAGAAAGGGAATAGTTTTATGTGACTTTGTACTTACTGGGCTAAACAAGGCATGTATCTGCACGTTGAAGTAAAATTGCTATGCAAAACATCTCTTTACCTTGTACTTGATTTTAAAATTAAGAATTACAGAAAATCACATATTGAGTCCTGAGGCTACTAAAACACATTACCTGGAAGAATTTTATTATCTTTTGAAGAGACTTCTTCTAAGTCACATGCTGAATCACAAATATTTTCATTATTGTTTGTTGTTGTACCAGAAAATAAGAATAAAAAATTCATGCATATTTTACTATTTTCAGCACCATATATATCTTTTGATTATAATTTCTATATTAAGTTCCATATTACACAGAAGTTTTGTTCCTGAATAATGTATCTATTATAGCCTGTAAAATGCTTAACTTTAATATTATGTCTAAAAGTTTGTAATACATTTCAAAGGAAGAGCTTTTTCTGTCACTGAAATCTTCCCAAATCAAAATATTTGTATGTGTGTGCATTAAGCTGTATGGATAAGAGTGACTCTATGTAACTAAAAGCAGGCAATATCTGTTTTCATGAAACTTCTTCTAAAAACATCACAAGATTTCTGACAGTTATGGAGGTTAGCCAAATTTCTGGGCAACATCCAGTCCTGGTCTATGCTACTCCATGAGATAAGCTGATTTCTTACAACTAGACTCCAAAATTCAGTAGTTATGGCACAAATTAAGTCATCCTTTAAAACTCCTTTTTTCTGAATATTTTTCAGACCTATTTTATGCTTCTGAGCAATTAATGTTATTTTTTACAGCTATTTTCTAAAATACCTGAGAGCAGATGTTCAGCTGCTACAGCTCCATTGGCTGCAATTTACACTGAAGCAACTACCCCTAATTAGGGTGGAATATGAACATGTCCGAGAGCTACAGTCTGGAGTAAGGAGAAAGCAGAACTGAACCGCCAGAGGGTCTAATGAACCAAAGCTGCCAATTTATTCAGCGCTAGACAAGAAATAGGTGCAAATCTCATAACACCGTCACAAAAATCCCTCCAGAAAGCAATACAATGTGTCTGTTTGCTGCACACGTCCCTATAAAATGGAATCAGGATATTCGAAATGAAGCATTTCCTTATTTAGAACAATGAGAACATTGCAGGTGAGACCTGGCCAAACACATATCATAGTTAAAGACAGACTTTCTGCTGATTTCAAAGGACCTAGACACACTGTTCATAAGCAGAAACATGGAAACAGCCCTTTACTCATACATACATATACATATATATATATATGGCAGTTACCCATATATGAAAGGAGAGTAGACTGAAGGGAGGAAAAGAGGGAGAGGGAGAGAGAGACCCTCTGGATAACATAAATGAACGTTCAGGTTATCACTGATTGGTTTTTGTCTGACCTTATTAACACTTAGCTAAACAGAAGATTGGGCTAGATTTTAACCTCAGTCACTTCTACACAACTTCACTGGTGTAAGTTTTTAAAGATGGGAGATCCAGAACGACTCATAATAGGAGCAGTGAGCTGGGCTCCTAGCTCGGGTGCTCTGTATAACTGCACTTACTGCCCTGTACTGACAATATAAGAAGCACTGGCAACTAGCAAAGGATCCTGGATTGGGTTTCTGCGCTAAAACATGAGCCCTTCCTACAGAGTCTGAGCTGGAGCAGAATTTAGACCTATCCGTGCATAGCTTTGGGAAATACTAAAGGCAGACCCAACAACTCCAGGACAGGCTGCAAATTTCAAATGAAAGTGGTAGTCAGAAATTGACAGTATTCATATGTTCTGACCCATAAACCTCTCATCACTCTCTCTCATTTCTACTGTACAGGAAAATGAAGAAATCACAAGAGACAACTTTGGGTTTAAATTTTTTTTGCAGGGTCAGACTGATGACAGGAACATCTGGCAATTGAAAGTGGCATACTTCTAATAGCTACCTAGGAGATGAGGTGTGAGAAGCACTATTACTCAACTGAGACCTAAAAAACTGACTAGACATGACAGAAGAGAGAATCATAGCTTTTGAATACATCCAGTTGTTACTTTGGAAATAAAATAACCAGCCTTAGTGATGACTTGATTATCATATTGGCATCCTGTCATCTTGTAATCCATTTAAGAATAAAATTGTTGATAGCCTGGTATTTAGTGTTTATGTACTGTGTATTTTAAGGTTATTGAGTTACACTGGAAGGGCAAACTCATCTGTAGTGTAAGTGACAAAGCACAAACTGCATTCTACTTAATCTCTGGACAGGTGTTGGAAAGAAGGCCAAATAGTGACATATTTATCAACAACTCTGCTTAGAATTCTTTGCAAGTGATGTATTTTACACATCGGCCAAAGTTATTTACTCCTGACACTCCGTCTGTTAGAATAGAATCATCTTCAGTACCACTAAAATAGAAAGTTACATTTTTTTAATCACCAAGAAAGATGAATCACTGCAATGAAGGAGCAGGAAAAATTGCCTGTCAAATTAATGCATTATCAGCCAAAATAAGTACTTTTCTTATCCTGCATGTTTTCTGACCTCTCGGTGCCCTATAACTACTTTGTAAATGACGGAAAAATGCCGATATATTAAATAGAATATCATTTTCTCAACCACTAATGGAACTTCTGTCACCCTCTGACCGACAAACTCAATTTTAAATTGCTGTACCATTCCCATCTGCAGAACATTTTATTTATTTTTCACTTTGTAAACTTTATATAATCATGTTTTCTAAGGCATTTGCAGCCTTCTGAAAACCACACACATTGAAACAAAACTAGGTAAGAGTTCTGCCCAACAAAGCCCTCAGTGTGCCTCAACATCACACATTGCCTCAGTCCACCTCTAGTACTGCAAGCCCAAGCTGGCATTCAAATATAATTAATCATGTCCCCAAACTTCAGTAGACAAAAAAACCCCAACAACCTGAGATCTTTCAAATTTTATTTTCATTGTGTTGAAGCTCTGGATAGCACTCAGGTCACATTTTCATACTTTTTGACAAAACAATGGAACTGCTTTTTTTGCAAATTAAAGCTGAGAACCTCATATTTACAAAACAATTTGGGTAATACGGCTTTCTGAAAAAACATCAAATACAAAAGCAAAGAATTGCAAAATCAAGGGCATTATCTTTATATCACCACCACCTTTCGTAACATATCTCCTTGGTACCTCTAAGCCTTCCAAGAGTTAGAGTTATGACTGTACTATACAATGACACTATTTATGCAATTCATTTTAAAGTTGTGAATCCTGAACTCAGCTTCTGAAATTCTGACATCTTTAAAATACTCACATCTTTAAATGTGTCCACTAAAGCATAAGAAAAAACTAAAACTGTTGCAACCTCAAGTCTGCTTGAGGTTTTGTATTTCCATATAGCAGCTAAGGTACAACTTTATTAAAGCAATTAGTTTCAGTACTTTGAATGGACTGTGAAGGACATGTGAATCAAAGTGATATTCTTCTGTGACAAAATGGCTCTAAAGAGTATTGTGAAGCTCAATGCTAATGTTGTGTTAATTATATCTAGTTGGCTACTAACTGGCTATTAAATTATGGTTAGATTATTAGTGGTCCATCTCAGACCTTCAAAGGCAATTCTGTAGCCCATTCGTATAGTTTGAAGATGGCGGCATCTGGGAGATGTCCGTCACATCCAGGTGACTGCGGGCAAGTAATCAGTTGTTAATGGAAGAATAGAGTCCATCTCAAATTAAAGAAAAAGGACAGCATGAATCCTCCATCTATATGGAATCTAGTACTGAATTATTGCCAGAGTTCCTTGATATATGGAGCTGAGGAAGGCCAATCTCTTAAATACCTATGTTGGACTACCAAGAAAGGGGCAGAATCATACAAAAAGGCAAGAGAAAGATATTGGTTTTATAGAAAGGCAAAAATATGTCGGAATACAAGTTCAGCCATGGAACTTGTCATTCTTATTTGCCACAAAACTGACCTCCAAAGAGAATGACCGTCTGGGGAAAAACTTGTAACCAAATGGAATGTTTTCAGGAAAGTCATCAAACAGGGGAAAAAAAAAAAAAGAGAGAGAGAAAAACACAGAAGTGAAAAAATCAGTAGTTAAAATCCAAATTGTTAGTCCTTCCAAAAAACAAATTTTCATAGATATTGGGAGACAAGACATCACTAGTCAAACGTACAGTTTTCTTACTGCTGTCTGTTGACAGCCAGAAGTTACTCCCTCACCAAAGCCTCTGGATTTTAAAGGAAGGATCAACAGTATAATGTAATATTTTATTTTAAATTTAATCCTAAGCTTCTGAATCATTTTTTACCTTTTTCCAGAAACTGATGTCGTATTTTTTTTCCCCATCAGAATGATTTACTAAAGCAGTGGGTATTTTTCAGTTTTGTTATGCTTCCTTATCAATATTTTGTAATCTTAACCCAGAAGGACAAGCTCTGGAGAGTATTGGAATTCAGAGAATTTTGCTCTGAAAGTAGTGGTTGATCTCTATATGTTACTGTTTCATATGCCTGTACCATGGCCAGACAGGACAAAAAAATCCACTTTCAATTCAGCCCCAAAATGTGTTATTGCAATTGCCTATATTGCAATTGTCTATATTTTTTAGCAGTGTTGTTTATAGCAAGTGTCTCTCTTCCACAATCTGTTCCCATGATCTCCCTCAGTAAATCCAAGATGCGGTACATGACTATACTCTTTCCATTTTTGTTGGTTCTCTGGGAGTAAAGCAATGTTGCCCCAAAATTGGGGTAGGCACAAGGAAAAAGCTGGAGGCACCTGACAATTATTTTACATCTTTTACACTATTATCTCATCGTGCATTTTCAAGAGAGAAGTCTCTAGTTTGTACGGCTGCAGAAGAAAATAAAACTCAAAGCAAGCATTTCTAGCACATTTCCCTGTGCTGATAGAGACTCAGAAGCTCTAGGACTGAGGAGTGAACTCACTTGGATCTGCTCGGATTCAGATTCTTCTCAGACATTATATATTACTAAAGTTAAATACATTATTAGTTAACATGGACTATCTAGGGAACAAGAAGTCAAGAGAAGTATCAAAATCACATGGTAAATTTGCAGACAGTGAGATGATTGGTGACATTTTCTTCAAAAAGCTGCACAGAAAACAGAACAGAACTGGGGAACCATTTTCATGCAACTGTCAAATAGAGATTATCAATAATGACACACAAATATATACACATAAATATTATATAGACATGTAATATATAGTATATGTGTGTATATAATACAAAAATACTGAAAATCACATTCATTCAACAGAGAAAATTTTATCTGGACACAAATATTTCACACAAAAAAAAATTACATGGACAGAATAAATCAAATTAACCAAAACACATGTATTTAGGTTTTTATTTTCTCTTCTAGACTGCTTGATCTAAGGCCCACCAAAAGAGTTCTATTGGGTCAGAGCTCAGTCATCACCGCAATGGAGAAAGGATATCAGAGACATAGAAATGCCATTCAGAATTAATGTCTTTACAAACACACAGATCTCTCTCTCTTCCATCTTAATATTCAAGCCAAGGATTCTCAAGACTCTGGTTAAAGACACAAACACCAGATGATTACTGGCCGGTATGAAGCCCAAGGCTTCTATAAGTGAGTGAAGACCAACTGTTCTGAGATGGATAACTGAAAGCATTTAAGATTAACTCTTTTCATGGGGATTTTCTGGGAGAAATATTTCAAAATTACATTTCTAAGCATTCTCTCAACACAAGTAACTTCTCATGTTAATTACAGGAATGTTCTGTATGAATAGGAAGTCATGATTTTTTTGCCCTCTTGCTACAGAAGCCACTGTTTCCATCATTAGGACTGTTAATATACTAGGAATCCATGTTGATGGCAAGTCATCTGCATTCTTTCCTTGCATGGTCAGTGCAGCTGCATTTAATTATTAAATTTAAAAGCCTTCTATTGTTTTAAGATGTCCATATAAATTAAATAATTCTATTTGAGGCTACTAGCAGTATGGCAGGTACTTATATCAAGCCTTGAACTGTGCAGGAAAAAGCAGAATTTCCAAGTGGGAAATCCATGAGAAGGCGTGGGTTGTGAGAATGGGTCAAACGAGTCACTGTTAAATGAAGTTTGCCACTTAAGCTGCCGCCTCCCCCAGGCCGACCCTACCAGCATCCTCAATATATGCAACTAGCTCGCAGGCTCACAGCTTGCTCTTTGACCCACAAGGTGTCCCCTGAGTCTGCACAGCCCCCAGATCTACACCCCTTCCCAAGCCCAAGTGCCAACCCTCGAGATACTATCTCCATTGTCCACAGTCTCTCCTGCCGGGTTTGATTTTGTACGTCTCTGTCTCGTACACCAGCCTACCCAGACCAAGATATTTGCCCTTCCACATGCATCCCACATATCCACAATCCATCCGCATCCCCTGGCAATGTTTATGCCAAGTTGATGTGGACATAGGGGCTTCCTCGTCTAGCAGAGGCTGAGGGAAAATGCTGGGGGAGGGAAGTCTGAAGAAACGTCCTTCCTCTCCAGCACCCCAGGATGAGATTGGAGAAGAGGAAAGCCTGTTGCAGCTGGGCACAGGAAAAGGTGGTGCCTGCTACAAACAGACAGAGAGGCCACTGCCTGCGCTGAGAGGAGAGGACAGGCTGTCCTCCCATCTGCTGTCCAGGCTGGCTCTGCTCGCAAGGCGTTTCACTCATCACAGTTTGCAAACTCCAGTCTCATACGTCGTACGCGATGGAAGAAGAGAGAAGATGATAGACTAATATGCAGATAAATGGCTAGATTTTTTTTCTTAATTTACTGTGGCAAATTGATTTCCTTCAGCCTTAGGGCCTTATGTATTTTCTTGAGCACACAGCATCATTCTCTGGACAGCAGCGGAAATAAGAAAACGTAAGGCAGTTCTAGATATCAGTATTTTTGATGTCCTTTTCTCTCTTTTGCCTGTATAGCTACAAAATTTCTGTCACAAGACCAAGAAATTTTAGACTGATTAAGACAAAAAGAGCTGACATGGAGAAGATCACAATGATGCACACATTTGCTTGCATCTTAGGACAAAGAAGGCAAAATTTTTGTTTCTTAATCTTTATTCCTGCAGTAGAGCTCTGAGCAAACTTTATATACTCAGGAGAACCAAAGATAATTTGTCCTGACCTTTTGTTCTAATTTAAAAGATGACTTCCACTTATTTATTTTGAAGTACTGTTATTTTACCCTTGGGATAAGAGATGAACCAAATCCAAAGGCCCTAATTCAGGGCTTATTGACTTCAGTGGCCTCTTTTCCTCAGACTTTACTGGAAGTCTCTGGCACACTGAAACCATTACCCTGAAACCTTTACTGTACAGAAGTAATTCTGTCAGAGACACCAAGTAATTTCCATGGGGTGATTAAAGCCTGCTTAATTTGCTTATGTGAGCAAGCTTGAATTTGATGTAACAGGAGTGGCTGGAACAGCAGTGGTTATCAAAGTGGATTAATGGGCTTCAGGGAGTCACTGTCAAACTCCGATATGGGTGGCTTATGCTAACAACTTCCTATGTGTAACGAAACATCCCATATCTGTGAATATAAACCAGAAATTACCAAGATAGCAGCAAAAAATATATTTCAAAGTCTACTAACACTAAAAAAAATTATGGTAACAAAGGAAAATGTATAGTTAAAAGAAGGTTGTTTTTATTTCAAAACAAACATCATTTTAAATTTTTAGAGCTTTGTTAGCTACAGCTTTATAAAAGTTGTCCTGTACTTTTTAAGTTGACTATGTCACTTCATCCAGCACTGGCAAACAGCTCATTTGGCTTTTAGAATTACATTTATTTCAGCTAAAGGTTTAAAATAAATTCTTTACATATGATTAAACAGCTTCTTTGTAAAAGTCACTCCTTCCATTTATTTTTCTATTTGTTCCGTTAAGTTGCCTATCCACAATAAAAATAAAATTGCTCCTTTCAAATGATCACAAAGATCATTTATTAAACATCTTTTATTAAGCCTGTTCTAGGTATGTAGATCTTCTGAATTAAACATAAGCAGAATTAAGTGTGGTAGTAAAAAAGCTCATGTTACCTACTTCCAACCAACTTCAGTGTGTTTGATTTATGATGATTCTGAGAAGTTCTTGTGCATAACCTCATATCTGTGTACTTTACCACAAGGACTTGATCAGTCAAGAAGGATATTAGACAACTTTTTTATTACCAGCTAAGACTAATGCTATAAACTCAGGGATTAAACAACATGTACAGACTCATGTCTGGACATTTCAATTTTCAAGTCACATTGTCAGAGCTCATTTATAACATTCTCCCCCTTGGCTACAAATGTAGATTTACACACTGTTATTTTCATGGAGAAGTGGTCAAGCTGAAATATTTTCACAAGCTTTGTTGTATAATAAAAGCAGATTTCAAGGGTAACCCCAACTTAGTCCAAAACTATAAGGGATTTTTTCTCATCTATATCAAAGCAAAAACTCATCAACACTTTAAAACAGAGTGAGAAACATGTTTCCTTTTCCTAAAGGCATAGTTTGAATGTAAACTCATCGTAAAATTGATACTAATATACTTGCTTACTCTTCATAAGAAACAATTTCAAAAACATGTCTTTATATTACATTTTACTTACATGAGTCAATGTGGTTTTTTGCTAAGATCATCCATGGTCCAAGGCAAAACCAAAAACCACTGATCTGTTTCCTTTCTTCCTCCATGCGTTCATTTCTTTTATTTATAACGTTAAAGATTATTCAATTTGTTTCAGCTACCATTGGGTGTCATGGGAGGCAAAGGGCATGTCCTGCGCAGGTGGGTGCCGCTCAGTTTGCCCATGGTCGGCATTAGCCAGATGTGACCCAGATCTCCTCTGCAAACCCAGAGGCTGCATTAATGGGCAGTTAAAACCAATGCAAATTTTCCAGCTGAGAAACAGGAACAGAGAAGCCAGACACCGCTGGATGGCTTCCTGGCCAGGGCTGGCCTGTGTCAGGTTAGCAGAGAGCAGGGAGGGCATGAGCGCAGCCGTGCTCACCCCCCAGTGCTCCTCCAAAGCCCAGCCCAAAGGGGCTTCCTCCACCAGGAACTGGCTTTCATCCCGATTCAGCAGGCAATAAAGAGAGTAGTCTGTCAGCTACTTTGGCCTACATCCTTCTGGCTTTAAATTCCCTAGGTTTTTAGCCCTCTTGCCACATTTTAAGATACTTTCGAAGAACAGCTAAAAATCAGGAAATTTTCTACTATCGGACATCATGGACACCACCTCTGTCACCCAGTCTTTGATTATGAAGTCTGTAATTGTTACTGGACAATTAGTTCGAGCTCATTAGGATAGAAAGATCTCCAAGATCCCTCACCTTCTCTGGGTCCTGGTTTCACTGCAGGGGAAATACTGGGCTCTCAGCCCACGCCAGGCATGTTGAATTACTTTTTTTTTTCCACTGAGAACAAGGAATGTTCTTGAGTATCATAAGACAAGTTCTGTTCATGTGTCGTCCTTTTTATCAGTCAGAGAGATTCTAGGGAGATTACTTTCTTTTCCAGTATTACCAGAATGCCATAAAGATGCTAGTCTTTTTTATATTAAAAGCAATGGGACATTTGCCACTGGTTTTAATGAGGACAGGATTAGGGCCAAAATCCTAACTGAAGGGTTGTTTTTGTAAAAAGAAGAATTATTTCATACCAATGTTCTCTTGGTTGTGCTTTATCTGGCTAAACTGCATACTCTGTGTTAAGTATTTGTTTTGTACTGGATAAGGCCAAAATCATTTTGGTTGGCAATTACTCTTAAATGAAGAAACCCTTAATAAACCTTCATAAAAGACTTGTGCTAAAACCTTGGTTTTAAGCACAGTTTAATACTTCAATATTTTTTTAATTAATCCTGCACATTTTTAAAATCTATTTGATTGTAACACTGGATAGAAATTGCATCCTCAAATAAAATATCTTGGACTAAGGAACTATATTCTCAGTCCACATTAAGCTAGTTTTTGAATTCTGTGACAAATACTTTTGTTTGCCTAAAGTAGTTTGTGTGTACTACACTATCTTAGACACTTCTTCATGACCACAATCACAACCTTTTTTAACTCAGATCCTGAGAGTTATTTTATTTTTATTTTTGTCTTTGGTTCTAATTGTGCATATTGATCAGTCTTAAAATTTATAAGAATTGCAATTGTAAAAATGTCAAAATATGCTTGAGAGACAAACTATAGAAAACAGGATCTAAACAGACTTTTTCCCTACCATTTTATCAGTTAAATCAGAAAGGTAAAAACATTAAATAAGAAATAAAAATATATTTAATTATTTATTCACTTGAACACTATCCAATGTCTAAGAAACATCTAAGTTACAATAATGAAGATAAGAAAGAACATGCTATCTTCCTATATAGCTTCAGTTTTACTTTGAAGTTTAACAGCTCATTATGTATTATTTTTACTAGTGATAAGTCAGTTTTTTCCTTTGATTTTATTGATGTTTCATAGAGTGATCAGTAGGAAACAGTATTGAAACCATATAAAAAATTTTAATCCCTCAAACCGGTATTCTTTTATATGACACACTTTTAATTACCCACTTATCTACTGTTTTGTCTCTCCCTTTTAAATTGTAGTGGCCTTTGATTATACTTCATGAATAACTGTGAAATGTCGCTGGTACAGCTGCAGCAAAACTTACATTTTGCTTACTGAGCTTGACAGCCTCTTACCCATCTGCATGTCACTGGCACTACCAAATTATGGAGCCATACATTTCTGTTAAGACACAAATAAAGTTTGAGTTCAAGATTTTAAGTTATTTTCTCTAAGTTATCCGCACTATATATTCTCTCTTACCTTAAAATATTTTAGAATATTTTATATAAAATGTCCATATAACTTAACAATACCTTATAGTATATTACAAAATATTATGGAGAATGATACTGAGTCAAGAACGATGTGGTAGCCAAGCTCAGTTTTCTTAAGCAGAATCATCAGATACTGCTTTCATTGTTCCTTACAATACACACAATTACGGGTACTTAAGAACCTATGGCGTTCAACAATTAGCTAATCTTCAGCGCCTACAGACCTAATCCAGACTGACTGAAAACAACATAAGATTTTCAGTTATCTGCATGGAATTTGTTCCTATGAGCAGTACAGCTTTCTTTACTTGAACTTATGATAAAAAGCAAAACACTTCCATATCAAAGTAGTTCTGTAGGGGCACAAGACAATTGTTTTTAAAGGAGGTGTATCCCTGTTTTTTTTTTTTTTTTCCTAAACTTAAGATGATTGGCTGGCTTTGAGATTTCCCGCTGAAATTATGAAGGCATTATATATTTACATCCTTTAAATGTTCTTAAAAATCTAAATTTCTGTAAGTAACAGCTCATTTTGCACCCCCATCTGAACGAGAAAATGAAATTTCTCCCAGAAAAAAAATCTGAATGTGAATTTAACTGTATGTGCATACTTAAAATTCACTTGAAAGCATTTTATTCCAGTTATGAAGTCCAAAAAGACTTAGTTATCAAGGAAAAAAAGCTGATTTTGCAGTTATCAACAAAGATAAAAATAACCACATCGAGCTGCTCCTAATGGAATTAGGTGTTTCTGTCAGAAATGAGGGGAAAAGATATTGCTTTTAATCTTTCAACCATAAACCATTATATTGTACTATTAGAACAATACGATACCATTTTATAAACTGTCATTGGTAATAAAACAGTAAAATTCTCTACATTTGCTGTAGATTTACAACATATCTCCCCAGTTTAGTTCTGGAAATCATTTGAGGTGACCTATTGCTTGATTTTGCTCATTATTTGAGGCAGGGTTGAAAGCCAGACTTGGGTTTATTACTGTCACCTCATCTGAGGGAATGGCCTATGGCTTTCAGAGGCTCAGAGTATTTTTGCTTCTGCTACACTGAAGTGTTTTAAGATTGTACTGAAAATACTGCAGTGATTCAGGTCTGAGTTAAAGTGCTGGTCTGTATTTAGTCTTGCTCTAGCGTATGAAAGGACTGTGACATATACGGACAAAATTATCTTATTGGCTTGATTTTCAGGAGGTAAGAAATACTTGAAATTCTAATAGCACGCTCTCTTTTTCTTGAATTCATTTTTCCCTCTCCAGGCTTCTGATACTCTATCAGGAAGTTTCAGATCCAACCGTGTCTTCCAAAGGTTTCCTAATATTTTGTCTCAGTGATTTGTACTTGAGGTAAAACCCTGATCCTACTGAAAATAAAAGCAGCACTTGATTTTGTATTACTAGTAAAATGTAGCCAGGTAGCCAAAGGAAAAGAAGCACCCAATAAAAATGAGAATCTCATTTTGGGATCAAGCCAATACACATTTCTTTCAGAAGTATCAACAAAATAGCCCATGTATTTTTCCTGGCTTAAACTTTACTATCAGATACATAGCTAAAAGTCCTCTTTCCCCCTATTTAAAACAAAACCAGAAGGCAACATCCATTTCCATGATCACAGTATGAACTTAGACAACTGTGTCGGCACACCTGAAATGGAAGCTGTGACATGGGGTACATACAAGTGGTCAAAGGGTTCAGTTGAGTGGTCAAGTTATTATTGCTGCTGAAGTATTTGATCCAGCAAACGATAGCTTCAGGGAAGAGCTGAGAGAAGAAAAGAAAGCCAAAAAAGAAAGGTCGTCTTCCCAAGACCACAGAAACAGTGTTAATACTGTTAGTCTACGATTTAGCTTCCTTTCCTTTTCAGTGTGTCTTTTTTGAGAGACCTATTTGTATTTTTTGATGTTTCCTAATACACACAGATCTGGTAAAAACTTTTTTTTTTTTTTTAAGGGATGCATATGCTACACAGATATTTAGAAAGAACTGGTTTAAGGTAATAAGAAAAAATTTCAGAGGATTAAAATTCACTGGGAGAGAAAACAGTTATTCTTTTGCTAATTCGGGGAAGATTATGGAGCAGTTCATTTTGAGGGTGCTCACAAGCCTTGTGTGGGACAACCAGGGGATCAGGCCCAGCCAGCACGGGTTCATGGAAGGCAGGTCTGCTTGACCAACGTGATCTTCTACGACCAGGGGACCTGCCTAGTGGATGAGGGAAAGGCTGTGGATGTGGTCTACCTGGACTTCCGTAAAGCCTTTGACACTGTCTCCCACAGCATTCTCCTAGAGAAGCTGGCGGCTCACGGCTTAGACAGGTGCACTCTTTGCTGGGTAAAAAACTGGCTGGACGGCCGAGCCCAGAGAGTTGTGGTCAACGGAGTTAAATCCAATAGGTGGCCGGTCACGAGTGGTGTTCCCCAGGGCTCAGTTTTGGGGCCAGTTCTGTTCAATATCTTTATCAATGATCTGGAAGAGGGGATTGAGTGCTCCCTCAGTAAGTTTGCAGATGACACCAAGTTGGGTGGGAGTGTAGATCTGCTCGAGGGTAGGAAGGCTCTGCAGAGGGACCTGGACAGGCTGGATCGATGGGCTGAGGCCAATTGTATGAGGTTTAACAAGGCCGAGTGCTGGGTCCTGTACTTGGGCCACAACAACCCCATGCAACGCTACAGGCTGGGGGAAGAGTGGCTGGAAAGCTGCCCAGAGGAAAAGGACCTGGGGATGCTGGTTGACAGCCGGCTGAACATGAGCCGGCAGTGTGCCCAGGTGGCCAAGAAGGCCAACGGCATCCTGGCCTGTATCAGAAATAGAGTGGCCAGCAGGAGCAGGGAGGTGATCGTGTCCCTGTACTCGGCACTGGTGAGGCCGCACCTCAAATACTGTGTTCAGTTTTGGGCCCCTCACTACAAGAAGGACGTGGAGGTGCTGGAGCGTGTCCGGAGAAGGGCAACGAAGCTGGTGAAGGGTCTGGAGCACAAGTCTTATGAGGAGCGGCTGAGGGAACTGGGGTTGTTTAGCCTAGAGAAAAGGAGGCTGAGGGGAGACCTCATTGCGCTCTACAACTACCTGAAAGGAGGTTGTAGTGAGGTGGGTGTTGGTCTCTTCTCCCAAGTAACAAGCGATAGGACGAGAGGAAATGGCCTCAAGTTGCGCCAAGGGAGGTTTAGATTGGACATTAGGAGAAACTTCTTTACTGAAAGAGTGGTCAGGCCTTGGAACAGGCTGCCCAGGGAAGTGGTTGAGTCACCATCCCTGGAAGTATTTAAAAGACGTGTAGATGAGGCGCTTAGGGACATGGTGTAGTGGGCATGGTGGTGTTGGGTTGACGGTTGGACTCCATGATCTTAGAGGTCTTTTCCAACCTTAATGATTCTATGATTCTATGATTCACAATTGAGAAAACCTATAATTTGCTTATAAGGTGCCCAGTATTTCTGAGGTGCAACCATAGATTTACCCTTCAGATCATTACCCTCATTTCCGTGAGGTGACTCCCATTTTTTGGAATTAACTTTCATGTGCATAAGACCTCCCCTCTCCTGTCTAGTCTTTAATTCTGGCTACAAGGAGCTGCTCTTGCAGCCATTTCTCCATTCAGCTTCTTAATAATATCATGGGATGGAGATATTCAAAATTCGTATAGACATATGTAATCGGAAAACATATTAAATTTGCATTAGTAGCAGTCAAAAAAGCACATTAACCCTCTTGGCTTTCCTGAGCAGCTGGGAGTGATGTCTAAATATTTTCTTTTGCAAAAGGTTTGTGCCTACAACATCTGAAACTCTCACTTGCCCCAGTACCTCTGACAACTCCTTGACAAGAAAAGTAAATCTGTATTCTCATTACGGTCATCGGTGGGGCTACCTGTCTGGAAGGCAGAGGATGCTAACAAATTATGTTACATAGCTTAAAGCTGCCACATTGCTTTCATTCTGAATTCACAACTATAGCTATGTAAACACGTTCTGGATTTTAGAGTCACATTTTTAATGGTTCATGATCTCATGCTGTCACTGTTGGTTGTAAAACGATAAGCACATTGAAATGTGTATCATAAATGACACATTTACTTTAACTGATTTAATCTGTTACTTACAGTACAAGGTCTTTCCCAAATTAGTAGATTAGTCTGACTACTGTAAATAGCACCTGTTGTTTTACTGAGTAATGTTTTGGTATGCCCTTTCTGGAAACAGATATTTATTTGGTAAGACCTTATGTAGAATTCATAACAACTGATTTTTACTAAGGAATCCTGAATATCCCAGGAACCACTTAGGAACAAGTGACCTACGTGCCGGGGGGGGGGGGGGATATAACAGTCAGCAATGGCTAAGAGATATCCACTAAGGGACAGTTCAGCTTATGAACTGCTTTGGACAATAAGCATTTTATATATATCTGGAAACGAAGAGACCATTTAACTTATCTTTTCACCAAAGACACCCAAAGAAGCATTAAATAATGTGTTGTAATATGCAATAGTATCATCATTGCCTTTAGTTATTGCCAACATTTCAGACTCACCTTTTAATTTGCTAGTATTTATTTTTAACTAGCAGGTCAATACAAGTCAGAGTTGGAGAGACACTGAGAGAAATATTGCATGACACCTGCACCAGCCCTGAATATTAGCCAGAGCTGTCTTTTACTTTGCTTTTCTGAGCACTAAATTCACCCCAAGTTCTGAAGTGCAAGAGGTAATGATTATTACAGACATTTAATTTCTGAGCATTTGAAAAGAACAGGGTATGTGACTAAATCCTCATCTGGTTTTAATAATTAGACTTACCAACAAATTTACAGCAGCTGAAGATGTGCTGTTATCACTAAAATTAGATACTGGCCTGATTTTTCAATGGAAAAATAGCTAATAGACAGTGAGGTTATATTTGTGTTGCTAATGAAAATGTTTTCTCACCCAGGCTTTCAGTCCTGGACTTGGCCTATGTTTTCTTCATATGTTCAGACTTTTCTCATATTAGGCCAGGTCTAGTGGTAATGTACATTATAGCAATGACCTCATTCTCATGTAGTTCTTTACATTTCTCAGAATTTGGAGAATGAAGGATCAATTCATTTGGCTAGGATAAAATTAAATAGACACTTAGGTCCAGAAAAATTGGAAACGTACTTGTTGATGCTGGCTACAATAACTATCTATTTTTATTTTATTGGTTTTCTTTGCAATACACCGTTACAAGTTGGAAAACACCCTAAAACTTAAAAACGAGCTCAGAATGCTGCAGTCCAAAGCATTACTCTCCACTAGAGCTATTGAGGGCATCAGTTAACTGTGTTAAATAGTGCAGAAAACGTAAAAATTAGACACATCTTCATTTTGAACTAAGCTCTACCTTGTGTTGTAAGTATACATTAAAATTACAGTAAAACACTTTTGTGTACATACAGTGTGGCAACTACAAGTGCAGGCTGCAAGAGAAATGTCCTAGGAAAGTGCTCTAGCTTCTGTATGGCAGGCATCAAGCCAATCAAACTTTCAATGGGGAGAAACAAGGATCCTGAAGTAGGAGGAAAGCAAAATTGACAGCTTGTTCACCACACGCCTCTCTAAGTAATACAAATCAGTGACAAGGACTAAAATGAGATGTGTAGCATTGCTTTAATACTGTCTCCTAATGATGGTATTTTACCTCTATGTAGATGTTAGACACAATGTTTTTATCATTGCCATAGAACTATAAAACCCAGCACATAATTTTTCATCCATTATACCAACGTGGGTTTGGTAAAGCTCGTCAGAAAACATCATTCAGGAAGGATTTTTAAATGATTTTTTGTTTGTTGGAGATTTCATTTGAACAGAGAAAATTCTGCCTCTTCTCTCATTTTCATAAGAAATAATAGCTGCTCATGGAAAGTCAAGTCAGTTCATGAAGCAACTTGAAACATTTTGAAAGATCTTGTACCACAGAGAATCTGGTAATTGTCTTGTCAGTGCAATGGTTAGAAAAGCCTTTAACGGACAAAAAGACTTTTACCTACAATTTCAAAGTATGGTTTCAGTGTACCAATGAAGCTACTTAAAGAGATGTGGAAAGGTTAACAGCATGCCTTGTTTGCTATAATTAGATAATAGTTTGTTACACACCTTAGCCAGAGGCAAAAGGTGTTCTGGTCTTATTGTACATTTTTCACAAAGTTGGGACTGTTTTATTTAGTAAAGTTCCTATTGCCAATTCACATCAATGTAATGAAACTTAAAGTTTGTTCCAATGGTTTTCATTTACCATTGCATATGCAAATCCTTATCTTTAATTAAACTGGAAGATCTTCAGGGAAATATCCTATTCGTAAAGGACAGAGAATTCCTGTGGAAAACCAAGAAAAATGTGAGTTTCACCTTCACCCATACTGCTTTCCAGGGAGGGGGTTATCTCACCAGCAAGGAATGCAGATCTCATGTCAGTCAGAGAGACAGATTCACTTACATCCCTGCAGAAGGAGGAATTCACAGACATATGTTGGATAAAACAGTGCCAGAAGATGAATGAAAGTTTTAAAAGAAACACTGTGATTAAAAATTGGACATATTTCCTGTAACATAAGTATTTACTTGCTGATATGCAAGATTAAACAATCATTTTATGACAAGGTTTCATTTCAAGCAATATTTTCATCAAATGAGATAATTGGTAGAAGCAGAATGAAAAAAAAATCTCTATTTTAAGTTGTTTAATGAGTTGATTTTATTTTTTAGCATCCAGAGTTCCGAGGAACTGAATAGCACTACGAAAGCCAGAGAGCACATGGGCAGAAATTAGGTAAGCCAAGTTCTCAGTGTCAGCCAATTATGTTGAATATGTGCTGATTTCCTGGTGCAGGCAGATATTCCCACAGGAACAGTGTTACTCCACCTAGAATTTAACAAGCTAGAATTCACATCCACACCACTCAGTGTATATCTCACCTGCTGTATGTGACTCACAGTCATTAGTGGACTCTCTCTGATATCTTTTGGAGTAGTTCTATAGCTTGACTATTTGGTATATAAAATACCTGCTTTTGTTACCTTTTAGCCTGTTAACTGCTAGTTTCATTTGACCCTGTACTAGAAAAAACAAAACCGATCACTTCTGCTCTCTTCTTCTCATAGTTTTACAGGCTTTATCTAGAGTCCCTCAGTCATCTCTTTTACAGCTGGACAAGTCCTAATCTTCTTTGTATGGAAGCTATTCCACACTTTCAGACATCCTTCTCTGACCCTACTCCAATTCTTACATCTTTTCTGAGATGGGAGGACAAGGTCTGTGCAGAGCAGGCAGGACAGAGGCACCTCCTAGAACGTATGGTGGTATACCAATGCTCTGTTTATTGTCTGTCCAGCACACACCAGACTCCCCAAAGAAGGATAGTTCTCACTGTCTCATTTTACACCTTTGTAGCTTGGAAACAGACCATTTCACAGGTAAGGGATTTCTTCTGCAAACTGTCGTTCCAAATAATATATTCTGCTTGGTGGTCTGTATACAATAGTAGGTCTCCACACATAGGCATGAAAGATATAAATGTTGTTCAAAGTGCATATGAAATTAAGAGTCCTATTACTTGGTAGAAGTGAATCAAGAAAAAAAATACTTAACTCAAAGTGGAATAGGACCATGAAGTGAAAACAAAATGAAATCCATCCTAGTAGGACGAACACATTTTCATTCTGGAAGAAAGCATTCTTGGCTATGTCTTCTGAAGTGAGTTAGATCTGGGAAAGAAAGGAAGCTTGGTCTGGTTCTGATAGAGATTTCAATACCATCTAGCGATAGAGGAGAACTCATTTAGAAATTCAATAAAATTTGGAACAGTCTTCATCATGAATAGGATTTGAACAGTACCATATGTATGAATCTATAGATATAAGCAATACTCTCTACATGCTCTACAACTTGCACTTCCATCCAGCCCCTAAAATATATAAAATGAGAAACATAACCCTTTCTTCATTCTCTTTTGCCCATTATGGATAAAATTACAAGCCCCTCTTGGACAGCATAAGCTCCAAAGCAGGGATCAATAGTTGATTCGGCTGAAGGCAGTAAAAGGTCCACAGATATCTACAAACAAAAAAATGTAGATGCAAAGAAGGTAACACAATAGTAAGGTGTCCTTTTTAAGAAGCTGTATCTTAACAATATGCCAACAGTATATATTAAAATCAGAGACAGAGTTAAGAACACTCTTAAGGTAAGTGTGGAAAACAAACTTAGTGACAGCTATTCATGGGACAGACAGAACTGCTTATAAGTGCTGAATTTACGAAGAATTTACACTGACTTTGCAACTGTTTAACATGAAAATTCACCTTAAAGAACCTAGGTAACTTGAACAACCTTCATTTAGATTGAAAACTAATTTGCACATAGTGAAAAGGCACCTAAAGTGATAAAAAGAAATCATCATTATCTCTATATTAAGCATTGTTACTGTATGTTATATAAACCAGCTCCAGTTTAATTTAACTCTAAAACCCACAGTATTCCCTGATACTTACTGCTAAGGTACTGATCTTTATTTTGGCAGTATTGTCACTTTCACAGTCATAGGCTGAGAGATAAGTACTTGACGTTTGGTTTTCATTTGGTTTAACCCATTTTTGTGTGAAGTCTTCCAAATCCAGTTGTTTCCACTGAGTTGCTAATATCACAAGCCTTTTGTAGTTACAAGTAAGATCTACTAATATGGTTCCTCCTTTTGATAATTTACAGTCAAAAATGGAACTTTGAATTAAAATAGAAGTACAAAGTTACCCTAATTTCAAAATCAAAACTAAAACTTAGGGGTCTTAGGTTTTATTCTTGAATGCATTATAATTATCTCTCTAATGCTAATAAGATTGCCCTAGATACTGAGATCAATGAGAGATAGGAGGTAACATGGTTGAGGTTAACTTATTCTGAGATCTAATTATTTACTCGCTATAATCTGCAGAAGCAGACAGAAAGGGATTCAGTGCAGAAATGTAAAGAAACATTCCTCTGGATGCCTGCACATTCCTCTTTATAGAAGTGGGCAGAGGAGAAGATAGGAAGGGATCAGGGAGGGATCGGGAGGGATTGTGTTCTGTTTCTTTAGAGGCATGAATCTCCCTTCTGAAGAAGGAAACTCTTCTTAACCAGACTTTGAAAACAATGCTGAAAACACCAAAACCACATTTAATGGTCTGTGTTAACAACTAAAATAGTGGATAAGTATGATCTTTACTAAGACACTAAACAGATTTGTGTGACTCAGCTGCACTAAGGCTTATGAGCAAGAAAAGTAAAATGGTGTCATTCTGCACTGATAAAAATGTAAAAATGAATGACACTTTCTTGTAATTCACTAATTTAGCTGAGGAATAGGAAGGCATTAAAAAGATAACAAGTGGGGAGTGGGGAGAGACCTGCTACACTTAAACATTTTAATGGTATCTTTAGGTTCATTAGTTAGTTTTAGGTTAGCCAGAATGTTTTATAAATCACTCCTGCTATCCGGAACTGACTCATCAATCCATAGTCTAGATAAGTTTCTTCAACCTCTAATTGCACAACCTTAGTTCCAAGGAGCTCTGTGTCTATAGAAATTCTTTCAGCTGGAGTTAAATCTGATTTATCCAGCTCAGAAATGAGGAAAAAGCACAAAAATAGATCACTGCATTAGAGAGATTTGGAAAGTGTTTCTACAAGCAGAGCAGAATGAGAATTTACATTCTTCCCTGTATGAAACACCCAGCTAACACCTGTGTGTTTACTTTATTACATTAATTATAATGGAATGACACTCACAGAAAATTCATCTCCCTATTCCCTCTCCTCCACCTTTCACCATTTCTTTGTCCCTTGAGAGAGAGCCCATGTGGCACTTTTTCAGCACCCAGGGAGAGATCTGCCTCTTGTCATTGCTACCTCAACTAAATAATAATAGGCAGCAGCATTAGATTTTGAGGAGGTGTGGAAAAATTTCAACACTGTGTATACACCAAGGAATTTCAAAAAGAGGATGTTTCACCATAAATAAACATTATTGCACAGGTCAAATCCTGCCACAGTGTGTCTCTCTTCAATCCTCCTATATTCATTTGGGCAGCATAAATGAAAGTGAAAATAAAGTTTACAAGGTAGGTTAGAAGTGCTCTTTCATGGCCACATTAGATTTGTCAGCCGTAAATAGTTGTAAATATTTTCTGCTATTAGCAAACATTTTGCTTCTGATCTTTACATAGAAAAAGGACACAATTTAGCCTAATTTAACTATTTTATAAATCTAAGCTAAAAAATCAACAGACTAAAACAGTAAACAGAAAAATACACTAATGTTACAATTTTGCAAGCTGGTACTGTGCAAAATCAGTTCATACTTACAGGTCATGCTGTGCCTTTGACCAGTGAAATGGGTTTCTGTTTTAACACCTATTTCATTAGTCTGGTCTAGTTGAATCTATTCCCTGACACATGAAAATTTGATGAATCTTCACGTACCTCCTAACTCTTCTTGTGCATTTGAAAGAGAGGCTTCGGGTATTGGTTTTGTTCTGTTTTAGCTTATCTCACAATACTCCGTTTAAGAAATGCCAGCCCTCCACTGGCAGGCAGGGGTCCAGTTTCCATGGCCCCTCTGTGGGACAAGAAGGAGCCTGGCCAGAGTTCCTCTCCTCCTTCCCTGCCGTACTAGGTGTTCCTTCCAAATCTGGCCCTAAAGGACGAATAAAGTGAGATATCAATGAATTTGGTGTCGAGGTCACTTATAAAATGCCTATGTCTCCTTTGACAACCTAAGAAGAATGAACTTTTCCTGTCCTGGGTCCTCCAGGAGTTGTGGTAAGGATGGCCCATCTGACCTGAGTTCAGATCCCAAGTGAAAGCAGCAGTGCAGAGACACCACATTTATTTTTTTAATCTTAGTTCTAAACAATTTTCACATCTCCTCCCAGTCTTTCTGGAAAAGGCTCAGATTCAGTTAAGCACTGGGCAGAGGTTCAGTAAGACTGCATCCGAAACAGCAGTTCTCCTGAGAAGAGAGAATCATGTTCAGAAGAAAAACAAAGTAGAATAAACAGTTGAAGAAACCTAAAGCCTCTTCCTACTCCCACATCTATGAAATATCAGCAAGTGATTAGATTATATTTCTCATACTCATTTTCTTTAATATAAGAAAGGGACACACATAGCTTAACTCCCAGCAGTAATTCAGATTAGTCTGGAAAATACAGTTCTCTACTGGACTGTATTTACATTTAACCTATTAGATAAATGCTCAGCCAAAGCCTCCCCTCACTTACATAAAGAAACCTACTAGTTATACCCCAGTTTGATTGGTATATGTCCGCAGACTTTGTCCCAGTCTCTTCTACATGACCTGCGTTTTTGGTATGCTCCTCACAAAGATCTATCTTACCACCTTTGTGCCAAAATATTCTCAGGCTTAAGTAATTTCCTTCCCTCCTCCAACCTTAATTCTCTCATCATGGCAGTTTGGCTTTGGTACAGGTGCTGAAAACTAGATTAGATGAGGGAAGGAAAAATAACTTGGTAGCGTGGTGTGGATTGGCATGAAGGTTGCATTGGCACTCGTGTGAGATAGTCGGGTTACTCAAGAGTAGTAAAGCTTCAAGAAAATTGTTCAGGTCATCCCAGTACCGCCTCACTTTAGCAGTTCTTGTAACAGGTCCAAAATATACTGTAAATGCTCATTTACAACAATGAAACTATATCTGCTCAATATGGATAAATCAATACCAAACGTGTGGTAATATTATTTAAGGACATAGTAGTGCTTCTCCTAAAATGTTTGTTTCTCGATTGTTTTAGTTTTAAATCTATGGCATGGAACAACAGTTCACTAAATGTCTTTTTCTGAAGTATCTTCCAAGGTGTTTTTGGAAAAAAAATTAGATATCCGCATAGGGTTTCTCCCTCTCTCTCTCCCCCCCTCTCCCTGTATATATGTTTATTAAAAATATATCTTTTCAAATGGCCTCCCAAGGCACTCCCTAAAGAAAACAGTAATTCAGTAAGCAGAAGCCATTAGGAAAACAACTGAAATCAAAGTCTTTTTTTAAACACAGACATTGAACTAGCAAGACAACCTCTGCAGGGGTGCACTGCAAATCTGAGGGGCACAGCACTGAAGGCAGACTCACCAAAGGAATTCCTTCTGAAACCTGGTGTTGACAGGATAACAGCAGTGCTGGCTCTTACAAGAGCAAGGCAGCATATCACTCAATATGCAAGCTGTGACATACATTAGCTAAAATTGAAGAAAACATTAGTCAAAGCAAGGTGATGGATTCTCAGTTGACAACAGGATCAGCAGTGAAAATGTCAATTCAAATGTGAGATCACATCTCCCATCAATAAGATCAGTCATGATGTATGTGGCTTCTGCTATTACATTTAGTGACCAACACCAAACACCAAACACCAACAATTTACACCAAAGAAAATGGAGAAACAAGCAAAGCTATATGTGACTGCATATCCACATGTGGGGATCTCTTCCTTACTAACATTTCTTTATAGATGATACCGGAATTGAGGAGCTCAGTGCAGTTTTATATTTCCTGTACATTTTAACATGGCTTAAAAAACGGGAAGAAGGGAATACTCCACAGTCGTGCATAGCTCTAACGGGAGCTTTTCCACAACTATTCAAAATAATTTATAGTATTGAAATCTCACCTTCTCTTCTGGAAGGCTCTACCTTATTCAAGCTATAACATAGGGAAAGAAAGAACTTGCACACTGCATATGCTTTGCAGCTGTCCAAAGTTAGTGATCAGAGATAATAAAAAGGTCAGGCAGACATAGCACTTTTCTGAGTCTGGATAGCATGATGTGAGAGGGACCTGCATGGCCTATTTACATGGTATAAGAAAAATAGTCACGATGAGGTGCACCTCAAGCTGATGTAGAAACCTCTTCTTAACTAGAAGAAGATGTAAGACTGGCCCTTCAAACAGCAGTTCTGGCTTCCCATGAAGCTCCTTTGAAACGTGACTGTGGGCCCATCACATTTCCCAGGCAGTCTGAAAGCAAATGCTTCTTTGTACTTGCAACCTCTTCTGATACTGCTTTCATAAGAAATCCCCTTTATGCAAAAATCAGTGTAGAATTTAAGACTGGCAAAGATATGCTTATTAGAACTTCTCACAATTTTTTTTAAAGGAGTTAAAATTATAGCGATGCAGTGCTGGATTTTTACTGAGAGAGGAGAGGAGAGAAGAGGAGTGGAGAGGAGTGGAGAGGAGAGAGGAAAAGCCCAATCTTACAACTTAAAGAAGATTCAGCAGATCTTTCAGTCCGAACTGAAAATTCTCCACTTTCATCAAAAGACAAATACATCATCAAAATTTTTTTCTATTCTAAGCCTAAAGCCATCATCTCCTTTTAGAATGTGTTTGGCTTGCTCTGCATTTTCTATATGCTGGTATGAACTAACAGCAGTTTTATTTTTGTTATCTGCTAAATCTATTAACTTAAAATATCCTCCTGTAACACTCTTCTAATGCATCTAAAATGAATATGTTGTAAGGGAACTGTAGCCAAAAACTATATATCCTCTCTTATACATTAAATTTTAATCTGGCTGTGGAAACAAGCCCTCAAAATATGAAAATCCATTCTGACCTTTTGTATATAAGGTATGTATATGATTCACACTTGATAAATGAGTTTTTAAACTGGATGGTTTTTTAGGAAGAAACTACTAATTATACTACAAGTCCCATTCTTTTCATCTTCCCGTCTTTCACAATTTTTTTAAAAACTATACTTTTTTCATGAAATCACAGTTTGTAAGAGTTTTATAAACTTTAAGTGATTCTTTCCCGATAAGTCTTACAGGTATTGATTTCTCAGTCTAATTATCTTGTATTCTTAAACTGTTCTTAGGAAAGGAAACATGCTACTGTTAGTCCTTCATTCACATCAACAAAAACCTTTTTAAATTTACACCAGTGTCATGGTTTAACCCCAGCCAGCAACTAAACACCACACAGCTGCTCGCTCACTCCCCCCCAACTCCGGTGGGATGGGGGAGAGAATTGTGAGAGTAGAAGTAAGAAAACTCATGGGCTGAGATAAGAACAGTTTAATAATTGAAATAAATTAAAATAGTAGTAGTAGTAGCAGCAGCAGCAGCAGCAGTAGTAGTACTAGTAATAATAATAATAATGATGATGATGATAATAATAATAATAATAATAACAACAACAACAGCAACAACAATAATAATAGAATATACAAAGTGAGTATGCACACTGCAATTGCTCACCACCCGCCGACTGATGCCCAACCAGTCCCCGAGCAGCAATTGCTGTCCCCTGGCCAACTCCCCACAGCTTATATACTGAGCATGATGTTATATGGTATGGAATACCCCTGCACCAGTTGGGTCAGCTGTCCTGGCTATGCTCCCTCCCAGCTTCTTGTGCACCTGGCAGGGCACGGGAAGCTGAAAAGTCCTTGACTAGGGTAAACACTACTTAGCAACAACTAAAACGTCAGCGTGTTATCAACGTTATTCTCATACTAAATCCAAAACACAACACTATACCAGCTACTAGGAAGAAAATTAACTCTATCCCAGCCAAAACCAGGACAACCAAACAAGATTTTGACTTTAAAAGATTTTCTTTATAATTACAGATAATAACCCTTTTTCTTATTTTACCAATTAAAATATAAAACAGGTACTGTGAGATATATGTCAAGTACTGATCAGAAATATAATGAATAGGGGCATCATGCAATATTTATATCAGCAATAGGTATTCTTAATTCAAAATTAATGTGAAAGATTGTTCTTATGCAACTCTAACCACAGATAATCTCAGCTGAATTTTAACAAGTTGTTATGATGAGACTTCTCCTCCAGTACTGCCAAAAGGAACTGCAGTATGGCTGAGGCTAGTGGGCACCTCTGGAGTTCATCCAGTCCAGCCCCGCTCTCAGCAGTGTCACCCAGAGCCAGTTGCTCAGGACTGTGTCCAGTCAGGTCAAGGATGGAGACTCCACAGCCTCTCTCAGCAACCTGCTCCAGTGTTTGACCATCCTCACAGCACAAAAGCTTTTTCTAATGTTTAAATGGAATTTCCTGTATTTCAGTTTTTGCCCATTGCCTCTTGTCCTGTCACTGGGCACCACTGAGAAGAGTCTGTTTCTCTTTTCTTTACTCCCCCATCAGGTATTTATG
Source organism: Calonectris borealis (assembly GCF_964195595.1). Lineage (NCBI taxonomy): Eukaryota > Metazoa > Chordata > Aves > Procellariiformes > Procellariidae > Calonectris > Calonectris borealis. The sequence continues at coordinate 21,544,106 of NC_134313.1, forward strand.
CACATGGATAAGGTTCCCCTGAGCCTTCTCATGTCTGATCTAAACAGCCCCCGCTCTCTCAGTGTCTCCTGGTATGACAGATACTTCAATGACTGAAGCCGTTAGCATCCTTTTCAGAAGGTAGCGTGGGTATAATGTGTCCTTGTTGAACACGAATCAGAATTGGATGGTTTGATATACAAAAGCTCTATGTGTCTTTTGTGTATTGTTGTTTACTTCATTAAAAATCTTAATCAAGTAGTGCCGTGGGAGAACCACATTTCATCTTTCCCTTGTTAACATGCTAACCTATTTCTCCAGCCTTGTGCTGGTTTTGGCTGGGATAGAGTTAATTTTCTTCATAGTAGCCTGATGGGGCTATGGTTTGGATTTGTGCTGGAAACAGTGTTGATGACACAGATTGAGGGGAGATCTCATCGCACTCTACAAGTACCTGAAAGGAGGTTGTAGCGAGGTGGGTGTTGGTCTCTTCTCCCAAGTAATTAACGATAGGATGAGAGGAAATGGCCTCAAGTTGCACCAAGGGAGGTTTAGATTGGACATTAGGAGAAATTTCTTTACTGAAAGAGTGGTCAGGCCTTGGAACAGGCTGCCCAGGGAAGTGGTTGAGTCACCACCCCTGGAAGTATTTAAAAGATGTGTAGATGAAGCGCTTAGGGACATGGTGTAGTGGGCATGGTGGTGTTGGGTTGACGGTTGGACTCCATGATCTTAGAGGTCTTTTCCAACCTTCATGATTCTATGATTCTATGATTCTATGTTTTCGTTACTGCTGAGCAGTGCTGACACAGAGTCAAGGCCTTTTCTGCTCCTCACCCCACCCCACCAGCGAGTAGGCTGGGGGTGCACAAGAAGTTGGGAGGAGACACAGCCGGGACAGCTGACCCCAACTGACCAAAGGGATATTCCATACCATGTCATGCTCAGCATATAAAGCTGGGGGAAGAAGAAGGAAGCGGGGGATGTTTGGAGTGATGCCGTTTGTCTTCCCAAGTAACTGTTATGCGTGATGGAGCCCTGCTTTCCTGGAGATGGCTGAACACCTGCCTGCCGATGGGAAGTAGTGAATGAATTCCTTGCTTTGCTTTGCTTGCGTGCGTGGCTTTTGCTTTACCTATTAAGCTACCTTTATCTCAGCCCACAAGTTTTCTCACTTTTACCTTTCCAATTCTCTCCCCCATCCCACCAGGGGGGAGTGAACGAGTGGCTGTGTGGTGCTTAGTTGCCAGCTGGGGTTAAACCACAACAAGCCTCACATAAAATGTTACAGAAATTCTTCCGAACTTTGAATCATCTACCATGTAGACCAAGATATTATCCTGTACAGAAATATCAATGATTATTTTTTTATTCTACAAAATGTGTCATGGTTACCACAAATGGCAGTTCATAATTCCATTGGAACTGCCAGACAGAAAACAGTGAACGTTTTTGTCTTTCACATTTCCTTTTAAACTTGATTTCCAGTCCATTGTAATAGTAATGTGAAGGCTAATGAGTTTATTGACTTTATAGATAGTTTTCACTTAACAGGAAAGTAAAATTCTTAGAAACAAATTACAGCTAAGATCTTCAGTCACCAGTGAGCACATCTCTTAATTAGACAGTAATGACTATCTCCAACAAAAATGTATTCAGAAACTGGCTCCAGAAGTATTGTCTACTCGTGTCAGATACCATTTTAACTGGAGATGAATAAACACTTCCACTGTAGGAAAAATGTGAAAAGCTAAGGCAAATTAAAAGCTCTGAGCAAGAACGACAAGGCACTGGAAAGTAAAGCAGCATAAAACCCAGTATCGCTGCACGTGGATCCTCCATGGCACTGAATTAAGAAGTGATAAGCATCTTTTCAAAGGAGCTGGCACATTCACTTAAAAGACAATAGCTAATTCCAGAAAATGGTGGAGGTAAGAACAGAGGTAAACCAAAGTATTGGTGAGACCCCACCTGGAGTACTGAGTTCAGTTCTGGGGCTCACAACATAAGAAGGACATGGACCTGTTGGAGCGAGTCCAGAGGAGGGCCACAAAGATGATCAGAGGGCTGGAGCACCTCTCCTATGAAGACAGGCTGAGAGAGTTGGGGTTGTTCAGCCTAGAGAAAAGAAGGCTCTGGGGAGAGCTGCAGCCTTCCAGTACCTGAAGGGGGCCCACAAGAAAGCTGGAGAGGGACTTTTTACAAGGGCATGTAGTGATAGGACAACAGGTGATGGCTTTAAACTGAAAGAGGGTAGATTTAGATTAGATGTGAGGAAGAAATTCTTCACTATGAGAGTGGTGAGGCACTGGAACAGGCTGCCCAGAGAAGTTGTGGATGTCCCATCCCTGGAAGTGTTCAAGGCCAGGTTGGATGGGGCTTTGAGCAACCTGGTCTAGTGGAAGGTGTCCCTGCCCATGGCAGAGGGGTTGGAACTAGATGATCTTTAAGGTCCCTTCCAATCCAAACCATTCTATGATTCTATGAAAGTCACAAAACACATTTATATACTTAGTGTGTATACATACGTGTCTGGAATGGGGAGGAGGATATCATTTTCAGGTCCATCAATTGCAATCAAATCACCTAACTTTGCATTTCTAGCTAAGCCTTTTGTTAATTATTAAATTATCAAACAGATCAAATCAGCTGGCTGATTTGAAAATGCCTACAAAAAAAAGGAATATGTTCCAAAAATTATGTTTTCTTTCCATATTTTCTCTTATTTTTGCCTTTTTTGCTAAGGTTTGATATAGAAAACCTGGTAAAATGAGGGCAATAGATTTTAGCAAAATAATGAGGAAGATTTTAAGTCAAAAAGAATTATTTTAGTATTAAATTATGTTTACTTAAATTATATTATACCCCTCCACTCTCAACCTTCAAAATGCTTTCTATAATAATAGATGTATCATTTAAGTAATTTCAAAGTGTACAGCACTAGAGAGATATCATTACAGTCGTTTTTTCTGCTGAGTTATTTTCGAGCCTCAGTATTATACTGTTCCAATTTAAAATTATTTTCATAGAATCATAGAATCATAGAATCATTAAGGTTGGAAAAGACCTCTAAGATCATGGAGTCCAACCGTCAACCCAACACCACCATGCCCACTACACCGTCCCTAAGCGCCTCATCTACACGTCTCTTAAATACTTCCAGGGATGGTGACTCAACCACTTCCCTGGGCAGCCTGTTCCAAGGCCTGACCACTCTTTCAGTAAAGAAATTTCTCCTAATGTCCAATCTAAACCTCCCTTGGCGCAACTTGAGGCCATTTCCTCTCGTCCTATCGCTTGTTACTTGGGAGAGGAGACCAACACCCATCTCGCTACAACCTCCCTTCAGGTAGTTGTAGAGCGCAATGAGGTCTCCCCTCAGCCTCCTCTTCTCCAGATTAAACAGTCCCAGTTCCCTCAGCCGCTCCTCATAAGACTTGTGCTCCAGACCCTTCACCAGCTTCGTTGCCCTTCTCTGGACACACTCCAGCACCTCCATGTCCTTCTTGTAGTGAGGGGCCCAAAACTGAACACAGTATTTGAGGTGCGGCCTCACCAGTGCCGAGTACAGGGGCACGATCACCTCCCTGCTCCTGCTGGCCACACTATTTCTGATACAGGCCAGGATGCCGTTGGCCTTCTTGGCCACCTGGGCACACTGCCGGCTCATGTTCAGCCAGCTGTCAATCAGCACCCCCAAGTCCTTTTCCTCTGGGCAGCTTTCCAGCCACTCTTTTATATCTATTCTGCAAGATTTGCCCTGAAAAGAGTATCTTCTTCTACTTTTTCATTATTGAAGATCTTTTTTTTTCCAAACTTACTATAAAATCTTGTTTTCTGTTCATAAGAGAACTGTAATACTGCTATTTTCAGCATTTTAAATACACCTCCATATTAGAGATATGACCAAAATACAATGAAATACCCTACTATGCACCATAAACCTATCTCTAATACCAACTATAGTTGGAAAATTTCATATTGAAAAGTAAATTATTTTTGTTTCTATATTTCATCAACATATATAACTATGCCATTACTGTCTCAATATTTGAAAATACTATATTACTAATTCGTAAAGAAAAAAAAAAGCACATATTTCAGTAGACAGGTTACTGCTAAAAATATTTCCTTTTTCTTTCAATTTTCTTTTTGTTTTTAAAAAGACTAAATAAAAGACAAGTACAATAACTTTTGTACTTTCAAAATGTCTGGATTGTTTTTCTTAGATATCAACAGATCTAGCTGAAGATTGAAATACTGAATTAACTAATTTTCTCTGTAGTTATTTACACATTCATCTGCACATATATGCAGTCATATGCCATAAATATATCAGTCAATACGAAAGAAATCTGAGAACAAGAAGAAAATATGGTACATGATTTTTTTGTTCTTTTGCCATAAACAGGATTTCAGAGACAAAACAGTTGTGCCAAATGCTAAAGCTGCTCAGTGTCAATGGCTTATGGAAGTTTATAATATAAAACACATTCTTCAGGGTTTCAGCTCATTTTTTTTCCCTGATGTAATATTAATACTTTCATAAATATGGCTGATAAGATGCTGAACAACATTATTTCCAACTTAAACCTACTTCTTTCTCCCACAGTATAATAATGATGTCATTTAACCCACTTGAGTCAAAGTAAATCATGTTATTAATGTAGCAGACTGTTAAATGTAAATCTAAAGAATCCTTTGAACTATTTCTTTAAAAGGTTTTCCACCCTGTAGTCATTCCATGACAGTACATACAGAGGAAGGTCTGAAAAAGTCTGAAAAATTAAAATTTAAGTTCAGATCCCAAATATGCCTTCCTCTCTAGATCCCAGATATATCCTCCTCTCCGTTCCACCCAATTGTTATAACAGTTCATCAAACTTCCACTTACCAAGGGACCATTACCATTCCCAGGGATCAATTTATTGAAGAAAACAAAATCTTCTGTTCTCCTAGTCCACCTAGAAAAGCATCTAGGGGAAAGCAAAATAAAGGGCCACCTCCCACATCAGAGGTATGTGTCATTTGTGAGGGACAGGTTGGGAGCAACTAGTATGAAGGATACAACATTGTAATGATGGTTTATTTTTGTACAGCTATTTTAGCAGGAGTCTTCATTTTTTTTCTTTAAACATTGTGCAATCAAATAACAGAATGTGGATTAGTAAACTGACCAAGAATAAATATTTAACTCTCTGTTTGGAAATTGGGGCTGGTTGTGAAACTTCTGTAGTAGGAAAAGAAGACAAACAATCAAAACACTATGTTTTACTAATATGTGCTAATATATGTTGCCCTAAGAAAGATAATATAATAGTAATCTCTATTATGTACAAAACGAATCTCTATTTGTTTTGTAGAATAAGCGCCAGCAAGAATAAGAGCATCATTAGGCTGGATGCTATAGAGAGTGCAAGATGATCCATATCTCCAGCACTTTACAAACCAAATAAAATTCTGCACTTAATGTAATTTGCAAGTTCAAAATTGTTTCAATAATTCTGTGTGATTTCATTTTTATAGTGACTAATCTGGGAATATGGAAAGTCTCAGCAAAGTTCACTTCTCCAACTGTTCATACTTTCCCTGATCAGCTGACCAGAAAAAGGAGTATTATCCAGAGTACCTGACACTTGGAGATTTAAGGTGAAAAGGTACATGGCCAGTGTAAACTTAAAGTTTTAGCAAAAGCGACAAAATCTATGTTACAGTAAAATATTTCCCTACTGATATAGTGTCAGGTAAACATTTCTTATAATTAAGGAGGACATGGCAGAAATACTTTCTCATTTTTATTTTCAAGGTAAATTTAATTAAAATAATGAGAGAAATCAGACATACACAAAAAAACATCTTCAGTGAGTGAAAGATAATTCCTAAGGAATAAGATTACAAATTCGAGGAACACATTAATGAAACCTTCACATTTTAAGGCCATGACAGTATTGGCAACCCTTCACTGTATGAAGCATTCGTATGGCACTGGTGGTATAAGTTTGCTTGTAACAGCAATGCTATCACATTAGCACCACATTGTTCTGATTTTGTGTGTAGTTTTACATAGAAACTTTGACACTGGACTAATCTGATTAGCGCACTGTGCTTTCTAGTGGTTTGGCTTTATTTTGACAGGATCTAGTGGTAACAGTGCAACTCTCCCTGGAGAAACTAATCTGTGCATATTTTTTCATTGCAAAACCTATGTGATTCTAAGGACCCACTCTAAGCATAACAATATATTGACATTGTTTATGAACTGAAGAAATACAAATGCAAGGTTTGGTGATAACGCTGATGAAACTGTGCCCTTTTATTTATATTTTTATATGTGTGTGTGTATGCTATATACACATATATAAACATATAATATATATAAACATATATTATATGTAAAAACATATATGAAACTACATTAAATGTAAATGTTGGAGCATTTACATGAGAAGCAGGAGACTTGGATTCACTCAGACTGGCTGGGATGAAGATAAGGTAGTCTTTAAATCCCACCTGCCCTATAAGTACTACATTTCAATTCCTGGTCTAAGGAGTATTTCACATTTGACAATAAATAGCAAATGCAGTAAATGTAAGGATAAGCCCTATAACCTGGTCATTAGGGTGCTTTTCTGCTGCTTGAATCCAAATTCCTCAGACTGAGGAAAACTACAATTTTTTTGTCCCATTTCCTAGGGAAGTATTGAAACGACAATTAAGAAGGAAGCCATCCTGAATCCCTCCTGGGTGCAGAAATATCTTCTTCAGCACAGCCCTCTTATTGCCATACAGGCTGGCTTTAAGGAGCTTGCTGCTTAGGTGTTATGCAAAATGTGCCATGAGGTGAGCAAGTCCTTACGGAGAGGACTGAGCTCCCAGCTTAGGCTTCTTTGGAGACCTTCAGATGCAGGCACTTCTCCCAGCTGGACTATTTAAATAGCAGAGCTGGACTATCTAAATAGCATTTGTGGGAACAGATATTTAGTTTTAAAACTAGACCAAAGGCAGCTTGAGTGTCTGACAAAAATACCCTTATGAGGGTCCTGACTTCATAGAACCGGGAGATCACATGGGCTGTTTCTGACATCTTTTTACTACTCCTGTTTATCCCCAGTTATTATATGGCAAGACTTCATACTTAAATGCAAGATTGCAATTTTCACTCTGGAGAATAGGGATCTGGAAAGTAAATACTTTGGTTTCAGTATTTATATCTATATCAGATTCAACCTAGTGCTTGTAGGGCCCTTGCACTGTGGAGCACAGCCCTGCCGTTGTGCTCTCCTGGGAAAAGCCTCTGCTTCATGCTCCATATCTACGTTTTAGGATCCGGATTAGCCCATGACCCTTAAATGTCTGTTTCTGTATATATCTACTCGAATACATTCCTGCTTCTGGTTTTATCATGCCAAAAACTGGTATTCTAACTTGAAGACAAAATGACTTAACAATCTTTTTAAAATAATGGTAATATATTATCCCTATTACTTTAACTTCTCACTCCCAAAAATTGCACTTGCTTTTGCATTTTTGTCACTTTTTTTATAAATGGTGACAGATCTCACATCTCCTTCATCCTAATTATTTCAATATATTCCATCCATGTGGCTCTCATTCAATTGTGTCATTTATTTTGCAAATGAATAGTGCATATGGTGCCATTTTACTGCATCTAAAAGCAGTCATTCTGTTCAGTATGCAACTGAATACTGCATACACGGTTATTTCCACTTAGACCATTTATTCCAGAATTATCGTTTTCCAGGTATTACAACAGACTGTGTTTATTTGCCAATGATAAACTCTTCCGTTTTTTGCAACAACATCAAGTTTTCATCAGCACTACTGATTTTTGCGCTACACTTCAGATTTTATTCCCCGATGTCACAAAAACCAAGTGGTTAATTGCCTTTCTCTTCTGGAGATAGCATGTGCTGCTAGTACCAGCAGAAGATAATTTCTCATTCATACTGTGCCACATAAAAATTGGAATTCTAATCCTTCAGATTCAAACTGATCTCATCTAGTCAGAACAGACTCACCACTCAAAATAAACTGGAGGTTCTTTTTTCCATGAACAAGGTGCAACAGGATAAAGAATCACATGCCCAAAATATCATTTACCTCAGAATAACAAATGTTACAGTGTTTTCATTCCTAAATATCAAAGAAAAGACAATGCTTGTGTCCTGTCCACTATACTACAACTTTGTCAGGAGCTGTGGAAATACAACAGCTGGTCTTTCTGTACAGTTTGAAACTTAGAACTTGAGTCCTGGCTTAATCTCATCTAACTTTAATCATTGTATGGAGGTTCTCTTCGGGAATGATAAGTGACCAAGATCCTAACTTAGACAATTCAGGTCAGTTCTGAAAAGTAAGTGGGATTAACCCATTTTTAAGAGACAGAGATCTAGAATAGCCTTTTTGGAAGAAGAGTTTAGTCAAAACCTCAAAAACTCAGCAAAAAAGACAACTGAGAAGATCTATGACTAGAGTTAACATAAAAGCATGAATAACAAGAAGGTGATGAACACTAACTAGCCCTCATATTAGGAGAATAAAGAAGAAGTGTAATCAGAAGTCAGGTTTAAGAACAAACAGAAGACACAGTTGTTCACGTCTATCTACTTCATCTATGGAGCTCATTGCCATGAGCTGTACAGGATTCCATAAGTATAAGTGGTTCAAAAAGCTATTAGGTACAATCATGAGAAAGTTCATGGAGTGTTATTAAATGTGGATGAAAGGTTGCAACCTCTGGCTCAGGTTTTCCCTAAATCATAGATTGCCACAGATGGGAGGATATGCCATGGGGTCTATCACTTTATACTCACTCAATTTTTATTCCTTTTCCTGAAACATCTGCTACTGGCAGTGTGAGAGACAAGATCTTTGGCTAGAAGAACCTTTAGTGTGATCCACCACACCTGTGCTTATAAAAGCCCAAACAGGGCTTTTCCTAAGAAAGAAGTTCCCAGACTGTATTTTATTGCACCTGTGACATCCCATGTTAAATGGTAAAACCTCATTCACTATTGCAAGATACTTAAAAATAGGGTAAGAGTAGTTCAAAGAAAGAGCCTTATCTATGACTTATTTCCCTTTTATCAATTCTGGTTAAATCATTAACATTTCTTCTAAAGTAGAAGTATTTGCAATATTATATTACATAAAGCTTGTCTTCGTGTTGTATTTGTATTGTCACTGTTGATTTATGTGCTTTTAATACATTAGCTTTAAATTTCTTGGAATGTTGATCAAGTCTTTAATGTAGTTTGAAATGTGTCCTTTTAGTGCTTTTTAATCCAATTTAAATCATTTAATGATTTAATCATTTCACCTATCATTAAATCATAACAATTACCTTAGGAGTTGTCTTGACTACATATACTTCTGTATTTTAGGTGGAAAAAATAAAACTAAATACTTTAGACATCTTAAAGGTAATTTAATTTTTTTAAAAAATTACAAATTCCAAAATTAATTACTTTGTCTCAGAATAAAACGCTGTGCGCTGAAAAAGCACTTGCTTTTATTTCTATAGGTACAGGCTTTCAGTATATTCCCATTCAAGAAAATGAAACACTTTATTTCTCCATAATGCAGCACGTACTTTTCCAGTGAAACTGACTCATGATGTTAAAAATCTCTCTTCAATACTGCTCTGCGGGGTAGCAAATGTGTGCACACATGCACACACTTAGAGGACAGTATATGCATTTTTTGTGGCTATAAATAAAACTAACAAAAAAGGTTCAACCAAGCGCAAAAGAAAATAAAGAAAATAAAAGTGATATGGACAATCAAGATGTTAATGCCTAGGATGCCCTGGAACAATAGATGGCAATTCCCACATAAAAATGGAGCAAACAAAATTAGTTATAGGTTACTTTGAGGAAAGATACACCGCTGAATTTGACAGAGAGATTTCCATACTGCATCTCAAGCCATGCTACCCTAGTAAAGGAACAGAAAAACTGTTTTACCTCTACTTAGCAGCCCACACTGGAGGATAAATTCTACTTCACTTTCCAGCTAAAATTGTTACTTTTTAAACACAAGCAATGGGAAATTTTCTTTTATTTCAATAGATCTCAGGCTCCTTTCCCATTTGGCCTAAATTGCAACAATTAGTCAATACTATCACCTTTTCTTCTTTTTTTTTTTTTTTAATTCTGCATGGCCTATTCAGAGGACTCAGAGCATGAGTACTGATTATCTATGCCTATAAAGCAATTTGGGAAAGGTAACAATTATACTTTTGCTGATCTGCCACTACAGTGAAACAAAAGACGCTTCCCCTTGCCATGTTCCTTGTACTAGCAAAAACCATGGACAATTCTCCAAGCTGCAGTAACATCAAACTTCTTATTGTATAAACATTTCTCTCACACTTTAAGTGGGTTGGAAGTAGGAGAGCAGGGAAGATTAAATGCCAGATTATTTTATGAAGCACTGAAATGTCTGGCTTAGCCAAAATCATGGATGAGAAAATAGCTCAAAAGAGAAAAGTGATACAGTCAAAGACATTACTATGCTTGCATGTGTCAGCTGTAGGAAAAAGGTAACAAACTTACGGTGTGCATTTTTATAAATTAGCTGTTCTATCTCTTATTATGCTACATAGAAATTGGTAAAAATTTACCAGCCCATTGTCTGAATACCACTTCTACTTTGCTTTTCTCATCCTTGGAGTTACCATGTGTATTAGTTTTCCGTTAAAGTTTGCTAGAAAACCGTTTAACATGCCCATCTGCAGAATGGAACAGGGCTGAAGCGCAGGTACCAGTAAGAGAGACTGGATCCAAACACCATCTTCACTGGCAAGGTTAAGCATTTTTCTCTATTTCAATGTGCATGTGAGATTTCAGCCCTCAAAAGCAACCAAATGGAGAAAATGTAGAGACCCCACACCTACTCGGACACAATGCCACCATCTCCATCACCTTCAAGTTGCCTACATTTAAGCCTACTTAGGTCTTTAATTTTAAAGCATTTAACTTTCATTTGTTTCCCATCCTGATCCAGTTAGTTTGGTAGGCAGTGCCATATTAAAACATCTGGGATTCATTGAATATGTTCTTTTTAACACAGGTTCAGTGTGATCAATTCCAGATGTTCAACAACTAAAGTTACATACAAAATGTTCATAGGTTTTGGCCAAAATCAGATTCAGCTTCCCATACCTTAAAAGCGGAAGTTCTTTAAATAGGTATGAGTTAGATTTAAGTCATCTATTTAAAAAAAAAAAAAAAACACCCACAAAAAAAAGAAAGAAAGAAAGGAAAAAATTAGAAATGAACCCCATCTTATTTAAAGTACAATTGAGTTAGACAAGTTAGATTAGTTTATGTGCCATTTTAGGCTGGATTTTCAATGTTATCAGTCACTAAATTTGCCCAAGACTTCTTATCATAAGCTCCTTCTTTCAGTCACTCAGTCACTTATATTTTGAGCCACCAGGGTAGCCGACTCAAACTGAAACCTTTCAAGGAGATTTGGGCCAATGCAGTTCAGCTTTTCCTGAGAAATAAGATTGGAGAAGAGGAGATATTAGCTTGCCCATGAGAAAAATATTCTAGAGAACAGTTGTTAGAAAGTCTCTCAAACAAAATGCAGTGAAATAGGACCTTGAGCTTAGGTGGAGGAGAGAGGAAATACAAGGGACCCCCAAGTTAGAGAAGGGCCTTTTGCCATTGCTGTGAATTTTTAGCCCAACTTTAAGATATCAGTTACTGTTGCTTGGGGAGAATTTTTAGGCTCCTCTTCATTGTATGCGTTCTTGGCACCACCCAAGCAATGTCAATGCAACATGTCCACTGATGCTGATGAACACAGAATTGTAGTGGCAATGTTCCAATTTCCAGAGATTTTAGTAGGTCTTTGATTGAGTTTCCTTTATTCCTGGAATAAAGCTGCCATTTGTATAAATGTAGGATGGTTACATGAACCTTCAGATGGCTTAGTTACAATAACTTAGGCTAGGCAATTGAATTAAGTGCCAGTTCTTGGCTGGAGTCAATAGAGCTTTGGCATCAAATCTGAGACTGCCATATATTTATAGGCACAGAGTCACATAATGTGTAACTGGTGTAGTTTCTTCTTCTCTGTTCTAAAAACAGACCATGTTCATTAAAGAAATTCTGAGCTAAAAAAACACCAAAAGAAAAAAAATAATTAGCTAACTTATGCAAAGTAGGTTTCTTTCCTTCACGAATGCAACAGTTTCAAAAGCTATTATCTAGTGAATTTACAAGGTCAGAATTAAACAAAAGTATTCCCTTAATCCAAAGGTAATTCTCATTTTCTAATAATATCAGTGTCTCATTTCTAGTCCTGTTAAACCTGTCACTGATTCAACAGCCTATATCATAATTTTCATGATTGAAAAGGCACTGACATTGAGGGGAAAAAAGGGATTCTTTCTATGGGACTTCAGGTGAATTATTTGTTTTGTTTTGTTTTGTTTTTTCAGTGACAGCTCTCTTGCCTCCTTGAATCTTTGAAATGTCAGTGACGCTACCAATTAAGACGGAGTAAAAAGGAGAATGACTTATGTGTACAAAGGTGTCTGATAAGCACAGTTTATCACTGCCAGCAGCTCTGTGTAGTGTTGTTTCTCAAACTAACTAATTTATATAGTTAATGATTGCAAGATGTAACTAATGGCCACACTTATCAATTACCTTTTCTAGCACCAGAATTCCCAACTGAATCTGCTTAAGAACTGGAGTGTCATAGGACCTGATCCCTGCTTTTTTTGCAACTATCTGACTATACTGAATGGTTTTTGGAGATCATCAAAGTATGATGTCATGTCTAGTCTTGGAGAGATGATGGCAAGATATTCTTCAAGTCATTTTCAATGACCTAGCTGTACCTTTGTTAGCCATCTCTCTATTCTCTGTGAAAGTCATTCTGAGGGTTTTGTTGGGTTTTTTTTGATAGGGCAGAAAACAGATGCGTGGGGTTTTTAGTCCTAATTTATATTAACAATTTCTTTTAATTTAATATATATGTGTCTTTCTTTAAAACGGTGTTCAAAAGGATGGAAGGCAATTAATTTAAAAAAACTCTGAAAAAATCTTACAATTCTACTATGCTGGAAACAGCTTTGGATACTGAAAGAAAAAAAAATTGGTTTCTCTTCAGAAAGGCTTATTATATGGCAAAGCATGTCATAAACAAATTGTGTGGCATTGTTTATTTATGCTATAATATTGTCTAGGAGCTTAATCATTCAGCAGAAACTCCATTTCTAATCCTTTATAAAGCACTTAATGAAACTTCCTCTGAAGATCTCTAAAGGAGACCGAGGAAGTAAACTGTGTAACTGTATTATAAAATAAGAAGTGTCTTATTCAAAAGTTCTAAGAAAATAGAACTCCACAATGTTTGTGAGCTTATTCTCTATAATTATACAAAACTTTTCCGCTAATGATTTGGTGGGGGAGAAGAAAAGCAATATATTTGCTGTTAAACAAGTCTGACTTCTACCAGCCAGTAATGCAATTATGTCTTACCTTCTCCTTAGAGATGGCTCATCTCCTCCCTGGCTTCAGCTGTCTAACACTGAACCAAAATAGAATATGTCAGCCACATTGGGAATTAACATTTTTGGGGCAGAGAATGTTCCTATGATGGGAAAAGGTGGACTGTTTTCTCAGACTTTCAGATTCCCAGTGTAGCCAAGAAGCCTAAAAACACTTCTTGTGCAGGAGAGCTATGAAACTTTTTTTTCAAGGCTCTCACTCCTAAAACTGAGCATGGAAGCTATGGGGAAAGAGGTTACTGAGCTCAGACAAGGCAAAGTTCCACATGACAGTAGGTTTTAATAAAAAGCAAGAGATTTTCTGCTCAACCAGAAACACAGAGTAAAGGTCAATTTGTAATTTATTCATTCCGGAATCAATTTTTTTTTAATGTAAAATACATGGACTTTGTGGCTTATTACAACATTGAAAACCAAGGAGAAGTGATCTCAGGTAAAAGGGGAGAATGGGACATGGAAATGATGAAAAAAGAGAAATATTAAAGATTGATAGCAAAGGGGTTGGGGATGGGGAAACACGCAAGTAATAAAAAGCATGATAAAGGGGGAAAATGCCTAAAGTAATGAAAATCTCCAGTGACACTGGTTTGACCCTCTGAGCATGTCAAACACTTTTGAAAATGTTTTAGATTATTTTAAGGTTTTGGAAAAATGAATGAGGAAAAAATGAATGAAAAGACAGAGCCAATTAACTTTGACTATGGGCACCTCTGTAGCACATTTTACCACATCAAATCTTACCACCTGAATCCTGAGGAATACTGTATAGAATGTATAAGAAAGAAAGAGAGGGAATATAATAGGAAAAGAGAAGAAATAGGGATTGTTTTGGATCTCCAAGTCCAGACTTCCCTTCTTTTAGTCTGATCACATTGATTAGCTGGACTTGAATAAGAAAGTAAAGAAGCAACAAAATAACCTGTTTAGTTCATGAAGAGTTGCATCTATGTCATTGAAGTGCTCTATTAGGCTCAGTATCCCTAAGTTGCAGCTGCCTCTCATTAGTTTAAGAAGGCTAAGAATGGAACCTACGATAAAATGAATAGGCAAAGTCTTCTACATTGAGAAAATGAAATTTTTTTCCTCTGTAGTGAGTCATTTAAATATAAAAATCTTTATCATAGGATCTGTGCAAGTAAAGAACTTAGCAAAATTTAAAAATACATTTTTCATATACAATATAACTCTTCAGTGGTTAATTGACATGGCTAGAGAATTATATGCAACAAGGCTGCAGGATGAGTTACATACAGTATGCAACTCCTTCCCTACTGATGACCTCTGGAACCTTTCTCTTAAGCATCTAATACTTTACTCACTTAGAGAGAGGATAATGAGTAACTGGTCTGCTTAAGTCTGACAATTCCTAGGTTACCTATATGCTCTAATGCAAACATCTTTTGAACTCTGCATCCTAGAATGTATCAGACCATAAAGATTCAGTAATCAGATAACATTGGCAGCCACATTTTTTCAGACTTCATACATCAAAGACACAGAACAACATTTTGATTTATTTTAATGTCTTCTGAATAGAACATTTTGAATCTCCAGTTGAAAATAAATGTTTTGTGTCACAAGTCTGGATCTAATCTGTCCTAAGCCTTTTTGCTGTCACCAAGCCACTTTTTCACAGAAGAGGGGATAGATATAAAATAAATAACACATTCCAGCATGAAAAACAATTACCAAGAGGCTGATTTTGCTTCCATTTGCACTGGTGAGAATTCATGCTTTATCTCAGTGAGCTCTTTCTAATCTAAGTACAGCCATACACAGGCAGAAGGAACTGCATCTCCTTCCTACTGCAAACGCAGTTCCCAGGGCCCAGCTTGCTCTTCTCATCTACCTGTGAGTGTAAAGCCCGAAGGCAACAGACATGGAACACATCTTAGCTAAACTTGGCTGTCTCTGAGCTAAAATTTGCTTGTAGTTAATTTGCCAATATCATTTTTTAGAATGTGGAGAAAAGTAGTACCGCATAGTTTAGACTCACCTTTTTCAGGTGGAATGAATCAACCTTTGAAGACATCTAAGATGGAAGAATCACAAATCAAGCATTTAGATGGTAAAGTTAGAATGCTGCCAAGGTCATTCTCATCATACTCTGCCAGCCAGTCAATCAGAAGTTTCCAACGTCAACAGCAAAAACCATGTCACTGCAGAGTGCAGAAAAGTGGGGAAAAATGGAGGATGAAAAGAGCCATGCCTTTCAACATAAGCTACAACTGATCTAACTTTGAAGTTGGATCTGACCTCAGTGTGAGCCTTATTTGGAGCAGCAGGTTGGCCGAGGTGGCTTTCAGAGGATTCCTCTCATTTGAGTCATTCTATGCTTCTACAATATCACTGTTTGGGTTTACAAATTGTGAGAATTACAGGACTGGACTGTAATTTCAGTTTTCCATATAAACACAACATATCTCAGACTACACTACAAAGTATATAGAAATTAATTTCAACAGTAATTTCAACAGTAATAGAAACATTACAGTAATAAATTGTTTATTGAAGCTACCAGTGAAACATATAAAAGATAGCTGTCTGAGGCTATGTGATCACCAGAACTCTGCATGCTGTAAAAAAGAAATAATTAAAATGAAGCTGAAACACATGGAAATAAACTCACCGAACATATGTCAATAAAAAGACAAAAATTTCAAAGAATTGTAAAAAATTGCATTTAAATTCACATACTTTCACTCACATGAAAACATTTTACTGTAAACAACGGATATTGCTTTCTCTTTACAAAATGTAAAAGCCTTTTCTTCTGCAAAGGAAAAGGGATCAATCAAGCAAGACCTTAATTGTTGTTGATCTCAGGTGGAAAGATCCTGATAAAATATACCTGGAAACGTGCACACAGGACTTCTGAGAAAGCAGTTCACTGATAAACACTCACCATGTTCACTACGTTAAGTAGTACACATAAAATAAGTTAATCTCGTAAAGCTTGGAAAGTCAGAATGATAGCGTGACACCGTGCAATAACTTCAGGAACAAGCAAGAAACAGACCCCATCTCTCAGGAGTTACAGTGGCTGACACAGAAAAGAGAAACATATTTCCTCTTCCTTCAACTGTCTGCAGTTAATAAGCAAGCTGTAGGATTGATGTCACACTGCTTTTGACCATCTAGAAGTCTCATGCCCAGTCACAGAGTGATAGGGTAGGGGCTTTTTACCCAATCAATGGAGAAAACCAATATCTCTACATACATAGATTAGGTGCTGGTAACTATTTCCTATCTTAGCTGCCTTATTTAACTATCTAAAGCCGGCTGGGATGGGTCTGGGAAAAGGGAGCTGTATTTGAACACAAGGAGATGGGCCTACTTGTAAGATCACAAACCCACCATTACCACAGTTGCTGCAGATCAAATTGGAACTATTCTCTCATATTTGCAGTTCAATTGTACCATTTGAATTCTGGCATCTTACATCCCATGCCTACCTTTGCTTATACTTACAGCAGGGGTACATATGCTATAGCAGGTATACCAATATGCAGACACTTAAAAAATCTAGATCCCAGTATATCCCTATTTAAGCCTAAGAGACTTATGCATGTTTTCACTATCTTTAGTGAGTCCCTTCGAAATGGCCCTTGAACACTCAAAGATTAACAATCTGAGTGTAAAAAACCATGATATCATAGTCATCCTGAGAAAACAGTCATTTTGTGAAATTATTCAAAATTTCAGTTAAAAAAATGTTAAAAGTATTTACAGTATAGTGGATGGAGTGCATAATTCCCTTGATTACATGGAATTACTGTCTCAAAACAAAAACAAAGTTGATTTTTCTATTACATTTCTTTCTAAAATCTAGAGTAATACATCATTTCAGAAAAGTGACCTTTATTTTCAAAGCTGAGATTATCATAGTTGAGACAATTACACTTCATTTATAGCTTTAATATTTCTGTGTTTTACTTTTATTCAGTCTTCTGTGAATACATTCTTACATATTTCGTTTTTCACTAAATGATTGAGATCACTCAATCATCAAGTGATTGAGATCAGGTTTAATAGCTTTATACAGAGAAATGGTTTTATCTCTGTTAATATCCTGAAGACTAACAAATTGCTAAGGAAACAAAATTGATTGCTTAGTATTTTCTCCCACAGCCTTTCCACTTTTCACAGGAATAACATGCTGATCATTTTGCTGTCTTTCTATATACATGACTGATGCACTACATAGGTTTCTTCTGATTCAGTCTGTGTTGGAAATGGGGACAACTGCCTTTTCTTCTGTCTATAATTCTAGCATCTGGTGAGGAAAATTTGGCCCTGGTGTGTTGCTTCATGCAGCTTGGAAATCTTCTACAAGGGAAGGGGTGGAGCATCTGAGGCATGAAATGGCAACCTACTACACATACTACAGATACTGCAGTGAGGGGCTCCTTGGCTCTCGTCTGGGTGCAGGCATTCTGGCAGCAGCTCTTCAAATATAAAGAGTGAAACTTTAACTTAACAGGAGCTGCAGTACAGTCAGCAGGGTTATCTGAAACTGCATCAGACCAAGGCAGTAAACAGAACCAGGCTTCTGAACCTCGTACTGAAGCTAAGTCAGTAGAAGGGGTTAGGAAGACAAATAAATCACGATTGCTTTAGGTGGGCCATGATTTCTGGAAAGGGAGGTTGAACAAGTCTCCTTTCGATGCGTGCAGCATACACTGTGCTCTGAGGTGACTGGCAGTGTTCCTGGTGAAAGGACAAAGTAAATTATGATGCAGCCCAATGAATTCATTATCTGCTTTTCATGCCACAGCCATATCCCGTAACCTGCCAGGACGTTGGCTTCGAGCAATGCTTGATTTCCCATGCTCTAGGCTGAGCTGAGATCACATGGCTTTAGTTCTTGGACTGTTTCAGCACTGATTTTGGTTTTGTTGTTATTCTGCCAATAAGAGTAAATAATGAGAAAAAAAGATGCCAACTAGCTGAAAGACAACTTCAGCTGTTCTATGAGAAGTCAGGGAGCAGAGAATATATCACATAATTAGTTTTGTTGAGACACAAACTCATTCAATTTGCCACTGCAATGAGTACTCATTCCTTAGAATGGATCAAAATCCACCACCTTTGGTCACAGGAAACCTATTTTTGTGGCACTGTTGCCAAATAATCTGGAAAACTCAGTGTACTTACTGATAAGTGTTTTTTGATATGGTCACAGCTTCTATGACGCTTTGGGCAATGGATGCTTTCATAATGACACTGTGTATTCTCACTGCTAACACTGGACAGTATACCTTTCCTTCACATCTACACGTCTACACATCTGTCCTGTACTAAAGAATGCTGTTCCCGCAGTGAGAAAGATATAAAATAATTAATCAGTAGTCCTGAAAGACAAAGCAATGATGATGTGGGATTCAGGTAGAAAAAAAAGAATAGTCTTCAATATTTGTTTTCAAAGCAGATGATATTCTTGGATCTTGGCTTGACTGTTAGATTGCATCCTTTTATATTGGTTTTTTTTATATTCAGTGTGAAATTAATGACTAAGTCTGACATTCTAATGAATTTTATCTCTATAAATTCAGTGTTAAGAATCCATTTTAGCATCATTTATCCAGTAAACGAACGTTTTCCATAACTTCCTCTTATCAGATGGCCTGTGGTCTAAGGGAGAGGATCTGGGTGGAGGAAAGGCACATCTGTGAAAGAGCGAAGGGCATCTCCTGTGGGATCAGCTGCACCTCTGGCAGAGACCGGGAAGAGCTGACAAGGATGGGAAAGCTAAGCAGCCCCAAATCATAAGCTTGGGACTTTTTTGCTGGAAAGAAGCAGGTTTTAAAGCTGAGCTGAATACAGTTATCGTGTTCAGGAAAGGCAACTCAATTGTATTCAGTATGTCTGAGTGAAGCAACAAGCAAAGTAGCTGGAGTGGGTTTTTTATGATTTTTGATATTTTTTTTTTTAAGGGAAAAATTTAATCCGAGAATATTTCCCATTTATGATAAAGTGTCTGCCTGGTTACTATGTCTCACTGATCTCAGTTTAAAAGAAAGGAAACAGTGCTGTGAAAGATAGTCCAGCAGCTGCACAGTCACAGCCCATCCACTGGCTGGGAGCTGGATGGCACTGCTAAGGAACAGGTCATGCTGCCGTTAGGACCAAAAGGCCATACTGCCAAATCAGGATCCTGCTTATGAGCAAAATTTGGCTTTGATCTCACCAATGCCTGGAGGCAAAGAAGGAGATACGGGACTTTTTGGCTGTAGATTTTGTCATTACATAAGGAGATGGTCAGGCACTTATTCAAGCTTGCTTAGACACCAAGAACTTGAATCTAGAGTAGAAACATCCTAT
Source organism: Calonectris borealis (assembly GCF_964195595.1). Taxonomy (NCBI): domain Eukaryota; kingdom Metazoa; phylum Chordata; class Aves; order Procellariiformes; family Procellariidae; genus Calonectris; species Calonectris borealis. Next base: position 21,563,961 of record NC_134313.1, read on the forward strand.
TGTATTACACCAAACTTCACTAAGCAGACCTCTAAGTAACACTTCCAAGGAAGCCCAGGAAAAACTTAATTAACTAGCTCTGGCTAGATTCTGAATTCTGAGGTTCTAACAAAGGAGAAGTATCTATTTCAGTGAACATTGTTCTCATTTTTTCAGGCTCCAGCCCTACAGAAGTTGGCACACTTGTTTAACTTCAGTTATTGAGTTAAACAGGACTGTTCAGCTAATTATAATACACCACAATTAAAAATATCTGTAAAGGATCAGGTCCTGTGACAGTAAATTCCAAATTTATTCAGGAACTCTGCATTTCAGAGAAGAGTCACAAGTCAGTCACAGTATCTCTGGCCCAGTAAACATTTAGTTAATTATACCAAGAAGAACAATTTTGCGAGGAAAGACTGACAGCATCCTAATCCAGAACAGCCTGTAATCTGATGAATAAACCACGCAACTGGAAAACAGGATACACTTATGATTTTTCATGGTCACAACACAAGGCAGCATCTGACCCCCCCCCAACAATTTTCCACCTAACTGTTTTTTGAAGATCGCTTCCTTAGGGACCTCTTCATCTCCTTCACCCCATCCTTTTGGGCTGAGCTCCTTCAGGTACCCTGGATTCTGCACTGCTCTATGCCTAGCAGGAATTGAGTGACTTAGGAACTAGAAGTTCCTGTACCTGAATTTCAGTGAGAAACCAATGGAATTTGGTGTCTAAGTGCCCAAATCACTATTAAAAATTAGTGTTAATTGATTCGCTTCAAACCATTTGAAATATTTACATTTATTTCAAGAATTATACATCAGGACTTTATTGTTAACACATTTATTTTCTTATTTTGCAGATCCTGGCCAAAGAAAAACAGCTTTAAGAGTCAAGAACATGTCAAGCAGCAGTTTTGTTGACCATGCCTTCAAAAGTAGTGAGAGCATTAAACATAATATTTTACTGGGAAAGGCTGGAAATGTAAAGTATTTTTGGCCTGATACAGTAAATCATTTTCCTTTTTGGTATGGCAAATAGAGGGACCGCTATCAAAATAGATCATCCCTCAGGCTAATATATTCTGCTTTTTTAAAAAACATGTCCTTCTTCCTCAGGATGCATTTAAGTGTATATGAAAGGCAAACACAGATGAATCAGATTAATAGTATTGGAGCGTGTCAACTTGAGATCATGTAAGGATCAGCGCTTGCCAATAGCCGGCCACAGTCAGAGTGAGAACATGAGGCTCACATTACCCCCATCCTCCCCAGAGCAGATACAAATCTCAGATGTGTCAAGTGTATGTTCAGTACTGGTTAATCAAAGGAAGAGCAGTTGCACCGTCAGTCTCATGACTGACATCAGTACTGCACTAGCCAGGAAAAAATCTTTCTCTACTCAGAATAGCGCTTCATGCACTTCATTTTAAAATCATTTCTGGGACTGTCCTCTGCGTTAAATATTTCCATGGCTTCCTGAAAGCCTCATTTTTGATCCCCCAGCTGAGACTGATTTCAGTCAAGTTTTTCTTTCAAGGTTATGCCAATGTCTACTGATTAAAGAGTTGCATAGGAACATCTGTTTTCAAATCTCTCACCCATTTGTCTGTAACATTTTTTCTGATATTTAATATATTTGAACAACAAAACAAATATCAGAACATAAATTCAGGTAATAACACATCTGAATATCAATCTTATTTAGCCATCCACGCTGTGTGACACACATGCTTAAGTATATTGATAGATATACAGATAGCAGGGAGGAGAAAATTCAGGATAACCTGGATAAACCACCAGTGAAATTTTTAATGTTCCTCCTGATAGGTTTCAGCTATGAACTGGCAAGAAGACAGGCTCTTGAGTACGCAGATATTTGTAGAGGTATGCAAGTATGTCAATCACACTTTAAACTGATTTACACTTTCTCCACTTTTTTTTAACTTTACCTTTTATAATTAAAACCAAATATGTGTTCTTATTTTTGTTATTTCATGAATATTTTGTAAATAAAAAAATCTTAATGTATGTGGTATTTTATTCTTTGTGCACTAAAATATATTTAAAAAAAAAAACAAATTGGGTTTTCAAGATATTTCAGTAATCATTTCAATACTCACAGCTCTGTTCCAAGACATACAAAACACAAGCTTTATATGCAAACATTTCATTTAAGCATAAAAAGCCATCTCTTATCATTAAAAAAACTAAACTAGAAAAGAAAACAAGAAAGTTAAAGATTTAATATTCTGTAACTATTTTGGTTTTGTAATGTGTGAAACAGACTCATTAAATAAAGCACACAAATTAAAGCTATAGATAAATATTAGTTGCTAAACTCAATTGTAAGTGAACTGAAAATGCAACTCTAATTTATTGTTTTCCAAGGAAACAATAATCACTTATTTATGAATTTCTGTTCCAAATTACTCCTTTGAATACTAACAAGTGATTTTGATCTCTCCTAGCAGTTCAGAAAATCAAGGATTTCTTTATGTAATATCTGTCTTCAAATCTTACCAAGACCTAAAAACAATGCTGATGTTAAAGAGCTGGGTTTGATAGCTAGGTTTTATGTCTAACTTACTAATGAAACAATTGCCACCGTGTCAGTCACAAGGCAAGATTGCCAACATTGCTGTCCTTGAGGGGGAGTGTTTCAGGAAGAAAACGTGCATTCAATTATGGCTCTAAAAACAAATCCCACCTACTTTATATTGCAGCTCTGAAACCAAAGTTACTGAATATGTTCTGGTATGACAGGGAAGAAATAGGGACACCAACAACCCAATTACCCAATTTTTCTGGAAGTTTTCCAGAACAAGCTCCCGTGCTGATTGGGACCCAGAGCTTCTGCAGATATGCCTTAAATCCTTCCCACTAGATCACCCAAGTACATTCCCACAGGGTGAAAGACGCGTGATTCCCTTCTTCCATATAGCTAGAAACCCAGCAGAGAGGGAACAGAGAAATCAAGACCCAACAGTAAATATTAGTTCCCCTGATGATTGATCTGGTTGATTACAGAGCAGAAAGATGCCTTTGTGATTTGCATCACCTGCCTATCTACTAGAGGTTTATATCTGTTGGAAGGTACCCAGTTTGGGAGTGCATGGGCTTAATGCTAGGGAAGCAGAGCAGAGCAGTACCTCAATTTTCATGGAGTAGTGTCATTTTCATCAGCACGGAAAGCTTGAGACTCCTGTACAGAGACTAGCACTCTGAACCATCATGAGTAAGAGGGCAGTGGAAAACATCTTGGTGAAAGCTTAGAAGTCCCAACTTGTAGCTTTTAAACTTTAAAACTGCAGGCTGGTGATTTACAGTGAACATAATGGTAATATAAAAATGTTTTCAAGGACATTCTTGGTTTGAAGAAAACAAACCTTCAGTCAGCGAAGCTCTTCCTTTATCGACCCGAGTGTAACACTACAGTTGATAACAATCTTTACTAAACAAGGCTACAAGTTCAGTAATAAAACAGTCTTCAGTATGATCCCCATCAGTACAGATGAAAGACCAGAAGCTCAGATTATATTATATTCTATTTGTAGACTTTAAGCCTAAAACAACAAACAATTAAAAAGTCATTTTAAAGGCAAATACCTCTACAGAAAAAGCTATAGTTACTTCCTAGATGTATTTGACAAAAGCCATTTAATCTACTATGTGTTGCAAGATTAGATTTATTAAGTATTTATAGCGAAGAAACACCTATATTCTTATGAAAAGTACAGTATTTCTGTAATAATTGTTAGAATGACACATAATTGCTGTTGCTAAATGATCCCTACTAGTTCTTTACATTAGTACTAAGGTAAATGATATTTTCAACAGCAGTGTAAATGACAATCCAAAAGAGGTATGCAAAAATTGTCCTCCAGGAGTATCAATTTACTTTTGGATCATACCCAAAGCTCTCAAAATTCTTTGAAATTCTTTCTATTGATTTCAATAGGGTCAGGCCCTAATACGTTAAATCATTCTACTTATTGTTGAACCCAATATTGCTCAAGGGTCAACAATTTCATAGTTGGAGTATTTTTCTTGAAGACATGTTTCCATATTATTTCCACATTTTTCTACTCCTAGTTTTCTTTATAAGTGCCATTTTTGTCTAGCATTTTCATTGTTTTGTTACAGTTTCAGAAAACTGATGTAGACATTTTTTAATTAAGAAAGGCTCTTCTTGGCAGAGTACCGTGCCTTCATTCCTGGCTAGTACATCACAGGTTCAGCCTCTGCCCAAATTAGCAGCAGTAGTAACATAACTAAGAAAAACAAAACCATGTTCAGATAACTTGAAACACAATCAAACCTATCTGTTAATTAAAATGAGTCAATTGTTAAAACAAGATTTTATATTGAAATTTTAGAATGTCCTGACACATATGCATCTAATTTTTCAAACTTAACATGGTATTAACTTTCATTTAGCTGTTTTCTCTTCTTGTAAGCTCATTACAAGTTACATTGTCGTTGTTGGGTTTTATTTTTCAATTACACTTATCTGGATATGAGTGCAAAAAATCCTTTATGTGAAAAAAAAATGAAAACCCCACTTTTCTTAAGGAAAGATATACTTGGGAGACCAATGAACAGCTATTTGTCCACATAGGCAGTAATATTCTATTTATGTTAGCAAATACATGTGCATGTGTAAATGCAAATATGGTCAATTAAATACTGGCAAGTCCCAGGTCGTATTTCAGCATGGAGCTGGGGCTGTGCAGCACTGACAGTGAGAAGATATGGTGAAGTTCTCTCAGTGGCTGCTTGTGGTATTCTGGTCTTCTGGAGGAAAATCAAAGAGATTGTATCTCAACAATAAAATCTTCCGTCATTTAAGTCCAGATTGGTGTATACGTTGCAAACAGGGAGAAAGAATCATAGAATCATAGAATCATAGAATCATGAAGGTTGGAAAAGACCTCTAAGATCATGGAGTCCAACCGTCAACCCAACACCACCATGCCCACCACACCATGTCCCTAAGTGTCTTAAACTAGATTCGAAGGGGGAAGAGGATAAAACCAGGCTCTCTAGAGAAGAGCCTAGGGACCGCACGCCAATGTCGGGGGAGAAATCGGCAGCCCAGCTCAAGTGCATCTATACCAATGCACGCAGCATGGGCGGCAAACAGGAGGAGCTGGAAGCCATTGCGCAGCGGGGTAGCTATGACTTAGTCGCCATCACGGAAACGTGGTGGGATGAGTCTCACGATTGGAGTGCTGCAATGGATGGCTATAAGCTCTTCAGAAGGGACAGGCGAGGAAGGAGAGGCGGTGGAGTAGCCCTGTATGTTAGGGAGTGCTTCGACTGTCTAGAGCTCGATGGTAGTGATGACGAGGTCGAGTGCTTGTGGGTAAGGATGAAGGGGAAGGCCAACAAGGCAGATATCCTGCTGGGAGTCTGTTATAGACCACCTAGCCAGGATGAGGAGGCAGACGAAATATTCTACCAGAGGCTGGCAGAAGTCTCCCAGTCGCTAGCCCTTGTTCTCGTGGGGGACTTCAACTTTCCGGACGTCTGCTGGAAATACCACACGGCAGAGAGGAAACAGTCGAGGAGGTTCGCGGAGTGTGTGGAGGATAACTTCCTGACGCAGCTGGTAAGCGAGCCCACCAGGGGAGGTGCCTCGCTTGACCTGCTGTTCACGAACAGAGAAGGACTGGTGGGAGATGTGGTGGTCGGAGGCTGTCTTGGGCTTAGTGACCATGAAATGATAGAATACTCAATACTTGGTGAAGTAAAGAGGGGGGCCAGCAAAACCACTACCATGGACTTCCGGAGGGCGGACTTTGGCCTGCTCAGGACACTGGTCGAGAGGGTCCCTTGGGAGACAGTCCTGAAGGGCAAAGGGGTCCAGGAAGGCTGGACGTTCTTCAAAAAGGAAGTCTTAAAGGCGCAGGAGTGGGCTGTCCCCATGTGCCGCAAGAAGAACGGGCGGGGAAGACAACCGGCCTGGCTGAACGAGGAGCTCTGGCTGGGACTCAGGAAAAAAGGAGAGTTTATCACTTGTGGAAGAAGGGGCAGGCAACTCAGGAAGAGTACAGGGATCGCGTTAGGTCGTACAGAGAGGAAATTAGAAAGGCAAAAGCCCAGCTAGAACTCAACCTGGCTACTGTCATGAGAGACAACAAAAAATGCTTTTATAAGTATGTTAATGACAAAAGGAGAGCCAAGGAGAATCTCCATCCTCTATTGGATGCGGGGGGGAACGTTGTCACCAAGGATGAGGAAAAGGCTGAGGTACTCAACGCCTTCTTTGCCTCAGTCTTTAGTAGTCAGAGTGGTTATCCTCAGGGTACTCAGCCCCCTGAGCTGGAAGACAAGGACGACGAGCAGGATAAACCCCCCATAATTCAAGAGGAAGAAGTTAATGACCTGCTACGCCAGCTGGACGTTCACAAGTCTATGGGGCCGGATGGGATCCACCTGAGGGTACTGAGGGAGCTGGCGGAGGAGCTAGCCAAGCCACTCTCCATCATTTACCAGCAGTCCTGGTTAACTGGGGAGGTCCCGGACGACTGGAGGCTCGCCAGTGTGACGGCCATCTACAAGAAGGGCCGGAAGGAGGATCCAGGGAACTACAGGCCGGTCAGCCTGACCTCGGTGCTGGGGAAGATCATGGAGCGGTTGGTTTTGAGGGTGCTCACGAGCCATGTGCGGGACAACCAGGGGATCAGGCCCAGCCAGCACGGGTTCATGGAAGGCAGGTCCTGCTTGACCAACCTGATCTCCTTCTATGACCAGGTGACCTGCCTCGTGGATGAGGGAAAGGCTGTGGATGTGGTCTACCTGGACTTCAGTAAAGCCTTTGACACTGTCTCCCACAGCATTCTCCTAGTGAAGCTGGTGGCTCACGGCCTAGACAGGTGCACTCTTTGCTGGGTAAAAAACTGGCTGGACAGCCGAGCCCAGAGAGTTGTGGTCAACGGAGTTAAATCCAGTTGGCGACCGGTCACGAGCGGTGTTCCGCAGGGCTCAGTACTGGGGTCGGTCCTGTTCAATATCTTTATCAACGATCTGGACAAGGGGATCGAGTGCTCCCTCAGTAAGTTTGCAGATAACACCAAGTTGGGTGGGAGTGTTGATCTGCTGGAGGGTAGGAAGGCTCTGCAGAGGGACCTGGACAGGCTGGATCGATGGGCTGAGGCCAATTGTATGAGGTTCAACAAGGCCAAGTGCTGGGTCCTGCACTTGGGCCACAACAACCCCAGGCAACGCTACAGGCTTGGGGAAGAGTGGTTGGAAAGCTGCCCAGAGGAAAAGGACCTGGGGGTGCTGATTGACAGCCGGCTGAACATGAGCCGGCAGTGTGCTCAGGTGGCCAAGAAGGCCAACAGCATCCTGGCCTGTATTAGGAATAGTGTGGCCAGCAGGAGTAGGGAGGTGATCGTGCCCCTGTACTCGGCACTGGTGAGGCTGCACCTCGAATATTGTGTTCAGTTTTGGGCCCCACACTACAAGAAGGACATGGAGGTGCTGGAGCGTGTCCAGAGGAGGGCAACGAAGCTGGTGAAGGGCCTGGAGCACAAGCCTTATGAGAAGCGGCTGAGGGAACTGGGGTTGTTTAGTCAGGAGAAGAGGAGGCTGAGGGGAGACCTCATTGCGCTCTACAACTGCCTGAAAGGAGGTTGTAGTGAGGTGGGTGTTGGTCTCTTCTCCCAAGTAACTAGCGATAGGACGAGAGGAAATGGCCTCAAGTTGCGCCAAGGGAGGTTTAGATTGGACATTAGGAGAAATTTCTTTACTGAAAGAGTGGTCAGGCCTTGGAACAGGCTGCCCAGGGAAGTGGTGGAGTCACCATCCCTGGAAGTATTTAAAAGACATGTAGATGAGGCCCTTAGGGACATGGTTTAGTGGACATGGTGTGTTGGGTTGATGGTTGGACACGATGATCTTAGAGGTCTTTTCCAACCTGTATGATTCTATGATTCTATGATTCTATGATCTACACGTCTTTTAAATACTTCCAGGTATGGTGACTCAACCATCCAAAGGGTACCAAAGGGTAGCGTACACAGACTATGATTGTTTTGTCTTTAAGGTGGTATCTCTAACAGAGGAATAAAGCATAGCTGGTCCAGTGCTTTACAAATTTCCAGAACTATTGCCATATTATAACTAGCGAAAAAGGGATTTTTCTCTCTCTTTAGGGTTGAAAATTCTGCTATTAAATCATAAATGCACATACCCATGAACCGAAATTTGCTTCACTATGTTTAACATAAAGAACACTCATCAACATTTAAGTCTTGCCACTCTATTTTTCTTGTAAGATTCCCAGCGTGCAAAAAAAACCCCTTATGATCTATGTATGTGAAACTACATTAACTTGTTTAGATTAACAAAAATAAGGAAGCCAAATCTTAGGCTTGATCACTAGACAAAGTCATTCAATAACGAACGTGTTTTGTGTGTAACAGTCCAAAACACTAGCCAGATCTCCATCCAGAAAGCCTTTCTAAGAATTAGGTTCCTCTAGTAAAAGAGATAAGGACGAGAAAAGTTCAGCAATGTTTTTTGAAATACGATTGGTGGTAGCATTAGGTCGCTGATGCAACAAACCTTTTATAATCATGCTCAACTTTAAATACATGAAAAAACTGTCTTCATTGTTGCTGCTCATGTGAATTCTGGCCATGTAGTCAACATGTTGCTGGTGCAGCGTTGATACCTTACAACTAAGGTTCTCTGTCTGAAACTCCAAGTATGTATAGCAGTGATTCAAGAAGAGCAACACATGCCCAAAACCAAAAGCAATATAATAGAATGTTTCTACTGTAGGTACAAGCTCTGAGTCTAAGCTTAATTATATGTCTAACTACCTACTTATGCAATAAAAAAAATCTTAATCCAAGAACATGGAAATAAATTTTTTAAAAAATTAACACAAGGAGAAGAATGAATGTTTAATAATACATCTGAGTTTCTCAAATTCATTTGGAAGGGAAAGAGCTGAGAAAGGGTTTATTTCTACAGCTTTGCAGTGGTTTATAAGTAGTGTACCTGAATGTAAATATTTAGAGTCATAGCTGTCAATAGAGCACTGCATAAATGCTTTAACCCTTTTGGTTTTGATATTTTTATGTTTTCCATTCTATCCTGTAAAAATATGGTTCTGCCACTAAGTAGAATTATAGAATAGAATTATAGAATTATAGGACAACCCAAATTGGAAGGGACCTCAGAAGATCATCTGGTCCAACCTTTTGTGGGTAAGGGAGCCTAGATGAGATTGTCTAGCACCTTGTCCAATTGCATCTTGAAAACCTCCAGCGATGGGAACTCCACCACATCCCTGGGTAGGTTGTTCGGTGATTGATTGTTCTCACTGTAAAAGAATTCTTTCTTATATCAAGATGAAACCTGTCCTGGTGCAACTTGTACCTCTTGTCCCTTGTCTTCTCCATGTGACTCCTTGTGAAGAGAGAGCGTCCATCTGCTTTGTAGCTGCCCTTGAAGTACTGGAATACTGTGATGAGGTCCCCTCCAGCCTTCTCCAGGGAGGATAGACCTAACTCCTTCAGTCTTTCCTCACAGGGGAGGTTCTCCACTCTTTTGATCATCTTCAAAGCCCCTCTCTCTTTTCTGCCTCCCCTCCCATCCGCTGCTTGGTGGCCAGGGCCAAGTACTACAAAGAAAACCCATAAATTATATGAATAAGAGGTAGACTTATATTTGTAATACTAATAAACAAATGCTAAGGAACAGCATTCAAACACTTACTCAAGCGTTTCTTTACAATGCAAACTCCCTGCCCAAAGGCCATGCACACATTAGCAGCCGTATCACAGGTAGACCTGCTTACTAACCCAGACCATGATCTCTTCTAAACATGCATAAAAGCCACTCACATTCTATGTTTCAGTATGGAATGACATGAAATAATCTTTGCCTACATCTCCCTGAGATACTGGATCTGTTGTACTTAACTTTTCTTGTTCTCATCCAGTGAACCATGGTTGCCAAAACAGGTTATGACTCTTGTTATTTTAGAACATGAAATAAGTATATATGAAAAAATAATGTCACCAGTTCAGACAGTAGACCATGTAGGCATCTAATCAGAGTTATGCTAACTAGTAAAAGTTTTTTATATATTATTCTTTCCTTCAATAGATAATGAATTGTGATAATACTAAATATGGCATATTGGTAAACAAATAATTACATTTTACCCAGAACTATTAATAGAGTGTGTGCCTGGAAAAATCCATTTTATTATTATACAAATGTCATAATATGTATTTTTTCTTTGTATGGTGGTAAATGAAAGGTAAAAGAGAAATTTTTAATCTAGTCTATAATAGCAATGTGCTTGCATTTGAGTCACTGACTGTTTTTTCTCTTACAGAGACAAGAGCTCAGTCATAGCCAGCTGGCCAATCTTACAATTCCACTGTAAGTAATAATTTATATATAAATGTTGTGCAAATTTTAGGGGGGCATGAGGGAGGATTTTCTTCCAAGACAGAAAAATAATTAAGGCATTTTTATTTCAATTAAGCAATAAGTAACACAGTTGCCATGACACAATTTATGTTTGAAATACCTGTAAAATAATCATATTAATTAAAATGTAATAGCCTCATATAGGATCCAATTTACTAAAAAATTTATAGTAGTGCATTATTGCAGTCTGGTGTCCACCTGTCCTGGGCAGTTATGTACCAGGAACCTTGCTGTGAGTTCTCTAAAACGTAATAAAATATTATTAGCACGGGGAATTCTGGACAGACGTCAAACTGGTCCCAGCCTCTGCTGCTAAAGTGTTTCCTGTAGTAGAGCACACAAGGACTGGTGCTGAAGTTGCTTCTGACACAGCTACCCAAACATCCAAATATCTACCAAGGTTCCTGGTGCCCAGGGGTGCAAATGAGCTGAAACTTCATATTGACAAGCAAGATACCCACGTTTGAATTTTATGGACATAAAATGCCTTTTTCTAGGTTTTTGAAACCATCTTGCAAAATGGGAGGCTACAGTGTCCATCATGTTTCATGATGGATGTCTCAGAGTTCTGCTATCTGAAATTGCTCTTTTAGGATAAAACAATGACTTAAAGTTAGGTAAAAGAGCATGAAAATGGCTCTATAGGTTATTGCATTCCCTTGGGCATAAGCCATTCTGTTCCATTGAATTTAGCTGAGTATCTCACTTTCAGAGGACCAGTTGATTAATGAAATTACTGGTAGGATCAGTAAAGTGTTTTCTCCTTGCTCCACCTATAATGACTCATTTTGACAAAAGTGACAGATATGGTGCCAGAGCCACCTCACCTGTCTTCTGGAAAATTTAAGGGAGTTCTTCAGGGCAGTTCAGAGGGGAAAATAAACCTGAATTTAGTCTAATCATTATTTCTAAGGGGCACAAATTCTTTATAAAGCTAGCTGATTTTTTCTGTCCAGGCATAACTTGTGGTAGGCTGTCCTTAAATCTACTGACACACACACTCTGTAACTTTATACAGCTCCCAGCTCAGCTGGGAACTCATTTTACACCAGAAAAACTTTTTTTTGTAATGTTCTTTGAAAATGCCATTAAAACCAGGAAAATCTCATGATCTTTCCTGTCTTCTGTACATCTGTCGCCCATTCAGTATGACGCTTGGAACAGCACGATCTTCTTGACAAAGAATTGCGAATGTGTATTTTTACTTCAGTTGACACTTGAATCGTCAGTTTGGATATCAGAATGTCACAGTTGTTTTCCATCTGAGGTACTGTCTTTTCCTAAAATGTTGACCCAGGCAATTCCGTAAGCAATTATAACCTGCTTAGTATGATGAATTATCCCATGTCCAGAATTTAGCACCGTGTATATTTGTATGTTCTTCATTGGTTCTTTCCCTTACCCAGCAGAAGCCTCAGAGCCCTATCTGTTGAGGACTCTGTCATGAAGAAGGGACTTTTTTTTTTAACCATTAACAGTTTGTGGGTGTCATGATAACTGGATGCTGTGCTCTAATATAACAAATATCTTGTGAAAATTCCCAAGAAAAAACTAATTCAGAGTGACTGACTTGAAAAACGATTTTTAATACTTTTGGATCCCTGAACTTTAATTTTGAGAATTCCCAGATGTTTACATACGGTACTGCAGGAACAGTGCTGATCCTGTATGGGGACTGGGACAGGGTTATGTGAGATACTTCACAATCTGCTAGAACCCTGATGAGGTTTAAAAAAAAAAAAAAGAAATAAAAAAAAAAAGCCAAGGCAGACAAAAAATAGAAAAGGAACCAATAAAGAGATGACATGAGCTTTTCAGAACAAGATAGCAAAACACTGACAGTATCAGAACAAGAACTAAAATATCTTTCGCCTGTCCCAACAAATGCCTGTCCAGGTTATAATCCCATCTGAATAACTGCCAAGCATGCCATGTCTTGTATTTAGCCTGTCCAACTGAAATGCCCACATTAGAAGCCTAAATATTCTCACCTCTCTTTAAAAACTCCAAGGAATAAATCCCTAAAAAATACTGGGGTTTCAAAGTACCCCCTGGTAACAGAAATAGGCAGAAGTTTTTTGTACCAACTGGTACCTCCCTGTTGGTTCCACACGGGATTTATAGGTCACTTTTCTTAAAACGTTCAGCTCTCTCCAAAGAGATTGAAATAGAATTATTCTATGCAGATTAAAATAAGCAAATGTCTCAAGGCATTTATATAGAGAAGACAAAAGGGTGACCAAATTGGGAAGGTCATGAAACAAGACATGAAAGCTATAAATCTATTTTAAATGAAAATTTATTGAAATATTTATAACTAAGACCAGAGTTGAAGAAACCTATACAAATATTATCATTTTGTGCTGCAGTGGACACCCGTAGGTGCTCTTCTGAGAAACCAGGAAGAGCATGGCAGTCTAAGATTTACATTGTTTCAGTCTATATAAATTACACTATTGAAACAAGCTTTTTAATTTACTCTCCTTTCCATTCTACTTCTGTTGCTGGGTACACTGACTGTTTTTCTAGTGAAACTTAGTCACATAGTACAAATATTAGTAAGCAGAACGTGAAATATAATGAAAATATGATTTAGTTATGCTTGGCTCCAGTAGGCTAAAGAATATCAAACACTATCAACAGAGATTTTCCTTTTATGGTGGAATGTGATACAGTTGTAAAAGAAGGCATGGCAGGAGGAGTTTGAAGTTATGCTAAATTGGCTACAGCAGTTTAATTAGGGATTTGGACATAAAATGGTTTTTATTAAGTCCATGCCTATTTTTAACAACTCCTTTAGCCTTTAATTTGTGTAATACACAGATGTTTTACAAGCATGTGTTATTTACTAAAGCATGTTTACTGTTGAAACACAGTAGATTTACTGCCAAATAATGCTCCCTAGCTGTTTTAAATGCCAATAAGCAACAGATATGTTTTTACTGAAATTTATCACCATTGTTTGGGCTGCCGAAAATTTCATAAGGTGACTAGAGGTCTCCAAGAGGCCTCAGCTCATAGGAGTGAGAGTCCAGATGTTTGTTCTTTCATCCAGCTTAGCTCAAGTTGGATGCAGGAGCTCACATCAAGAATGCTTTTGAGCCTGAGCCTCCTACTTTGGAAGCTGGAGCTTCCTTGGATTAGGCAGCATTGTTAAGCCATCATCACACTCAGCTGTCCTAACTGATCCTGTGCTGAAAATCATCATGGAGATTGCAGATATGTCTGAAAACTCAGTCTGCCCCCTCCTCAGCCATCACAGCTCACAGTTACATCAAACCACAGAAGGCAGCTTCAGAAAAGGTGCTAGCAGAGTAGCAGAGTATCTTCTCTTCTGCTGCCCATGCTACGGTGACAGTAATTTGCAGTAGAAGATCAGGGCATATAGCAGTAGCCTGCCACCACCTTTACTGCAATGGCTAGATTCATCTACTTAAACCCTTGTTAAGAGCATGTGTGAAATGCATTCATTTCACTTTGGTAGTGTGGTTTTATTGTAAAATTACTAGGCAAAAATTAATAACGTTTTTTCCTTCTTCTTTCGATGATCATTGTACTCAGACACACAGCTGCAAGCTCAGGAAGTTCTTGAGCCACAAAATATTGGAGGCTGGAAGAATATTTTGGAATTACTAAATCACTGACTGAGTATATCACTATATGTTTCCTCTGATCTGAAATTCCTTCTGAGACATCTGGTTTTGGCCCTAGCGAAGGAGATGGAGTTGGTGGAGGTGGAGTTAATGAGCTGTCTGGTCTTAGCACATCAACCTCTCTTTTCTTTGACTCTGAGCAAAGACACGGTGACAGCAGAGAGATCAAGCAGTGTTTGGCAATGAGGAATCAAGAAAAATAATTTTAAAAGAGGACCAGTTCCAACAAAGGACATCATAGAAAACAAAGAGAACCAAAACCACACGGTAGGAAAGTATTTCTCAATCACATATCATAACCACACATAAGGCAGGAGACCAACACATATAAATGCTAACGCCCAAAAGAATAAAGAGCACCTAAAAGTAAGATGGGACTTGCTCTTCACCTCAGTCTATAATCAGTCATTCTTGTGGTCAGGATGAGGGTCTGTATGGTCTTGTAAGAGACTTCAATGTAACCATTCTGCCACAGAAGATTGACTTCCCGTATTGATAAATAATGACAACAACTGAAACAGTACTGTAACTCAGAAAAGCTGACTAGGAAAACAAAAGACTAAACAGATTAAAGAGCCATTCCAGGATGGTTTTATATGAGAAGCAGAGGATGAATAGAGACTGAGAAAAGAGTTTTTGAACCACCACAACTATAATGATAAAAATACCACAATAAAAAACAAAACTCATTGACCAGTAGTGTTTCATTTCATGCTTACTGTATGGATAAATATGCACTCCCTACTAAGTTTCTAGAGGACACCAGTTACCATAGTTTTAATTTCACTTGTATCAAGCACAGTCAAAGATTGTATCCCACTGTATTGGTACTAATGATCATTACCAAGGTCCCAGCCTAGTGAGTTGTGTAATGTGGATGAACTCCTGAAGTCATACAGAGATCTTTCCATGACAACCACACATTGATCTCAACACAGCTGTGCAGAATCTGGAAACAGACCATGGCTACACCCACCTTGAAAAGGCAATGCTCGAATGAGGGGATGGAAGGTGTATTCCCTGTCTTCAAGAGAGTCCTAGGTAATTATCTACTAACTGAGTCACTTCAGTCAAATTTCAACAATTACATGGCATGAATCCATGCCAAATTGTTTTAGCGAAGTGTACAAAGTGTAGTGATAATGATGGCATCACTGATGGAAAATAGGAGTCAATATGATAACAGATGGGTGAAATCAAACAAGCCAATAATTGTGCAGTCTAATAGCTCATACTCTGATCTTATATAAATGCTGTCCTAGAATTAACATACCATTGATTTGTTCATATTATAATGTGATCTAACAGAGGTTCTTTAGTAATTAGTTTAGTTCTTTCAAATGAAATCAGAATTCATTGTATTTACCAGTCAGTGTCTGTTACAAAGTACCATAACAAAAAAATACAAGTATCTTTAATTTTACATATTTTTTACTTATCTCTTTTCTCTAATATGAAGTCATAACTGTCAGATTTCACAAGCAGTAGCTGCTCTTGTTTTCATAGCAACATACACAACAGCAACCACAACTGTATTTCCTAATTAAGGCATAAATCTTCCTCCTCCCCCTCCATGCCTGGTAGTTCTGTCTAGAACTACCATTTCCCAATTATCTTTACTAATCTAAGGTGCTGCAAAAGCACAAAGAATTTTCTCTTTCAGCCCCTCCCTCCTTCATCCCTTTTTAGAGTGAAGCTGTGCTTCAAGCAGAAAGCTAAAGCCTGCACATTCTTTCCACTTATATGCAGCATTAACTGCAGCTCGTTCACAGAACAAATCACTAGTTGTTTCATAATCCTTCTTCTCTTAATGGGCATTTCCAAATGCTTTTCTTTCAACAGCACTATCTTCTGCATCAGGAAGTGCAAGCATTCACCTTTAACTCCCTGCTTTTGCAGCATCATGGCACTTAATCAGATCCCAAAATGGCTGACATCATCTGGGTCTTGCCATCCCGCAATCTTAAAAAGTCCAGTCCTGGGAACAGAAACAAAACACTTTAACTAACTTTACAGAAATTACAGGGGTGAAAGAAAAGCATTAAACAATAAAGTAGTAAACACTGAGGAAGAGTTTTAAGGATTTAGGAGGACTAGAGACAAACTGTTTCTCCAGTTGGTTTCCTGATGTTTTGTTTGTCCATTTACAGTGAAGGTGAAAAATGGTCTGAAAATAGGCTGCAGTGTAACTGTGCTTAAATATTTTTACACATTTTGCCTGTTATGCGAAAGTACCCTACAAGACATTGGAATGAAATGAGGTGCTTTCTTGCCCTCCAGCCTCACTTGTTCTGACAGTAAAAATACATTTGATTCTATGGATTTCTTTTTGTAGGAAACAAAAAGATCAAATTAAGTTACAATGCACTGAGTACAAATCTACCGTGTTACTGAGGTTGTTCCAATGAATAGGAAAAACTTGTAATTGAACGGACTGTATTGTGAAAAGCAGTCCACTTAAATGGAAGTAATTCCCAAATCTCAAACCAAAACTGAATTATTGCATTATAATGTTTATTGTTTTCAATTTTATGGATAACTTTGCCAGATATACATTGTAAAAAGCAATTGTATAAGATAACATAACATAAATCAGTCAAATACAATTTGGACAAGGAAAACCAGAAGGATGTGTGATGTTTGTACTGAGTTTGTGTATCTTATGTACAGGGAGCTTTTCTGATTTTGATTTTCATGAAAATGAAGTCTGATTCTAAACACATAAAAGTAGCCAAGCTAGAAAATGCATTATCTTGGCCATACTGTATATGTAGATAAAGCCTTGGGATGCAAGTTTTAGCCATTTAAATGTTCAGTTTGGACTAAGAGATATCCCTTCATAAAGAAAATCATGACACTTCTTCCCCCTCACTTCTCCTTACTCTATTTCACCACAATTCAAAATACTGTCATCTGAGAAAATCAAGGTTATTTTATTTGTGTCTTTTGCTCCTTTTTAGAAAACGTGAGGTCTTCAGCAATGCTATTCTGGTGCTGGGGTGAAGGAAGGTGCATTATTTGTAAAACAGTGCTTTCTTTAGCACGTAGAGAATTAGTAAATGCACTGCAGATAGGTTCAGTGGTCACATTTAAATTTATGAATGCAGAAAAATTAATTCACCAGATTCACTTGGAATATTTATCATTTTGTACACTCCCTCCTATGCTCCTACACTCACACTTCAAACTCCAAAGAATACCCGATATTTTACAAACACAGGCACAATTACCTTATTTAATGCATTATACCAAGAAACAGAGAAGCTTTAAGGAAAACTGGACTACAGGATTGGAGGGGAACTCCTGGATTATGAAGTCTAGCCACCACATTACAACATTCCTTTATAATTTCTCAACTTTATCAAGCACTGTTGGGTCATTAGACCAGAGCAGACTGCTTTACCAGATGCCCTGCAGAGTACTTGTACCACACATAGTACTAATATCACATGCCAGAGCCATGCAAGGAGCTTCCTTCAGCTCACTTGTACTAGAGACACGGTCAGGATTGTGACAGGGCCATGCTGAGCATAAGATAGACATGACCTTATGATAGCAGAGACAGAGTTGAATGCATGAGAAAAGAATGGAATAATTTGGCAGTGACTCAGATGAAGCTAAATCTTCGCAATAACTGAGGCTGCCCCTTTCCTTTCCTCTCCATGCAGGATAGCTGCCACAGAAGTGTCATTATAGTGGGTTTGGCTTAATGGCTTCTCTTAGGCACGTATTGCATCTAGGGGAATATTTTTAAATCTTCCAAAGGCAGGAGTTACACCAAGAAAATAGAATAAGAGTAAGTAAGACAAAGTAACATTTTACATGTGCTTCCTGATGCTTTCCCGGTAAGACCCATGAGCTTTAGAAAGGTGAGCAATAAAAGCTGGTGTTGTTGAGTATCTATACCCTCAGCATTCTTTGAAGGGAAATAAAACATTTGCAGTAATGGAAAATCAAAACAATATAATCTTGCCTCAAAGTATTTTAAAAATTATTTTACTGGACCATTTGCAATGTTTCATTGCATTAATAGCAGAAAATAAAAAAGGTAATTTTTAAATTATTTCCTATTGGTCTTCTTGATTTTGTCACCAAAAACTTGCTGGTGACATCAGGAATATATTTCTATTGCACACCTCCATCACCCAGCTTGCAGCACTTTCTGGGGGGCCAGGTGTCTCCAATTTGAAAGAAATTATTAAAATCTGTTCAGCTGGTTCTGCATCAAAGAACTCTGTAATTGCTTGGTTCTAGGGCTTTCTGCCATCTGAGGCTGAAATGGTAACCATCTGTTAAGAATTCCTCTATTGAGTAATCTTATTCATATTCTGCAGAACAACAACAGAAAAAAAAATCTTTAGGAAACAAAAACCTTCTTAGTTATAGCTTGTTTTTGAATGAAGTTCTGAAACATGCATCTCTTAGTGGTTCTTGTTGTCAAGTTTCTGCACTGGCTGATTTTACAGCAGAAAGAATAATTTATTACCATGAAATATTACTACTTTATGCTAATAATAACTCAGAGGAAAAAGAAACATTGTTTTGTTAATATTCATTCATCAATATAATGCCTACAAGGAGCTGAGAGCTCCACAGATTAAATTAAAGAGAATTCCTGGTATAGGGAGCATAGGATTTGAAGAATGGTCTTCTGTGTAAAATAGTTTCTGTAAAATGAATGTTCACATTCTACTATCAAAGGTCACTTTGTCATTTAGGATAAGGTTTAACTTAAACAACTTGTGCCACCTCAAAGTTAGGTGTCTAATCAAAATCTAGTCCTCTAGGTTTCTTCTGTAGTCTATACTAAGGCACAAATGCATCCACCAAACAGTTCACCTTAAGGTTCATGTTTAAGCTAGAAGAGGTGAATCAGCTCGTGGAAGTATGCCTCTGTCTATCCATCTATATGATGCAGAAATCCAACTTTGATGGCCTTTGGGCCCTTTCTTTGTCTTCAGATCTCTGACCATAAAAGGAAGTGCTTCATTTTTCCAACTCTTTATGTATTTTCCCACTTTTACGACTGATGAGGCCACATACAGCTCCTTAATAGAACTTCATTTTCAGACACTGACTTCCATTGCATTTAATAACGGTGAAGACCTATGAAGGAAAGATTACATGATTAAAAACAATATTATAATGTATATAAATACAGGAACATTAATTCTACTATTTCTAGATTCTGAAAAATGTACATTTTGAGTTTTGATTTTGTTGTTGGTTTTTTTGTTGGTGCTTGGGGAATGGAAAGGAGGAGATTGTATCACTCTGTTGCCTACAACATCTCCTATCTTAAATGACAACCACATAAGATAATCTTTCCCCTCAAAGACCCTAAAGACCAAAAGAACAATGTGAGTGGATGACTTTACAGGTGGACAGCTGAGGAACAGAGAGAGACTAATCAGTGAGTTAACCAAAGCTTCAATGGATATCTAGAGCAAGGGTTGGAGTCGACTCCCAATTTGCAAATTCGTGTTTTTGCATTCATCACTGCAACCTCTTCAGCTTTTCTTCAGGACTTCTCCTTGTCAGTTCAACACAGAACTGCCAACTCTATCTCCTCACATCTGGAGAAGCCAGCACTCTGCCATCATGTCCCATGCATCAGGCTCTTAACACATTGCTTTATTCCCAGTTCTCCCGATCCAAAATCTGTTGAAGAGACTAGAATGTTGGATTCTTGGAGAAAGTGACTGCTACATGATCGCCTTTACAATATTTCAGAGGGAGGACAAAATGTTGGAATGAAAGCCAGGAGATTGTGGTAGAGTGAAATAGAAGAATTCCAACTTTTATTGCTCACCTTTATAAAGCTCATGGGCCTAACATGGAAAGGATCAGGAAGAACACGTAAAATGTTACTTGTTAACTTACTAGACATATCAAGTATTTTCACCCGTTCTCCCACAAGTCTCTCTTATGGAAGCCTTTAAGAACAAGTAGGCTGGAGATATATTGTAGTGACTGCCTGCCTTGCACTTTTGAAGCAGGAATTGATTTCTTGTCCTCTACTTGTACAGTGAACAGCACAATAAGGCCCTGATTGTGAGTTTGCCTCATTGATACTGTATCGTCTAATGCATTATTTCAAAGTTGTTTTTAAATTACATGCATTTTATATACATATGAAAATAGGAAAGTAGGGCTTCAGTTTTTCATTTGTCTTTTATCTGTGCCTGAGTCATTACTGATCCCATAGGAAGACCAACTGACCATATACTAATGTGGATCTTATTCCTAGGCCCAGCAATATAGTAACAGTTCATAGAAGTCATTCATAACCTGACATTTTTTACAATGCCTTCCTGTCATATCATTGTACCAACTTTTCTTTATTCTCACTGGTGAAGACAAGCAATGAAAAGGAGTTTTCTACCATATCAGTCTCTGAGCCATCATTAATTTCAGCCAGAGCCTTGGTCAAATGCCAAGTCATTCTCACTCTTCCCCTTTTACTGCAAGCAACAGGGGATTCAAAGTGACAGAGCGCCCAAGAGCTAGGAGGCACCCACAGACAGCTAAGGGGACAGGATGCATACCCTTTGGTTGCCAGTAAGCTGATAATCTTCTCATAGAGGCATAAAAAAATGCTGGACCCTCATGAATAAGAGTATTCATCTATCACTAGAGGGACAGACAGATGGCCATCAGCATGTGTTTTCAATCCATGTGTTTTATGACTTTTGGAAAGTGTATTTTACTGGGGATTGGGGAACTGCTTTATCCTAAAGCTCCTCTTCTCGATAGAGCTCTCCATACCAGCAAAGTCCAGTCTGCAATTCCTTCCCAGAGCCCTCTGAACAAACAGTCTTTTCTGTCTCGCCGTCGCTTCAGGACTCCCAGCCCCTGACAGCCTGTGAGTCGATGCCCAATCAAAGCAGACCACTCTCAGACAGCCCACTGAGTTGTGGTTAGCCCCAGGACTGGACACTTACTGATACAGCCTGCAGTCATCCCACCTCAGGCGAAGCATCCTCTGGGGACTGTAAACTAAGCCAGGTACTTCTTTATTAATTCATTAATGTCCTTTACTGGCTCTCAGATCATTGTGGTAACAGAATTTCTGTGACCATGAATGCTGTTTTATAGCAAAAAATAAAATTGGAGCTAAATTGAGTGTGACAGTGACCATAGAGAAGAATAACATTGCTAATGGAGCTCTTGCACTGCTCAGATTCCACAGACAACACTGGGATTGTAAAACAAGACTCAGTTTGATTTTATACATAGCAACAACATCAAAACTGACAGAAACAAGGGCTGTGAGATAGAAACATACCAAAACCATGCTTGTGTCAGAAGAGTTTTGGCTAATGAACTGAAGACAGGAGGTCTGAAGGAATATATTCAGTGCTAAGGTTAGTAGCAGCACTGTAACTTAGCCAAATATGCTTTTCTCAGCTCCATTTTGTTTCTAGTGAGGGAGCTTGTTTCTTTGCTGTTGTTAAATTAAGGAGACTTAATACCGAATGACACTGCTTTATGGAACAGTATTATCACAACAAGCAAAACACTGAACGGTTGGCACTACATCATCATGTTCAGCCCTGCCACCTCCAGAGCATGGCATAAGGAACAATGGACCCAGGTGTGTGAGGAGCCGTCACTAGAAGGTGGTGAACAGAACACCGGCGTGACTTGTAAGAAGGAATCTCCCAGAGCAATATGGCTGGCAACAAACCAAGAAGCTGTCAGAGGTGTTTGCAGTTAGTTAACAGAAGTCACGTTAATATCCTGGTTTGAATGAAGCCTGTTGCAATATGGAGATCTCTGTTACGGAAATTTAAAACAGCAATTGTAGCATGCAGGTTCAAATCAAAGACCTGATGTACTGGAAGATGGAACAAGAGAAACAAGAACTGAGATTTTGTCTAATGCAGCATGTGCCATGCAAATACTCTCTTCATGTAATCACTTTTCAGAATTCAGAAAATACTGGGAATTTGCAATAACAATTGCCGGGATAATAACCAGGCAGTGTTTTACATGGAACATGGAATAAATTCTCCTTAAGATTTAAAAGAAAAGAAAAAGATATATCCAGAAGCAATCAAACAGATTGAACTTGTCAAAGTTCAAACAGGTAGATAAAAAACAGAAAAATTAAAAGAATATTTTTCAGTTCTTAATATTGAGCTGTCAGTATCATCATAAAAAAAAAGATAAATTCCAACTTTAATAACATCCAGTCATCCATGAACTGTGTTGGCACTGGTAATGTCTTTTTTGGGAAGAGCAATAATCTCAACGATTCAAACTTGGAAGTATTTGCAAAATCTACTAGCAAAAATATTTTAGAGCCTGAAATCTGAAGGAAAAAAAAAATAAGTGACAGAAGTAAATGCAGTAATCACGGTTGTGCATGCACAAGCCTATGTAGAAACTCTAATGCAGAACACTTGTACACTTCTATAGATTGTTTAGCTGACATGAAAACTTCCCCAAGGGAGATTTCCAACCCTTTAAAAAGCATCCACACCCTTTAGAAAAATCCCCCTCAGAATACAGTCAGATTTAAGGAGAAATCCTGTAAAAATAGTGTGCCATACACTGATGTAACTCATCATGTGTGTACATTCATTGGGAGCAAGTGGAGGCATAAGTGAAGCTGGCTGTGTAATTGAGTTTTTCCAGGTTTTTTCTTGCTTGCTTGCATGCTTGCTTTTATTCAGACTATGGAAAGAGTAAACTGGAAGGAAGAGAAAATTCTGATAAACTCCCTTCTGGGAGACCTAAAATTAATTTTTCTTTTTTTACTTTTACTTTCTAGGTATTTGAGTTTTTTTCCCCTCCTACAGCTGAACAGGCTGCTGCCCCCTGGAGCTGTGCCTCTTCAGTGTCATGATGCCTGCAGTCCTAGGCTGCCTGCCTTCTGGGAAGATGGCATAGACAAGTGGCCTGAGAAGCTACTTCGCTGGGAGAACAGGAGCTGAGGGCACCCCAGCTTGAATGACAGGGCTGACACATTCCCACAGAGTCAGCAGTACCCAGTGACCCTCCACATCTAGCTAGAACCAGGGATGACACTGACACAGCAGAAAGCCGTCTACCTTACTTAGAAATGTTTCCACCAATGTCTTTCCACAAAGTACTTCAGGAACCAGGACTACATCTGTAAAAGGGTGAAGGGGTTGTTTCTGAGCATGCTTCCCCAAAAGCCTGTAAAGGCATTTCGTTGTCTTTAGTGTACTAGTTGATGTTGTCTTCTGGTGCACCAGGCTAGCAACTGGTGGACACGTACCAAGACAGAGCATACTCCTTTATCTGCCAAGATTAAAAGAGATCTCCAAATACAGGCATAACATTTATCTTTGAAAGAGTCTGCTAGTGTTAGAAGCCAACTGCATGCTCAAAACCACTGAAGACAAGTTCATCTAAGGGCAAATTTTGGCCCTAAAATTGTTACATGAAGAAAGTGCTATTGGGAGCAATTAAGAAATCAACATCTGCCAACAAATACACAGTTATTTTCTGTTGGAAGTATAGGGAGGGAGTGATATATTAGGTACCATTTTGTAATGACAACCACTGTACCAATGTGAAAGCTTTAAAACACTCAAGAGGTCTTTCACAAACTAAATCCGATGCCCTTTGTGTCATCAGAACAAATATACGGCACACAGAGGAAAAACCAGGACACATCAGAAACTGTGTGATTAGAGTAATTATGCTCAGACCACAGTCACTGGGCGAGGTTGCATAAACATGAAGAAAACAATACTGCTTAATGTACAATTTCAGTTTTAAGGATTTATACTTACAGAGTGTTTATAATTAAAATTATAATGTGGTTAGAAATTGCAAGTTTTCACCTTAGAGAAGTTGCAGTTGAAGTTCAAATCATATAAAGAATTATAACTTATTTTAACATGAATGCTAGCAGGTATTTTAGAGTTGTGTGTTACCACTGAAGAGCACCATAGCTTTATTAGTGAGTATTAGTAACATTCAATCAGAAAATCTAGTCCTATCATGAAAAGACAACTGCTTTTCTGATTTGGTTAGCTTGACCAAGGCCTTGCTTTCACCAAGTCATATATGCAAACATAGACTACTATGGTTGTGAAGAATGGTCTACTATACAATCTTGGCCATATGACTTCATGAAGGTGTATTATAACTGAAACTTGCTGATGAACAAGTATGATTTTAAAATGTCCAGAGACAGAGATCTTCTATAAGCTTTGAGAATTTCTCATTATTGCTTAGCTTTTCTGTTATCATATCAACTATCCTGTTACTTCTGTATATCACATTATCATATTGCTTTTATACATAAATATTCAAATTTTCATATTACTCACTCATAAGTATTGACTTTTTTTTTAAAGTGATTTTGCCTGCTATTGACTTCTATCCATTTGATTTTATAATATCTTTTTCTGTTACACTACAGCCATCCACTAGTGAAATAGAGCTCTTCTTATAGAATACTTAAAAACAGTGATCAATCACCATGTAATTTTCTCCTTGATAAACAGTCTATTTTTCAATCTCTCACTATAAAGTATAACTTTTCAAACAAATAATTACACTCTGAATTGTTTTTGGAACCTCATATAATATTTCAATATCTTTCTTAAATTATATATACTAAATATGAATATCTATGAAGAGTGCAGAAGCATGAAATACTAAGCTGTACATCATGTACTTACTCCTTAATAGTTAGCTTTGCATATAAGAGATAAAGATTGTATTAATGGCTTCAGTCTGAGAAAAGCTTCAAGACTTTACAGAGAACGGACTATGCTTATCCACTATGACCAAGTCAATTTAGTCTTTGCTCCTCCAAAAAGTCATCAATATTGTAACCATGACCTACTTTTCTGGTTCCTGTGAGTATGCATTTCTCCTTTGGCCATGAAATAGAGTTGCATGCCATAGGTTAGCTGTCATCCACAAGGTGATCCACATCACTCCAGTCAGTTACTTTATCTCTCACTTAAGCCTGGAATCACATGTAACTAAAATCAGTGATGACTTTATGTTTCTTGCAAGTCATTTATGATAATTTTTAAAAGCCTGGGACAAAGAACCATTCCAACAAAATGCATTTTAACACAAGCTCCCCTTCAATGCCAGTAATAAATCCCAATTTACATTCACATTTAGTCACAGTCTAATCCATTTAAAATATATCATTTATAACACTCTATTTTCCTAAATGAAACCGCAATGGTGTAATAATTCAAATATTTAATAGAACATTCAATATACCATGTCATTAATATTCTGTCTATTGACCAAAGTGATTACACAATGTTCATATGAATAGATCTACAAGCCCATGCTGACTATTGTTAATTTTACTGCCCCCCCGCCTTAATTCTTTATTAATTGATTACCATACTATCATTTATCAAAGTTATGATGACATGTCTATGAATTATTCAGATTTTTCCATATCCCAGTTTTGGCTTGACGTTAGCTTAGTTTGGATTTTTCTCAGTGTTCCCTGGTTTAATGAAAATAGATATGAATAAATGAGACAGCTCCCAAGCCATATCTTTTAAATCTCTTGGACACTGTTTATTTGGAACAGTAATTTGAAAATACCTTAAATTTAGTAATTACCTTATGACATCCTGCTAAGACTCTAGTGGAAAAGAAAGCACGTGTACCATTATGTGATACAATCCCATTCTTTTATCCTAAAGATAAATAATAATTGAATTAACACTTTCAAATTTTCTGTATTGTTATTGAATCCAATATTAGTTTTCTAATTTTCCTTGTTTCTAATATACTGTATGAAAATTCCTTTGAGTTCTACTTCACTTTGCTTGGCTAATACTTTTCCTTTTGTTTTTTCATTTCAATAGGATCCTTTATGTTTCATTCCAGGTATATGCTTCACAAAAGAAGAATCATTGTCTCCAGTTCCTGACTCTTCATTTATAGCCATTGCTATCAAATTCAACTTCGA
This sequence comes from Calonectris borealis, assembly GCF_964195595.1. Lineage (NCBI taxonomy): Eukaryota > Metazoa > Chordata > Aves > Procellariiformes > Procellariidae > Calonectris > Calonectris borealis. Next base: position 21,590,001 of record NC_134313.1, read on the forward strand.
TAATTCCATTTCCTCTCTACATCAGGTTGTTATGCTTATGAGTTGGATTTTTTAATCAGCCTAGAATTTTTTTTCCAGATTGTGGTTTCTGAGGAATTCAGTAAAGTTTTCTTTTGCATTTTCGTATATGAATCATATTTTTCTGTTTAAATTATATTTTGGATCATTTGACTCATAATCAATTTCAGCTTTGAGAAATTAAAGTCCCTTAAGGCATCACATATTTATTTATATGAGGTCATTTGCCTTAATTCATTCACAATCTTTATAATCTAAGTATCCACCAAATTTTGACTTTGGGATTAATTCTTTTCTATCTGATAATATGGGAAGTAATAAAATTTCCCATATTTGCTGCAACTCATTCATTTAATAAAAGTCATCTATCATTTCCAAAAATTGTGACTTTTAAATATAGTCAACAAGACAGCACAGACAGCTGCTCAGATTGAATTCCACCATGATAATGTACGTTTTACCTTCAGTCTGTAGTTTTGTATTCAGGTATAACTTGCTGATTAATACTGGCTGCCACCTAACTGACCATATTCTGCTGAAATACTCATCCTGAGCAGAAATGAAAGTAGACAATGTATCTCTCCTTTTCCTCTAACAGATTAGAGCTCGTGGTTTTTAATATTTCAGTCATGCAAAGCTTCTGAAGAGATCTGACTAACACTGCTGAGCTGTGAATGGATTCAGACCACATAATTTCCATCAAAGCTCAAACCAAGAGTGAATTCAGGCATACAAGTCTACAAGTCTCAGGATTCAGATCACCTGTTCTCATGCAGCTAAAATTATTCAGTAACACCTTTTGGGCCCATAACATGGAGTTTCTTAAATAGGATCATGAAGTGCTTTGCACTGGGGAGCGTGTCTAAGCCCTGGTGAAAGATACTTGATTTAAATCGAAAGTCCCAGAGGAAAACAGTCCAATAGGTATGCTTAAACTCCTAGCTCCCTTGGACAGAGCTGAGTCCAATGCAAAGCTCACCCTCTTTAATTGCAAAGCGTGCACAGAGGAGCACAGAGAGATGTTTACCTAGGAGCAATGACCTACTCATGAGAGCACATGCTCAGGAGATTGGAAAACAGGATTTTAGGTTCACTTCAGCCTTAGGTGGTTTGAATTCACTTTGCCAAACAGCAAGGTGACAACTGTCAGGTTAGAAATTTTCCAACTTCAATTTTAAGGCTGGCACAGTACCATTTAACACCAGAAGTACGATAATTGAGAAGGCAAAGAAAGACTTAAACAAGAGGATCTTGACTCTGTTGATCAAGGATCAATGCTAATTTTGTTCCCTTGGACACTGGAGTAAGATCAGCACAGGAGAGCATGTGGGATCATCCCTGGTACCTCAGCTTACCTGAAAAGGAGTGGGGAAATACATGACAAATTAAATATATGATGAATGTGGGCTTATGCTGTTATAGGTGACGAGTATCACAGCTTTCTATGGTTGGTTGCTAATTCCACAGATAGACAACATATTATGCTAAAACTCTTTTTTTTTTCCTCCTGTAGCTATTCCCATTGCTACGTTACCCAATATTTTATTTTGAAGCCTCTGTCTGATTGCTGCTCCCAAAGGGAAATCATGTAGAAGCCACATGCACGTGGGCCTGTTGGGTAGCACGGCTGCTGTATCACAGCTCTGGGCTAGAAAGGGTTCAGACAGCAGGGTCTGAGACAGAGAGGCCAAATTGCTCTCTCTTGAATAAGTTCATTTAAAGATACCAAAAGAAGGCAAAGATACGTGGATGGGGCTGAACAGCAACACCCCAAACTTCCCACCATGTCAGGCAGTGTGACTGCCAAATTATGACCCCACACGGAAACACGGCACTGTAAGACAAGCCCAAAACACGGAGGCATTCCTCCAGCCAGCGACTCCCACCGAGTCTCCCCATCTGTATTTGTCACAGATATGCTCTATGACCACGAACAGGATGGTGATACACATCTGCCCCCATTCCCTGCTCCCTGTAAGACATGTAGGAATGACATAACGGGGTGTTAAAACCCCCGACGCAGCTGGGAAAACGTTCTTTCAGAGCAGGGAAGACAACATCTCACATACTCCAAGGATTCAGTCCAAAGCCTTGGAATAATTCAAGCGCATGTTATGTTTTCCTGGACCCCGAGTGACTCCTAAACTCAAGCACTTTAAGAGATGACAGCACAAACACCTCTGGGGCAAACAAACACTCATGTAAAGGCATACTTACAATTTCCCTTTCCCCAAATATACTTTTGGATGGAATCTGAGATAAGAATTTCCAAAGGAGAACAATGTCAAAGAAAAATCTCTATTTTTATTCAAATG